>NW_028317866.1:3660000-3990625 GCF_062004578.1 Staurois parvus | reverse complement strand
GTGATGACCCCGAGTTGCAGTTTCAGCTTATTTCCGTGTTACTACGCCTTGAAAAACCAGATGGATCAAATCGAGAGAAGGCACAAAACCGAGAGGGCCCAAATCCAGCAGGGTAATGCATTGTTACCTCCATCTGCATCAAGAAGTACAAGAGCCAGACCTACATTTATGGAGACCTGGAAGTGTGTTATCTGTAACCAAGTGGGACATTACGCACGGCCCTGTCCAAAGATGAGGATATCTAGCCCACCAGCGAGTGTGGAAAATGTACCCCCTGCTGTGTTTCTTGTTGGAGGAAATGGAGGAGGCTGGGCTGATAACCGGCCACCATTTACTTCAAGTAACAGTGTTACAGTTGGATACAAGGTACGGGATCAGTGAATGTCCTAGCTCTTCCAGAATTGAGGAGCTGTGAGGATGTGATCAGATGGTCATCAATTAGCATCTGAAGGGACTAGCTTCCTCTGGAAGTGGCACCTGGGTGCTAATAAGATTTTGTCACCTATATGTAATCAGACTCTGCCATCTTCCTGAAGCTTAAAAGAGAAACGCAGACGTTTCGGCTTCATGACACCAGGGGGGCTCTGAGCTGTCTACGGATCTCTAAAAGTATATACATACATCAAAGGAGTATGTTTCATCCCTCATAAAAGCTAAAATATTAGTTGCAGAGAGATGAAAATACTTTCTTCTGATGGGGCACTCTGTAGGCTACATCGGCATATAAAAACTATATTTGTGGCCTATGCAGAATGCCAGAAAAATATAGGAAATGGTTATGTGGCGCTGGAGTGCGATAGCGGAACAGTGATTGGTACTGTCGTGATTGGACTGATGCGCTGGTGTTGGAAATTCAATTCCCGACTTGGTGATTCAAGCTGGTCTTTGGTCCAATTGACTTTGGGCAGGTCAGCACCCAGAACATCCTGTGGGCAGGTACAGGAACACCCCCCCAGGGTCAATTGGCCAAGAACTAATGTCCCGCCTATGTCCATATCCCAATAAATTGAGGACTCTGACATTGGGACATTGTAATTCGTATGGAGTTGGTTCGATCGACTAACGGATTACGGACTTTCTCTGACTTGCTCCAGTCGCAGGGTAAATCTTGGTAAAAGTTTTATTCTGTTTTATAGTGAATAGTCTAAGTGTGTCTTCTTGTATTTTTTGTATTCTTAGTAACTTTTTATACTTTGTACATATTTTATGCACTGCCCACTTTCGAAATGAAATCTTAAAATTAATAAGTGACTTCTGTGTACTTTAGCGGGCTCATACCTTCGGAGAGATTAGATTGGAGAGATTAGATTTCATTGTATGTTAGTGCCTTTATATGCTCGGTCAAGCTCATTGCTAATCTGGGGGTGGCGGAAATGGAGCGGTTGGAAAGGTGAATGAGTCTGGCAGCCGTATTCAGGATCGACTGAAGCGGGGATAGCCAGCGGCGAGGCAGGCCAGTGAGGAGTGAGTTGCAGTAGTCGAGTCGTGATATGATGAGGGAGTGGATGAGCTGTTTTGTGGTTTCTGGGGTTAGGGACGTGCGGATTTTGGCGATGTTGCGGAGGTGGAGTCTGCACGAGTTTGTTAAAGATTGGACTTGGGGCTGGAAGGATAGGTTGGAGTCCAGAATGACACCAAGTACTCTGGCCTGCAGAGCGGGTTTGATATTGGCGTTGTTGGATGTGATGTAGAAGTCAATGGGGGGTGGGGTTCGGGCTGGGGGGAAGACAAGGAGCTCGGTTTTGGAGAGATTCAGTTTAAGGAAGTGGAGCGACATCCAATCTGATATGTCGCTCAGTAGGTGTGTGATTTGGGCAGAGACCGAGGGGGTGAGGAGGGGGGTTGAGAGATAGATTTGTGTGTCGTCGGCATAGAGGTGGTAGTTGCAGCCGTGAGAGTGTATGAGTTGGCCAAGGGAGGAGGTGTAGATGGAGAAGAGAAGGGGCCCAAGGACAGAGCCTTGAGGGACCCCAACAGAGAGGGGGAGTGAGGGGGAGGTGGTAGCATTATAGGGAACGCTGAAAGAGCGTTGTGACAGGTAGGATGAGAGCCAGGAGAGAGCAGAATCTCTGAGGCCGAGGGAGTGTAGTATTTTGAGGAGGAGGGGGTGGTCAACTGTGTCGAAGGTCGCAGAGAGGTCAAGGAGTAGGAGCACTGAATAGTGGCCATTAGCTTTGGCGGTTAGAAGGTCGTTGGAGAGTTTGAGTAAGGCGGTTTCGGTGGAGTGTAGGGGGCGGAAGCCAGACTGTAGGGGATCGAGGAGGTTGTTGTTGTTGAGGTGAGAGCATAGGTGGGTGTAGACGAGGTGCTCGAGGAGTTTAGATGTAAGTGGGAGCAGGGAGATGGGTCTGAGGTTGTTCGGGTCATTGGGGTCCAGGGAGGGCTTTTTAAGTATGGGGGTGATGTGTGCATGCTTCAGTGGGGAGGGGAAAGTGCCGGAGGAGAGGGAGAGATTAAAGATGTGGGTGAGGGAGCGTAGGATGGAGGGGGAGGGAGGTCGTAGGAATTGTGAGGGGATAGGGTCGAGGGGGCAGGTGGTGAGGCGGGCATCAGAGAGGATCTTGGAGACTTCCTCGATGGTAGTAAGGTCAAAGGTGCGGAGTGTTGGGGGAGCTTCAGTATGAGGAATGTAGGGTGGGGTGGGAGTGGAGGTCAGAGCAGTGGTGGGGCCGTGGGAGAGGGGTGATGAGGGGGTAGCTGAGTGAGGGGGAACGGGGTTGGAGGGAGTTTGAGCAGTGACGAAGTCCCTGCGGGTAATGTCGAGGGGGAGGGGGGATGAGGGGGTAGCTGTGTGAGAGGGGACGGGTTGAGAGGGCGTGTGAGTTGCGGCAATGTCCTTGCGAATTGTGTCAATTTTGTTTTTGAAGTGATTGGCAATCTCAAGGGCAGTGAGTGCGGTGCTGGGTGGAGGTGGGGGTGGAGAGAGTAGAGAGTTGAAGGTGGAGAAGAGTCGGCGAGGATTGGAGGAGAGGGCCTTGATGAGGGTCAGGAAGTAGGCTTGTTTGGCTGCGTGGAGGGAGGAGGTGTAGGTGCGGAAGGCAGATTTGTAGCAGGTGAAAGCTTGTTGGGATTTTGTTTTGCGCCATAGTCGCTCCAGGGCACGACTGCCTCATAGGACAGTCAGAGGAGAATGAAAACTCCTACAAGATTTAACCAGTGCTTGACCAGACACTGATAGAAGTCAGAAGACTGCTATATGCTGCTGATGAGAAAAGCTATTTAGCAGTTTATATTTTCTAACATGATTACATTTCCATGTTGTGTGTACTGTGGGAAACCAGATATAGTGAATGCAGAGTCATTGGTTTAGTAGCACTTTAAGTAAATCAACGTCAGTGTTTGTGACTATCTTAATGATAATAAGTTAATGATATCACTGTTTATTACTGTTGCAGGTAAGCAGTTAGAGTAACTCTAAAATTTAATTCCCAATTTCTGCATGCAAGTGGGTAAAATCATATTTTAAAGTATTTTTTCCCTGGGAAAGTTAGACTAAATGTATTTTTTTAAAGTGCACTCATTTTAGGCTAGAAGGTTAATATTGCCTGTCAGTCTAGATGTAAATGCATTGCAAGGCTTAATTCTAAATAATAAAATACCAA
Organism: Staurois parvus; assembly: GCF_062004578.1. NCBI lineage: Eukaryota > Metazoa > Chordata > Amphibia > Anura > Ranidae > Staurois > Staurois parvus. The sequence goes on along the minus strand of NW_028317866.1, from coordinate 3,987,023 downwards.
GGGAGGACTGAAGTACTACAATCTATGTATCTACCAGCACTGCCTTATTTAGCCTAGTAGCTTATGTTAGGATAACAGAAGCTTCTAAGCTATACAAAGATAAAATACAACAATAAAGAGCTTTTCTAGATAAAGTAAAAATATCACTACATACTGTATATCATACTGTATATTAGCTATCTTGAGATTTTCAGGCAATAAAAACGAGAAACATATTTTTAATGTTAATTATTTACAGAACCCTAACACTGCAATCCTTTTACATAATATATTTAGGGATCATTTCCAGACTCCCGCAGCAAAGTAATGAAGAGTTGAACCACAATAGTTTTCAGTGGAGCTCACTTCCAATGCAGCTATGTGTTGCAGTATGTTACAATACATTGAAATGATGCTGCTGAATGGATTTTGAAAGCCTCTCAAGTCAATGGAAATATTAAAGTAAATCTAAACTTTAGCTGCATGACATTTAGTACTGTGTAGCACTGTGCATCATAAACAATTGCCATTTTCTTTTTTCATTAGATCCTGCTCTGCTGCTACTCCCTTTGCAAATGACAGATCCCTAATCCTTCAAAATAGCTAATGCCTTTTTAGACTCCTGATGTCTCACTAAAGAGAACCTGTCACCAAAAATCATCACATTTTGTGACAAGCAGGTCTTTTGGACTCCAAATACTGGTTGTCTTATCATTTTGTAATTTCTGTACTTGAAATGTGGTCACTGTTATCATACTGTTATTTGATGCTCAATTGTAATTGTATTACTTAATATGCTCCATTGCATCACTAGATCCAAGTCACTTGTTGACATAATCAGGTTGTCTTCGGGGGAAACAGATCTGTCACCATAATACTTGGACTTGTGGCTTTGTAACATGACAAGAACTTTATTAGTATAAAAATTGTACCATGGTATGTCAAGGGATGGCACACCCTGAAAAAAAGGATCAAAATCTTAAGACATTTAAAAAGACTGCTTGTGGATGTGGCATTGCTACAAGAAAGTGTCTTGTGGTACCGCTCCAAGCTGGATAGTAAGAAAAAAATTACCCCATCGACAAGGAAAGGGAGTAGACGTCCCTGAGCAATTTCCTGTATAGCTGATAGGAGATAAAGGTGGACACCACTCAGCCTACCCCAGAAGTCAGGTGCATGGATGGTTTGGCTTGGTCTCAGTCACCGCTCTGACCACACCCTCTGACATGTTTGCCCCACCCACCAGGGGCTTGAGCTCTGTGAACAAGCACCCCGTGGGTGGGGCAAAATGTATCAGAGGGCATGGCTGGAACAGCGGATGAGCGGTGTCCACCTTTATCTCCTAATTGCTACAAGAAATGCATGTAAAAGAAGAGGACTTTGGGTGGAAAAATTAATACATTTTCCCCAAAAGGAGTGGGGGTCCTAATCTTGTTTCACAAAAATCTAAACTGTCACATAAAGTCTGTTAAAAAGACCACGTAGGCCGTAAAATAATGTGACAAAAAATATTAGCTAGCAGGACTTGAAGCTCACTAATATTTATGCCTCAAATACACTTAACAGAAAGTTCTTTCTAGAGACATCCACCTGGCTCTTGCAGGTGTGACACATTTCTTTTATTATAGGTGGGTATTTTTACAGTACCATGCATGTACAGAATGACAGAAGGCACTGCTCCCAGGAACATACAGTACTTGCCTACTAGCAGATATGATTTTTGCACGGAGGCTACATGACATATGAAAACAAGCCCACCAAATTGACAGTGAATTTACCTAATGCTTTCATGTATACGATACCCTAGCTAGGTTGGATTGCTTTTTTTTTTTGCACAGAATATTTACTAGCCAATACAGAACAGTCCCAAATACATGATAATGTTATCTCTGATCTCCAGTATCAGTTGTGCTTCATAATGTCCCACAACAACAGTTATGTGAAAATTCCCCAGCTACATGACCTCTAATGAGGATTTCCATAATATACTGCAAATTGCAAAGAAGGCATATGAGGCCATTAATGCGGATCATAAAACACATCTCAACCTTATGGGAAAGTGGGCATCTAAGGGGTAAGATAATATCGTATATTACAGCATAGAAAAAGAAAGATTTTTTCAGAACTATAAAAAGGTTAGTAATGACCTTGGAGCAGTACAACTCATGTTCAACAAATGCACATCTTCAGGACAGACAGAAGTCATAAGCAGCAAACGTCAGTTTGCAAAGTGGATTGAAAAACATGAGCAGGTTAAAAACTCCTATGGAGACATGCAATTACACAAAAATGGAAACAAGTCAAGGAAATGACTTACCAGGTTGACCGAGTGAACGCACACTCTGATATACATTGCTACACTATAAAAACGTGGACATTCCCCCCCTTCCCCATCTGGAATAAATAGAATCCTAGAAAAATACTACAGCATTCTGTACTCAAAGGACTGCACAGACCCAATGTAGATGCAACATTTCTAGATAACATACATATCCAATGCATCACACTAGATCAGCTAGAACAATTATATGTTAAAATTAATCAAGACCAAATAAGCTCCACTATAGAACACTTAAGGAACATGAAAGCACCCAACCCTGATGGCTATTCATCTGAATTTATAAAATGACCAAAAATGAAATTGTAAGTACCCTAGAAAACTTTTGTGAAATGGTGGTGATTACCTGCCCACTGAAAAGAAAGCATAGATTAAACTGATGCAAAAAATAGACCCTGTACAGATAGGATTTACAGAAGAGAGATTTAAAGCCAATAATATTTGTAAGGTAATCATAGTTTTGCCAGCACTCACTCATGGAAAGAGTCTAAACATCAAAAAGGCTTTTGGCAATGATAACCTAAAATAGCTTTAGACTGTAATGCAAACAAGGGGCTTCAAGATGAAAGTCCTAGTTTCCATCAAAATATGTGTCACACCCAACAGCCAATATTGTTTGCACCAGGTTATTTATCATCTCCTTTCATGCTACAAAAAGGCACGCATGCCAAGACTACCCTCTGTCACCACTCCTTTTTAACTTGCCAGTTGAATCACTTTCCAGATACTTATATTCAACACATGACCTCAGAGGCATTAGCATAGGTAAGAAAGGCGGAAATTAAATCTGTGTAACTTGCTGATGAAATACTCTTGTTCACGTCCTGACCACACTTAGATTTTCAAAATACAAACCAAAGGTGAAATTTTATACCCACACCCATAAAAGACAGAAAATGCACAAGCCATATGGCCTTCACCATAGCAAAAGTCAACATTAAAAGTGGCAAAATGCCTTCATCTACTATGAATCAATAGGATTGTAGTGGAACTGGAGGCATGGAAGGATATAAGCTTTTCACTTCTCATCAGACCTAGCTTGATAAAAATAATCAGCTTTGCTCAACCATTATACCTTTCACAAACCATACCCATTTTGCTGACACATAAAAATGCTAATCAGCTAAAGCATGCTATGACATCATTTCTATGGCACAGCAAACACCCACCAATAGCAATGTGAATGCTATACTAGCTGAGGGATGAATGTGGATTAAACATACTAAATATTAGTATGTATAACGTGGCATGTCTATTAAGATACATACTTGCCTAGATATCAGAAAATCCAGTTAACAAATTAAGACAGCCTTGGTTGAGTCATGAAATCTGTCGGCAGTTCAAAATCTCTGAGCTTGGCTTGAAATACAGAAAAAATAGGGCTGATACCTCACCTTTCTAGATATGTATCCATCCATAATAATCCCATGTCCTTGCTAAGTGAATATGCAGCCTTTGTGACCTATAAACACAATTGACTTAAAACAAAAGGATCTTTTACATCTCCTAGATTGTAAACTCGAAAGAGCAGGGCCCTCGATCACCTCATGTTTTGCATTGTATTGTTGTTGTTCTGTCACATGTTCTGTCCCCCTCTGTAATGTACAGCACTGAGCGAACTATTGGCGCTTTATAAATACTGTATAATAATAATAATAACAACCTCATGGATAACCCAAAAACCTTCCACCATAACAATGAAAACTTTCTCTATATCAGAATTTCAGCTGACCACGTTATCTTACTAAACCATTACAAAAGAAAAACCGCAACATCTGAAAAACAAACATCTGAAATAACAGATCAAAATCAAAATTTGGCTACAACAAAATTAGAAATTACATGATAAATCAAGTGTGAAGAGAAACTCATTTTCCTTGAACTTTCAAAATCTTTTACAATGCATATTTACCTTTTTTGACCCAAACATCTGCAAATCAAACGGGTACTTTTCCCTCAGAATAGAAAAATGTAATCACAGCCAACTCTCACTCGTCTTGTCATATCCTAATATATCAAGCTTCTGGATCCAAGTCAGAGTATTCATTAGTTCTATAACCTATCAGGATTAGTGATGGGCTGAACACCACCATTCAAACCTAATGAAAGTTCAACCATGAACTTCGAGCAGGGACAATTCACTAAGCAGTATCTTACCGCATCTGAGTAAGCAGTAAGATACTGTTAAAATTCCACGTGAGTTATATTAATAAGTCATGCGGTATTTTAGCTGATAGCTGAATGTAAAAAGAATTGCTGGCATTGCGCAGCAATTAAATGTTTTTTTTTTAATGGTATGGGTCCCCCCCATCCATACCAAGCCTTTCAGGTCTGGTATGGATTTTGAGGGCAACCCCCACGCCCAAATTTAAAAAAAATTGGCTTGTGGGTCCCCACCAAAATCCGTACCAGACCCTTATCCGAGCATGCAGCCCGGCAGGTCAAGTAAGGGGGGATGAGTGAGCGACCCCCTGAACCATACCAGGCCACATGCCCTCAACATGGGCGGTGCTTTGGGGCAGGGAGGCTCCCCCCAAAGATGTTGATGGTGGACAAGGGCTTCTTCCCTACAACCATGGCCGGTGGATGTGGGGGTCTGTGAGTGGGAGGCTTATTAGACTCTGGAAGCCCTCTTTAATAAGAGGGCCACCAGATCACACCCCCCCCATGTGAATGAGTATGGGGTACATGGTACCGCTACTTATTCACAAAAAAAAAAAAGTGTAGTGTAAAAAATGACAGAAGAGAGTCTTTGACAAGTCATTTATTAAAAACAAAAATAAAAAAAATGTCCTCTGAAGTAGATCCAATGTCAATCACGATGACTACTGACCCGAAAAAAGAAAAAAAAATGCTCCTCTCTTGATGCTGGCTCCCGCTGTCTGACAACAGGGCCTGACAGTTCTTAAATACTGTGATGACATCACAAGGGGGCGGAGTCATCCCACCCCCTTCTGACATCATCATGCGCTGTGATTGGCCAAAGCATTGCACCTGATCTCTGGCCATGTACATTGTTTTTGCCAATCACAATGCACTGTCGGTGTGAACAGGACACCGAATGTCCTTACCATTTGTTTTTTCACCAAACATATGGACGGCCGATGTTCCAGTCGAACTTATGTTTGACTCCAACATCAAGCCCAACGCTTATCAGGGTATACCAAGTGACCCTCTAAGTCTGCTCTTCAACACACCAGGGTAGGAAAGGAATAGATGCACATCTGTTACCTGGCCAAATGCAGATGTTTTATGAAAGTATGGTTCTATAATTGCACACCAACTAACCCAAATATCAAAAACGACTTAAGACAACTGTGATGTCCAAAAATGTTGGACCATGAAATGCAAAAAACAATTCCAGCTGTTCATTATGAGATGGAAAATATTCACTGAGTATTCCTTCAACCAAAAGGAAATTAACCAATTAATGGAATCTTTCTGTTACATGTAATGATATGCCAGGGCACAATTAACAAACTCACTTGGGAACCCTGCAACACTCATATAGACCAACAGGTGGTAATTAGATGCAGTGAATGGTAATACACTATTTGCGCACCATTATGTTTCATTAGAATAATAGTGATCCTACTTTGTTTCCTTTTTTTTTTCTTTTAGAATAGATACAATATCAGAGTTTTAGAGCCCACCATGCCTCCAGTTTAGGTAAAATTCTGAGCAAAAACTGCTTATTGTCATAAAAGTTGGACTATGTGAGAATATGCAAATGCTTTCAATGAAACATTTACTAGAAAAATTGCATAAAATATATCTAAAAAAAGAAACCAAAGGATCTTCTAGTTGATCTTAAACAGTAATTTGAAAACATGAAATAGCCAGATGGGTAGTAAGCCATATCTTTCATCAGGCTCTAAGTAATGATAACCCTGTAAGGAGGTCAGTAAATTTACAAAGGCAATAAACTGAGAAGAAAGCAGCACATTAAATTCCCGTCCATTAGCCATTTACTAAAACTTCACTCTGGGTAGCAGTCTGGTATGAGTCAGCCTGGGGGTAAGGTAGTGAGGTCACCTCAGGACAGGCATGGAGGCTCTAATAGATCAGGGCTTCTGGAGCCCCCCCCCACCTTTCTAGAGAGTGGAAAACTTTCTAAAACAGGGGAGTGGAGGGGAGGAGGCCCAGATCTGCATGTTTGAGGAACCTTGACCAAGGCAACCCTCAAATATCACAGAGCCTAGAAGGCAGTAGTCAGTGTCAGGTGGAAGATGGAGTGAGGAGCTGGAGTTTGGAGCCTGGCAAGGGGCCCCAAGGAGGGAGCCTACCTACAGGCAGCTGCTGGAAAACAGGACCTCCGCTACAACTCTGTCTCGTGGGGAGGACATGTTGAGCATCAGGGAAGGAGCCAGCCCAGCGTAAGGCCTGAAGACAGCCATGAACCCGCCAAGCTGACAGGAAAGGACAGTGTGAGTACTCTTGCACCCCCTGGGCCAGATAAGGGGAGAGGGCAGTCAGGTGGAAAATCCAACTATCTTCTCATCTGGGACTGCTGTTTTAAATTGGCAGCGTCTGGGCCCCCTTGCCCAGAGATACCCTCAAGGCAGCTGGGTGAATAGGAGGAATCATCCAAGGTCTGAGGAGGTACACCAAAGGGGCTTTAGCACCCCTTAAAGAGAGACTGTTGCTATTCACATTTTTGTACATAGTTGCTATGGAGTTTGTCCTCAAGTTCTACAGTGCCTTGGGCATCCCATATACCCCTAGACCCCATCCAAGTTCTTAACCTCTTAATAAAATCACAAAACCAAGCTCAAGGACTGTTCTTTGGCATGTTGCCTGGATATGCAGAGCTTAAAGGGGGACCCAAAATTCAGTGACTCCTATGGGGTAGTGCTACATGTAATAAACCATCAATAATTTTTTTAAGAAAAAAAAGGAAGGCCACTCTACAATATGTTTAGCTACGTTAATAAAGTGATAAATTGTGAGAGATTTTTTTTTCATTTTTAAACTAGCAAATATCACCATTAGCAAATTTCAATATTTGTAGAGCAAGTTAATATTGTTATTAATAGCCCTTGCATTTAGTTTTTCCTGTTCTGAGTATGGGAAACCAGCATTATAATAAGATATTAGGTTTCTTTACTGAGTGAAAGATCTCTCATTCAGTTTTAATTGCCACAATTATATTTATTAACAAATTGTAACTTTGCAAAGCTGAGCCTTATTTTCTTTAGGTGGAATAGGCAGGCAGGGAGAATGTTTCAGTAAAGGCCTCGTTTACAGGGGGTGATTTGATCTGTGCTCTGTGCAGGGCAGTGTTTCCTGCATAGGGATACACAGGTGTTCCTTGCATGCAAATGTGGGCAATGCCATTCATGTCTATTCGGATGCAGAGGCTGCACAGACACAGCCGCTGCTCCCAATATGACATTTGTGTACATGCAGGTGAGTGCAGGTGTGTGTCCCTGAATTCACCCTGGGTGGATTTGGGGTTGTGAACCAAAACCCACATGGATGTCACATTGGGAGCAGTGGCTGTGTCCATGCAGTCGCTGCATCCCAATAGATAGTTATGCAACTGCCAACACTGAGATGCACACAACACCTGTGCATCCCCATGCCTGTAAAACATGCTCCTGCACAGGGCATGGATTAAATCACTTCATGGAGACACTGTCATGAGAGACTAATGGAGGCTGCTACTGAACTTTCCTTTGAGAATTCTATTTCCCCATCATGCTGATGCTTTGTTGACAAGAGACTGAAGGTGCAAAGTGAAGTGCAATTACTCTGCCCCTATCTCAAGGAGAGACTTCCCTTCTTCAGAATAGATAAACAGATCCCCAGGTGTCCAGGTTTTAGAATATACCTCATGTTTGTGATAGCACCAGGTCTTCCATGTGGTTCAATTCCTTGACTTTGCGTAGCCAAAGCCCAACCAATGGAGGTTGCGTTTCTCTCCAACGCAGGGAGATGCAAGATTTTGGCTGCAATCAATAGCTGACGTAAGGCAGACCATTTGTAAATCTTGGGAGGTACATTGGTGACATGGAACAGAAAAAAGCAGGGTCTGCAGCTACTGGGTAATCCATAAATGTTTGTAGAAAGAGGCGGACCTCCCTCCAGTAGTGTGCAAGCCGAGGGCATGACCAGAACACATGTAGAAGGTCCAGCATTTTCAGCAGGCTGGTGAAACCCCTATCTGGCAATTAATCTACATAGTTGAAAAAACGTTCCTATAGAGATCTAATTACTAGCATGGCATACAATAGGTGAAATACACAGACATATGTGAAGCTACTTAGTGTCCAATATGGACCTTGAATGGTTATCTAGCCATACAAATGATGTACTTTTGGATAACAATATGGAGAAGAAGTTCCTTTCATGCAACATAGTTTTATAGTTCACATGCTTTATGCCCCCCATAGAGGTGCATATACACACTTGCCAAGGTCATTTTCATGCATGTGCTCTTTAATTTGGAGGAGTTTAGCATTTTACCCACAGCTGTAATGGTTGGTGTTTTTAATAATTGGCCAATTATAATTTTATATATTAGACAGTGGGTTTTTGCATAGTTTAGGTTTTTCAGTAAAGAGTTTTCATTTTGTATTTCATGTGTGTTGAGTGATTTGCTGGGTCTCTTACTTTTTTCAGGGGTTCATAATAGATTTGATATATTGAGGTTGCGCTTAAGTTGGGTTTTTATGTTTTTCTTTCTATGCATGTATATGCATACCGACAGTTCCCTTGTATTGCACAATATATTCTAGTTGTTTTTTTTTTCTTTTTCTTAAACAAGGTCTTGAGGACATATTTTATTTATAGTTTTGACATAATATCAAGTAGTAATCAGTCACATTCAACTTGGTTTGATCCAGGGGCGGACTGACCATTTGGAAACTCGGACACTGCCCGAGGGCCCGGGGTTAGTAGGGGGCCCCATGAGATGCCCCTGGTACCTTTTTCATAGGATTTTTTGAGTTTGGGCAAGGACACAGGGGCCCCATGATTCCCTATTGCCCGGGGGCCCCATGAGTTGTCAGTCCGCCCCTGGTTTGATCTATAATTTTTCAGATGTGTCCTAGCTTATCAGCCACTTCTTCAGTTCTAAAAAGTTTCACTAATGACAGTGGCTTGGATAAGCTACAAAATGCCTTCAAAATAACAGAACAAGTCCAGTTTATTGTGACTAACTAATACTAGATATACCATGAACTGGATAATTGAGAGCAGAAACTAGAATCATTTTTTTTAATCCACATCAAAAGAATTGGGGGTGTTGATCCACGATCCTGTATGCCCAAAACTGGTGACTTATGCTGAGAGTGCAAGCTTGAGGAGAACCTTGATGTAGGCAATGTAAAAAGTATAAAAAGCCCCAGGTGCTGCACACCAACAAAACCCAACAGTCTCTAGGGTAAAAGCAGCCTAATCCTGGCTCCATCCAGGCCACGCTCCCGGTGTATTTCTCCCTACCCATGGGGCTTAGTCATGTTGATGTGCGACACCCCAGACTTTTTCTCCTTTTTCACAATTTTTTTATTAATGTTTATGTTTTTGGAATGTTTTTATTTTTGCACATATTAGCAAATAATATAGAGCAATCCTCATGCATTGTTTGATTATCTTCATCCAACAGCACATCTATATGGGGCTGTGTGTGTAGCAAAGCTATTGTTAATCTGGTGTGATTGCAACAATGTCTATTTGCAGTATAGCAATAAAGTCGGCCTAGCAAAAATGTGGAATATAAACTAAAGCACCACCTTCTGGCTGCAGGAACTGATATATATATTAAGTATTAATAGGCAATATCTCATATTTACCAGACTAAAAAAGTAATTATCAAAATTGTAATTTAAAGTTGTAATAAATCATATACAAAAACATAGGGGGCGGAGTTTACTAAAAGTGGATAAGACAGAATATGGAGCAGTTGTGCATAGTAACCAATCAGCTTCTATCTTCAACTTGTTCATTTTGGCTTTGAAAATAAAAGCTAGAATCTGATTGGGTGCCATGCAGAACTGCTCCAGATTCTGTCAGCTCCGGTTTGAGTAAATTCAACTTAATATGTGCACCTATAACAATACATAATTATTTAATACTATTTAATAAGAGGATGGCCTAATTCTGCAATATTTAGTACTAATGATGTCTAACAGGAAATGAGTTAAATATGCAAAGCATCAGTCTGAGCTTCCATGTAGCCATCCATTAAAGCTCAGACTATTTTATTTTAGGGTTTTGTCATGCTGTATTAGCAAGGCACTGTAAAAGAGTTGATTTTCATTTTTATGCTTTGAAGCATTAACATTATGTTCTAACACTTGTAAATGAATACAGCTCTTTTCTAATCTGTCATTTTAATGCCTTATAGATTTTATTTCACTCGGTGCTGTACCAGATCCTCAATAATAATAATCAACTGCTTTGTTGTTCTGCAGCAGAAATTAAATTTCTGTACTGAGCACACAACTAATAAAAGATGTTGCTTGAGGAAACAAAAATAAATATGATGAATCATAGGAGAATTTTTGGTTCTTCCATGAAAGACAATTACAAGGCAAGTGGTAAATTCATTTGAATGATAGTGCTACTGAGATACTAATTGATGGTAAATTACCTCAGCGTGTAGTAATTCTGAAGTTGAAACACATATGTGCTTAGAGTTGTGTCTGTTTCTTCTGCCTTTTTCTGCTTATGACTAGTGAGTGAATCCTTTAGGATTAGCTCTGTTGCTGATCTGCTTATATTCGCAGAGGCAAAGTGAGCTGACATAAAAATCCATTGGACCCCTTATTAATTGACTTTCACAATTAGCCTGTGCTCCCAGAGCCAGGTCTCATCACCCCTTCAATGAATTAACCAATCATTACATTATATTTATTAAAGCCGAAATCCAGGCAGAGTTAAAGCAGCTATGTGTTCATTAAAATAATTAAATATGTTTTTTTTTTCATGCAACTAGTATTGATCCTGGCTTTGTATCGGCCTGTACCAGCACTCCCAGGGTCATTTTGGGATTGGGAATCAGTCAGGAAGCCAATCAGGTGTGCTGTATTTAATGTGCTGGAAAGTATTATGCTGGCAGATGAAGAAAGAAGAGTGAGCAGAGAGGTGACCTCATCAGGTTCTTGCTGTTCATTCACTTTGTCTTAGCTGTGTGGCAGGACTGAATAAGTCTCAGAACTAAATGGACAGAAATACAAATACAAATACAAAGGCAGGTAAAATGGATCAATTATATGTTTTTCATCTGTTTATTTAACCACTTCCCATCCGGCCCATGTATATAAACAGCCGGAAGGGAGCAGTGTCGGGGGCGGGTGGCCTCCCTGCCCCCTGCTTGTGCGCTCTCCCTGGGAGCGTGCAGCACCGCGATTTGGTGCCCGCTGTGTTCTACGGACACAGTGGAACACCGACCTCTGTGTGAGGTCCCGATCATGTGATCACTGATTGGCTAATCAGCGATTACATGCAGAGTAGTAAGCATTGTGTGAAATCTGTGAATGATCACAGAGGTCACATGGAACAAGGCTATTCACAACAGCCTTGTAGCATGTGACAAGCTGTGACCAATCACAGCTCACACAGTATTTTTCAATGGCTGCAAGAATGCTGCCAGATAAAAGGAGAAAAGATTGGTTTATGGGTGTAAAAGCAATCAGTGTAAAAAAAAAATAAATAAAAAATCTTCGTAACCCCCCAAAAGTAGTACAGTGTCACTATGGTGACATTTTATTGCTAGGGTGACAGTATGTAAAAAAACCCCCAAAAAACACATAATAATATAAAAAAAATAAAATAAAATGTAAAAAAAAGTTTTGAAAAATTATAATTTTAACCTATAATACAAACTAATGTGGGTTGTTTTTTTTTTTTACTAAAAAGATAACTGAATACATTGTGGCCAATGTTTATGAAGAAAGATTATTTATTTGCAAGATTTTATAAGAAAAACACTTTTTTTTCAAAATTTTTTACCTTTTTCATTTATATAGCAAAAAAAAAATAAAAATCCCAGTGGTGAATAAATACCACCAAAATAAAGTTTTATCTGTCTCAAAAAAATGCTAAAAAATTCATATGGGTACAGTGTTGCATGACCGCGCAATTGTCATTCAAGGTGTGATAGCACTGAAAGCTGAAAATTGGCCTGGGCAGGAAGGGGGTGAAAGTGTCCGGAGCTGAAGTGGTTAATTGTTTGCCCGGAGCTAAGCTTTCTTGGAATATTTCGCTACAGCTAAAACAAAAATTCAACATTAAAATGGTTGCAAAGGTAAAATGTATTTTATCTTAATGCATTCTCTGCCTTAAGGTAAAAAACCTTTTAAGTGCAGTTCTCCCCCACAGCCCCCCAAAATACTCACCTGAACCCGATCTCGGTCCAACACTGCAACAGCTGTTCTCCCATCTCTCATAGGCTTGGCTGAGAGCAGCGGGAGCCATTGGCTTCTGGCGTTTTCAGGCCAAATTTTAGAGCAGAGAGTGGGGGGGGGGGGGCGCTGGGCTGTGTGTCTGGATAGATGCAAACAGCCCAGATCGGGAGCAGGCTTTCTATGGGGGCACTTGGTGAGGGGGTGGAGCAAGGAGAGCTAGTGGGGGACACAAAAAGGGGAGGATCAATTCTGCTCTGTGCAAAACCATTGCACAGAGCAGGTAAGTATGACTATTTTTTTAATTTCAAGCGACATTCAAGCCTTATTTCTTTTATATTAAAATAACAAAAAATAGTATACTTATCTGCTCTCTGCAATAGTTTTGGACAGAGCAGCCTCAATCCTCTTCTTCTGTGTTCCCCATCAGTGCACCCATGCGTGCTTACTCCCAAGCCACCCTATCTGTATCTATTGAAACAGAGCAGGGCGGCTCTGCCCCCCACGCTCACTCATTACAGCATTTGATTGACAGCAGTGGGAGCCAATAGCTCCTGCTGTTATCAATCTGCCCAGTGAGAATAAAGGGGGGGAATCCTGCAGCACAGAGGTTTTTTCACCTTAATGCATAGAATGTACAACAATACTCAGCTTCACTCCAGCACTGTCCTGGAGTGTCCTGGAGCTCCCTGCCAGGCACTGACATCTTTGGCCAATCTGCTACTAGATACTGATCTTCGGCAGTTTTTATTGCTAATACTGAGATGATGTCACTTCCACACATGTGTGGGAGTTCATTCCACTCGGCATTGCTGAAACTGAGCGTGTGCAGTTCAGTGTACAGGGCAGACAGGCAGATAAGAAACTTTAATGCAGAAGAAGCATAGTATGTGTCTTTTGCATTAGAAATCCTGCCCATTCACCATTATTTTCCCTAAAATTCCACTTAAGGCAAATTATAGTCATATTATGTAGTAGGATTTTCATTTTTGGTGTGACATTTTCTAAACTTGTGCCTTATCTAAAAAAATAAAAATGATCAGATGAGAATAATAAAGGATACGTGAATGTGTTCAGGGTTTGTTCGTGGGGCATTTAAATAACCCACAATTCAGTTCTAAAATAGAAAGGTTAAAGCATCACTAAGGTCAAAAAACAACAATTACATATTTGCTTCAGCATACCATTTTAATATCTTTCTCCCTGTATCTTACTAATTCCATGTGCCTTCAAAGGTATAAATACCTTTGAAGTAATCCTGAGACATTTTTACATGAAATTCCTGGAGACCATCCTTGGACTCATTGTCAGACCCTACGCTGGTGCAGTGGGTCCTGGGTTCCTCCTGGTACATGACAATGCATGATCTCATGTGGCGAGAGTATACAGGCAGTTCCTGGAGGATGAAGGAATTGATACCATTGAATGGTCCCCATGCTTCCCTGACCTAAATCCAATAGAACACCTCTGGGATATCATGTTCGGTCCATCCGACACTGCCAGGGTGCACCTCAGACTGTCCAGGAGCTCAGTGATACCCTGGTCCAGATTGGGGAGGAAATACCCCAGGACACCATCCATCATCTCATTAGGAGCATGCCCCAATATTGTCAGGCATGCATACAAACAAGTGGGGGCCATACAAATTACTGAGTACCATTCTGAGTTGCTGCAATGAAATTTCAGCAAAATGGCCTAGCCTGCTGCACCATTTTTTCACTTTGATTTTCAGGGTGTCTTTGAATTCAGTCCTCTGTAGGTTGATCATCTTTATTTCCCTCAAACGATGGGGCATCCTTACATTCCTAACACATTACCAAGTCCATATCAGTATAGATATCCAGCATGGTATTTTTCCCCCATTGAGATCTGATGTGTTTTCAAAGTGTTCCTTTAATTTGTTTGAGCAGTGTAGAAAGTAATAACCAAACACAGGTTACAGTCTGACTGGCAGAAAGGAAGTTTCACTAATCTGTTAAATCTGACATTATCTTATTATATTTCAGCACTTTTCCTTAATGCCAGTTTCCATGCCTTGAATCTGGAACTTCTTAGCTGGCCTGAGGAGAGCTCTGATGAGAGCCAGTTGCATCTACTGGCCACCCCTCCACTCGGCCCTGCAGAAAGTTCAATTTTTATCCTCCTCCCCTGAGGCTCTAGCAGATTTTTTTTGGACTTGCCAATGCACCATTTTTCCTCTACGTCCTCAATTTCCCCCAGCATCTATTTATTTTGGACCTGCTAATGCAATCTTTTCATTCTTGTCCTCTTCCTCCTCTCAAGTACACATAGCAGTCATTTATTTTTGGAACTGCTGATGCAACCATTTCATTCTTGTCATACTTCTTCTCCTCAAGGGCATGCAGCACACATTTTGGTTTAGACCTAGTAACACAATCTTTCCCTCTTGACCTCTTCCTCAAGTGCTCATAGCAGCAATTTATTTTGGGCCTGTTAATGGACCCTTTTCCTACTCTTCCTCCTCCTCAAGGGTGCATAATAGACATTGGGCCTGCTAATATTCCCTTTTTCTTCTCCTCACCCTCAAGGGTATGGAGAACCTCCTTTTTTTGCTGTGCTGGTCATGTACTCTTTTGCTTTTCCTTAAGGGTGCAGAACAGCCACTTTTTACTGTTTTGCTCATGTACTATATTCCCCTTGCTCTCCCTCAAGAATGTAGCATTCACTTGCCCATTTGGTGCTGCTCCTGTGCCCTGTTCTCCTTGGGGTTCTGGTAGTGAATAGGAGGAAATTTGTGGAAGGCTTTTTGGGGGATAGAGAGACCCTTTTTTTGTGTGGGGCCCTTAACTTCTATAACAGACTCTCGTCTAGGATAAGGGACTGCTATAAATGAAGGGAATCCCCAATTACTTTTTTATAAATGGAAATAGGTGTCCAAAACTGTAATTTGTCAGCAATTTGAACAGCATTTTTGTAAATGTTAGTTTAGCTGCAGTAGGTTGTATTCTTTATACAAATGTATGCTACTTCACAGGCAGACAAAGAACACCCTCAGTCATTTTATTTAAAGAAATTTTGCATTTTTAATGTTTCACTTAAAGCATTATAAAAATCACTGCTTCTCACAAAACTGAATTAAAGAAAAAAAAGTTTTGCTTTGGCGCATGTTCCCCAGAGCAATGAACAGCCATATCCAACTACACCTTCCCTGCTCTTGATGCCTATAAAATGGTAATCATTGGATACTGTTTTTTAACATTTGGTTCCCGTTATCTTCAGTGGGGTTCAGATTTTGCATCCAAACTTCTGTTAAGTTTTCCAAAGCCACCTCGAAGTGAACCCAGGTATACTTGGCTCATCCCTAATGGCATCTGTGTTCTGTACTGTTTTATTGAAGTAGACATTTCAAGCTTGAGTCTTTGTTGTTATAGAACAGGGGTGTCAAACCCAGTTTCATCAGCATTATGGTTATCCTCAAAGGGCCAGTTGTATCTGTAAGACTCTATAAATGTATCTACTCTTTATCATTTTAAATAATTGCCTCTGCATTTGATTATTATTGGTTTCAGTAATAACTTAAGACTTAAGCTTAAGGACAGGTGCAGACTGGCAAGGATCCCACTCCCCCTTCTGTAGCAGATGATGCAAGTCTGAAAAGGAGGGTCACACTCTGCTGTTATCATCCACAAAAAACTTTATTGGAGACTGCTCAGACAGAACATGGTTCTACCATTGTGTTCTATCTGAATAGTCTCCAATAACGTTTCTTGTGGATGATACCAAAGGTGTGCAACCCTCCTTTTCAACTGGCATAGAATTGTATTATTCTCATAATAAATATAAGCAGATATCAAGAGAGTCCAAACCCCCATAATCAGATGTCAAGAGCCCCCCCCCCCAACATCAGATGTCAAGAGTCTCCCAACTTCCCTTACATCACAGTGCACCCCCCTTACCTTGTGCTGTTCCCAGGAAGAAGCTGGGGTGGAGCTTGGAAGCAGAAAGTGCAGGGCCTGGAGGGGTACCAGAGGAGAGCTGGAGTCAGCTGCCGGAGTCTGCTGAATGCTGAAACAAGGGGAGGTGGAGACCAAGGGTTGCTGCAGCTACACAGAGAGGCATAGGATCTATAGAAGGAGTTCAATTCTCCTTTCTTCTGCCAACTGCTGAGAAAGGGGGAAGCAGAGATGAAGGGGGTGCCGCAACTGCAGGAGAGGTGCAAGGGCCACATGGAATGACTTGGTGAGCATTATTCCGCCCGTGGGTCTTGTGTTTGACACGTGTTATAGAATCTTATAGAAGCCATGCTATGTAGCCATGTTAACCTTTTTAGCCATTGTGAACCTATTTTGCATTATTATCTCTAATTGTACACTTAGTAATCTGCAAGTTACAGTTTCCCTCTCTATTTACATTTTAGAATTTGGTAATTTGTTTTCCACATATGGCCATCGATAACAAGGCTGTAAGTGAAGTGCTTACAACTAGTGATCCCATCTTCTGAAACAAAAGCAGGACAGCCTTTTTTGTCTACCACAGACATATATACTGATGGAATGGTCTTGCTATGGCTCTGCATCGGTAACAAGACATTCCACTCAAAACAAATGGAACTCCAGATGTAAAGAGGGATGATGTGGATGTCAAAGTAAAATGTTTTCTATACAGCTTATCTTGTTGTGATAGCATGGAGTTCAAGCAGATCAAAGCTCATGAATAATTTTGCATTGGTACATGTGCCTTATGGCAGTACCCAGCTACCCAGGCCCTTTTTTTACAAATTAGCTGAAAAAAAGAAAAAAAAAGATTTGGTTTCTATGGACTTTCTGTTAGGTGTGTCAAACATCCAGAAAACCAAACTTTTCCAGGTTCACTCATCACATAATAATAGTGAATACATTCAACATAATTTCTGTTCATCTGCCAATCATCTTCTGTGCTTCAAGCTAATTTTTCTTTACATAGGATACAACATGAAAGTGGTTATTAATATTTAAGTGCAAAGTAGTTATTTAAATGTAACGTATATAAATTCCTTGTAACTATAACTCATAAGTATTTCGGTAGTCATTCTGTCATAATTTACTGTTCAGCAAATGACCTATTCTCTGAGCACACAAATTATTATAACCCATTAAAAAGATAATAAAATGAATACAAACTAAAATTGCCAATGTTAACAAAAAGCTATTGCCCCTTAGGGTAACAATAGGAGACAAATCATAATGCCATCAGCATACATGCATGTATTATGCATACCCAGGGGTCATGACTTATCCTTAAGGGTAGAATAGGTTTGCAAAATGCAATTGTGACAAAGACGAGTTCATTTGCATTGTTTTAATCTAATAGCAAAAATACAGAAGCAATGTATAAAAGAAAAAAATAAACAACGCAAGGGTCACTTATTTATGGTATGCTGATTAAGCCAGTCAAACGTTGCAAGTACATTACTCAATTACATCAGGAACGTTATCATCTTTTACATTTATAATATAACAGCAATGCCAACAATTTATATTGTACTTGTAGCAATTTGTAGAAATAAGGCTTAGTAAACATATGTACCAGTCCTGCTTGGGTAAGCACTTACTTTTATTATGTGTATATTAAATATGTAGGGATCGTTAGGAGGACAAGGTGACATACTCTGTTATTTTGATTGCCTAAAGGCACTTCATCACTGACATCTGGATTTGAATTTTGATTGGAAATGACCCAAATTATTGTAAAAATGTTAAGTCTACATCCCCACAGTCACACTTTTGGTACACAGTTAGCAGAATTCTATTCTTAAAAAACGTACAGTAATGCTATTTTATGATTAGGCCAGAGCTATATGAATGTAATATATTGAGCCTCTCTATAGACCTTTGGGGAGTTAAACATTCAACATTCTTATATATTTTCTCAGTCAGTCATCAGACATTATGTTTTTTATCCTCCAATAAGGGGGCTAATTAGGAATAGAGTGACATATATATATATATATATATATACACTTACATACATATGCAGAATATGTAGAACCATTTATGCCAATCACTGTCACATAAAGACACTCACAATCTAACTTTTTTCCTACACTATCACACTCATCAGAACCAACTAGGGAGGAAACCAGAGAGGCTTTCAGTATGTTTTTGGACTGAGAAAAGTACAAAATGCAAACACAAAGTACATGGAGTTAAAACCTAGGTCCCAGAGCTGTAAGACTTTACAGACATCCCAAAATAAGGAAAGGACAAACCTAAACACTAGGCTAGACAAGGTTCTACACTTGTGTTGTTAATCTCTCTTGCAACTAGTACAGTGATTTCCTTAGTGCTTAACCATTTCAATACCGGGCAATTTTACACCTTCCTGCCCAGGCCATTTTTCATCTTCAGCGCTCTCACACTTTGAATGACAATTGCGCGGTCATACAACATTGTACCCAAACTAAAATGTTATCATTTTCTTCACACAACTAGAGCTTTCTTTTGGTGGTATTTAATCACCGCCGGGGTTTTTATTTTTTGCTAAATTAACAAAAAAAGACCAAAAATTGTGAAAAAAAACAAAACGTTTTTCTTTGTTTCTGTTATAAAAGTTTACAAATAAATAATTGTTCTTCATAAATTTAGGCCAAGATGTATTCTGCTACATGTCTTTGGTGAAAATAACCTAAATTAGGATGTATTATTTAGTTTGTAGGAAAGTTATAGAGTTCACAAACTATGGTATAGATCTGAAAATTAATCAATCCTGAAGTACTGACAGCCAATCTAATTTCTTGAGGTCCAAGAATGTCAGAATAGTACAGATATCCCCCAAATGACCACTTTTTGCAGAGTAGACAGTCCGACGTACTTCAAAAGAGGCATGGCGAGTTTTTTGAAGTTGTATTTTTTTTGTCATAATTTTTCGGAAAATGAAAAAATGAAAAAAATTATTTTCACTATTTTTTTTTACATACTGTCACCAGTGCAGTACAGCGTCATCATATAACTGGCATGGCGGTGAACAGGGACACTGACTGGTGACAGTATGAAAAATATATATATATATATATATATTTTTATTCTTTTATTATTTTTAATTTTTTTATTACATTTTTTTTAATTTTTTTTAAGATTTTTTTTTCATATTTTACTATGACCAAAGTAGTACAATGTTACCATAGTAACATTGTACTACTTTGAGGAAGTGATCAGTATTTTTTTTTTTTACACAATTTGCCTGAATGAAATCGATTCATTCAGGTTTTTTTTTTTTTTGTGCTTAGCTGTGATTTGGCCACAGCTAATCACATGACATGTGCATGTGACCTGCTGTGACCATTCACAGCTAGGCACTAGTATACAATGGATGGCATGAATGAAGCCATCCATTGTATAAAACTGTCATGTGACCTGCTGTGATTGGTCACAGCAGGTCACATGGTACCGGCAACGGGGGCTGGTACTCAGATCTGTCATCGGCCGTGTCCGAGGTACATGGCCGGTGACAGATCGCGCCGCTGCACGGCTCTGCAACCACGCGAACTGCGCATGTGCGGGAGGACGCCAAATGGCGTGCACCCGGAAAGCTAGTACATTTTTGCGGCTGCCAAATGGCTATAGGATGGGTGGCTAATGGTTAAGAGATGTGACAATCTAATTCCCATAATGTCTGTAGCGTAGCACTATGGTGATGAGTCACACAGCCATTCACACTCGAGTGTGTTTTGACATGTTCTAAGTTGCAAAATCGCATGGGTCGCAGACTAGTTGACTCAATATTTACAGAGTAGTTGAAAAAATAACACACGTGTTAGAGGAAAATGAGTGATGGGAATCTGCAGCAGAGGAGTACCATCATTTTGCAAAAAAATTGGAAATCAAGTGTTTTTGAATGTCATAGGCATAGGCTTAAGGAGGGGTGAGAAGATGTCCATGATGACACAAGCAGTGGGCAACCACAAAAAAGAGTGTGAACACTCATGCACTCAGATTCTGAGTGAATATGTTGATTGCAGAAGTATTTAACATGACCAGGAAAACAGTGGGGTAGATTCTAACTGTGGATTTGGGAATGAGAAAGATTTTGGCAAATATGGTGTCTTGAATCTTGAAAGAAGATCAGAAAGAACTTGTCTTCCAATTAATTAAATTGTCACCCTTCGTATAACTACAACTATACAACCATGATGTATAAATATGATTTATCAGGCCTGATTTACTAGTAAGTTTAAAATGAAAAATATGCAGCTTTGACTGCAACAATCTCCTTTCAACATGTACCCCTCTCTCTGACATTGTACCGTAGATCCTATTTCTGGCTGAATGACAGTGAGCATTGTTCATCACACATCCTGTGAGCTCAGGCTGTTATGGATACACCCCCAGAGGTGCACCATCACATTGGAAAGAGTCAATGTGATGATGCACCAGGAGCTGCAGAAAAGGTATGAATAATGAGATTCTAAAAAAATAGGTGGGTGGTGTTTGTGGAGGAGAAGAGAAACAGTTAGGTTGAAGCTGGAAATAAGCCTTAAAGTGCAACTCTGGGCTAAAACTATCTCATCTTAAAAATGCTCCCACCCCGCTTCTAACACTAACTACCCTGTAGAAGGAAGATGCGTATACTTATCTATTCTCAGGGCACTCCAGATGAGCTGTTAGCCCTTCTCTTTCAGTTAGCAGAGGCTTCAGGAGAGAGGAGAGAACAGCAACAATGGATATCCCATAGTAAATCTATAGATGAAGTCACCACTCAGGCATTTCAGCCATTGTCCAACAATGTCCCATTTTTGCTGTAGCTGGTGCTGGCTGACACAGAGTGCCCTGAGAATAGATAAGAATACACATCTTTCTTCCACAGGGTAGTCAGTATAGGTGTCAAGGAAGGGAACAGGAGCAGTTTTAAAGTGGTTGTAAACCCTTATATATACCTAGTGAAGTGACTAGCCTCACATGATACACAGAGGTTAATGAAATCCACCTATATAAGCTGTACCTTTTTATATTCAGCAATTTGTCCTGTACATCCTTGTAAAACTCTGAGATGAAAAGGATTTTTCATAAAACAGAGGGCAGGGAACTGAAGTTACAAACTTTACAAGAGCTCTGAGAGCTGATTGGAGAGAAAGGACACCCTCCACCACACAGTACATGGGAACAGAGCTGAGGCTGTAAATCACAAGCTGCATACTTGAGATCCCCCTCATGGCCCCCTTTTGGGCCAGGAGATGAACTAAATGGCAGAGAGAAATGAGACTGAGTACTTTGGAGAGAGGCAAGTAAACACTATATACATATGTGTTTTATTCAGATTTCATGTCTAAGGTTTACATCACTTTAAAGTGGCTCTAAAGGTTCATATTTTAAAATAATAAACACATCATACTTACCTGCTCTGTGCACAGAACAACATTGATCCTCCACTCTTCGGTTCCTCCGCTCTCACTTCTGGCTCCTTCCCTTCCTGAGTGCCCCCAAGAGCAAGTTTGTCAGGGACCCGGGTATGACCAGAAATGTGTGGACTGACACAGGGAAGTAGCAGGCTTCAGGAACACAGGCGTAGTCAGGCTGGAGAGGTGGAATGGTCAGGCAGGCTGTAAGGTACTGTCAGGTGCCACCTGGCAGTGTCTCTAGCAGCCCACAGCACAGATTTCCTCAGGGCACGGGGTCTAAGTTCCAGCCTGCTATTCACCAGGGCCCCCGATGGTGGGGATGGACTTGGTGCAGACTGGAACCAGGTCACGACCCCTGAGTGCGTCCGGCTGTGGTAGAGAGTACTGGCAGGGGAGTGCAGGAACGGAGTCTGATGGGAAGAGGCGGGCAGACTTACTAAAGGTGATCCGTGCAGGATGGATGGATCGTCGGGTGAAGTAAGCGAAGTAAGCGTGGAGAGGTGGAATGGTCAGGCAGGCTGTAAGGTACTGTCAGGTGCCACCTGGCAGTGTCTCTAGCAGCCCACAGCACAGATTTCCTCAGGGCACGGGGTCTAAGTTCCAGCCTGCTATTCACCAGGGCCCCTGATGGTGGGGATGGACTTGGTGCAGACTGGAACCAGGTCACGACCCCTGAGTGCGTCCGGCTGTGGTAGAGAGTACTGGCAGGGGAGTGCAGGAACGGAGTCTGATGGGAAGAGGCGGGCAGACTTACTAAAGGTGATCCGTGCAGGATGGATGGATCGTCGGGTGAAGTAAGCGTAGTCAGACAGGCCGGGTCGGTATCGTGCGGGCAGCGTGGTACAGGAGGAGCAAGCAGAGAATGGTCGGGGTCACAAGCCAGGTTCAGCAGGTAGCGGGCAGCACGGTACCGAGGATCAGGCAGAAGGATGGTCAGGCAAGCCAGGGGTTCAACAGGAGATGGTCAGCAGAGGTCAGGATCAAAGCAGGGTCAGCAATGAGGCAGGAACACAGGATACCAGGTACAGGGGCTCATGGGAAACATACACCAAGGCCCTGATCACAGGCCTGGTCATTCCTTAAATACACCTTCTGCAATCAGCCCCAGGTGTTCGCTGATTGCAGGAGTGAGCTTCTGGCTGCTGAGAGCACCCGCTGGTCAGCCCTGGTACTGCAGCCCACACGGCAGGTGAGTCACACCACCAGTGCTGAGTCCATTCCTGACAAAGCTGCTCGCTGTGGGGGAATTCATGCATGCTCACACCCATGCCTCTGTAAGACACACAGAGTGTGGCTCAGCCCTGCCCCCTACTTCCTTCTCACTGGCTGTGAATGGCAGCCAATGCAGTGTCTCACTTTGTTATGGCTGTCATGGCAATCAAATGATTGGGAACAAATCAGCATGCTGCTGTTAGTTTGAGGAAAGGACAGTCTCAAACCTAAGAGACCAGACTACCACAGGCTCCTAGTTACTGAATAGAACATAACATTTTATTTACCTTTTTTTGCTGCCAACAGCTCTTTCTGCTTGAAGAAATCCTAATGTAGCCATACTGAACATCAGTATTCCTGGCCACAATTTCTTTATTTTAGCAAAATACATTCAAACTCTCAAAATGTAATGTTAACCTCTTCAAATTTCCTTTTTACATGTTTTCATGTGTATATGTGCGCATGGGTGCAAAATAATCTCAGCAATTCAGATTTCTGTATTTTTTAAATTTTTTTTTATTCATCTTTACACAGCACATGTTTACACTCCTGTGTGTACAGGCACATTGAAAACAATGGGCTGTATTTAGATCAGTAAAAAAAATGCTTGTACGTCTAAAGCCAGCCATAAATGGTTTGAATCTTGTCCGGTTCAGCAGGAGCCAGATGAAATTCAAAGCATCTATGGGCAGGCTGATTGCACCCAAATTAATTGTTGAATGAATTGGGTATAACCAGCCTGTCCACTAGCAATATTCACTGTGTTCTCTGGAGGGGACAGTTCCTTCCCGTGTCCCGCCATGCTTCCCCATTGGGAGAAAACAATAGCTCCACAGGAGGAATTATATCAACACTAAGTTTGTTGATGGGGGAATCAAGTGATTTTCTTTCCTGCAACCCATGATTACAGGTAAGAAAATCGCATCATCTATGACTGGCTTTAAAACACTTCATTTTTAGGCAGCAGCGTGAAAGAGGCCTTATAAAGAAGAACACATGTTTATAAACTTGTCTAGGATCATTAAATATGGTCTTTTTTATTGCCAGTAAGTAAGGGTGAGGTGCCAATATAGCATGGGGTACACTAATAAAACCCAGAAATCATGACACTGAAGATAAAAAATTAGCAGATAAAAGTCAGCAGTATTCTTTCAGCCATTTAGTTTTTGAATTTTATTTATTTATCTATTCCTTTATTTATTACAGGCATGTGTATAATTTACACAGTGCTTTACATACTGTATATATTGTACATTCACATCAATCCATGCCCTCAAGGAGCGATCTAAGGACCCTAACTTACATTCATACATACACATACTAGGGCCAATTTAGACAGGATCCAATAAACCTATCGGCATGTCTTTGGAGTACCAGCATGTCCTTGGAGTGTGGGAAGAAACCAGAGTACCCGGAGGAAACCTACGCAGGCACAGGGAGAACTTGTGTTTCTCTTTAATACTGTTTTTGAATAGTAACATAAATATATATGTTTGCATAGATAAAAGTAACATGTTTCATAAGAAACATGGGAACCATATTACAAAAGCATATGTGTGAATGGGTTCACAAGTATGTCAGAATCAGTCTGCAGGAATGCAGCTAGCAAACTACTTTGCAGGAAACCAAAATGTCCTTTGAATTATACAGAGCTCTTTGGGTGACCTTTTTATCAATGTCAGATAAGGTGTTTGCAGTTAATGAAAATGCTAATTAGAACGCAAATGGTTGAATGTATTTAGATAGCATGGGGCATATTTCGTTTACATAATTATGTTTACTAAATGTGCTTGTCCTTGCACTAGTCTATTGTGCAATGGAGCTACTAAAATTAAGAAACGTGGTAATTTTTAAAAGATATCTATTTATGCAAAACCCACGGCACAGGATATTCAAATGTGTTTTACAGCTACAAGATTTTAATTTTCACAGTGAAAATCACATTTAAGCTTTAAATTTACTAATGCCTGTATGCCCAGGATGTCTTTTAAATGGCAATTTCATAAGTAAAGCTAAATAGTGCAATTCAAGATGCAGACGTTAATCTACTTGGGCCACTCCTTGATAAGAACAGGATATGTACATATCCAGCTTTGCAATTATATCTAAAAACTAAAGCTGAACTTTAGTCAAACAGCTAAATATACAGTTGACAACAAATATGGGAGCTGCTGTACTAGCCAAGAGATTTGTAATTCCATCTAGTGGGATGTATGCAGTCTTTTAAGAGACCACAGCTAAACCGTGAACCTGGAAGTATCCTACTGCAATTACCCAATGCAGCCTGCTAACCTGCTTGGGCTAATGAAGCTGCAGCAGACTGACCAATCATCACTCTTCTCTCTCTTCCTATCAACATGCTCCCTGTCAGCCTGCAGCACACCTGACTTGACTTTCAGTGCTGCCCCTTCCTCTCCATGTCTGTGCACTGCTGTACCTGAGATAACTACAGGTTCAGTTACTTACACTGCTGTTTATGTCGTAGTTGTCTTTTTAAGAATCACTCCGCTATTGTTGAGAAAAAAACATCCCTTCAGGGTGATCACTGTACATTGCAAGGATTTTACCAAAGCTTGTTGCAGATTCCAATAATTTTCTGATCTAAAGATAGCTGTTTGTTTCACTATTTCCTTTGCATACCGAGTCTGAATGGGGGGTCTGGATGATTATAATCAACTGGTTTGCAAAAATGCAAAAAAAGTACATTTTCAGTGTTCTGATCAGAAAAGCTGCAGTGTTTGCATCACTTTATAAGTATTTAACATTTAGGGAGTATCTTACCAAAAATGATATTTCCTTTGCAGAGGATGCCTAAAATCTGACTTACAGTATATCTTATCGCAGTCTTCTGGCAAAATCAGTGAGCCAATCACACAAGCAGGAAACTACATTTTTGGAGAAATTCTGTATACTAATGGTATACAGAACACCTCCAGGTTGCCATATTTCATTAAGTTTACTAAGAATGAAAGTGCTGCAGATTGAAATTGAAAAGTTATTTTGAATATGCTGTATTATTTTTTTATTTGCTATATTTTTAATTTAAGTGAAGTTCAAATTTAAATTAATTTGTCGAAAAAATAAAGGAAGAAGCAGTAAGGGTATATGCTGGAAGCCCATAGTTTTACTGGTTTGTTTGATTCAAACAGGTTTAGAAAACAGTTTTAGTATAATGTAAGTCTGTAGTACCACCCCCCCCCCAAAAAAAACATAACCATCCCGTTTTTATCCAAAAAATCATTGTTTGCTTCTATTAACTGCAAATGTAAATACTGTATATATAGCAGTGAACAATACATTCATGTAATTAGCCATCCTAAATTTTTTTTATATATGTAGACATATCAACTTTAAAGGCAAGGCAACTTTAAACTCAATACTTGGAATTTGCCCTAAAAAACACTAAAAGGTATTTTTTTCTTCATCTTTAGCAATTCGTATTCCCAACCAATGTTTTCAACTTTACCATTCTTGCTCTGCAACCAGTATTCGTGATATCCACATACACAGTTTGGCCTAAAGATTACAGGCAACACTCCTATTATATGAAAGTGAAAAAATTGTGCGCTGCCAAATAACTAAATGAAAAGTGAAATAACAAAGAATACGAGCTGCTGCAAACACATAGAATGTGTGTTCATCACATGTGAAAAAATAATATACTAATATGTAATGCTGCGCTGCTCAAAAAAACATTAGGACATAACATGGCACACATAAAGTCCAAAACACATGTCTAAAACTTCAACATAAAAGTCCAAAAGGAAGAAAAAGTAGGAAAAAAACTCTTCAGCAAATATAGGTGGAAAAGGCCATATTCCTACAGGAGAGTGAGCCCGCAATCCCACAGTGATCATATAGAATAGGTGGACCCTCACCTTCATGTATGGACCTGTATAAGACACAGGTCAACTAGGCGTCTTCCCTCCTAGTGGGGGTGAAAAAATGGCCTCTCCTCTATGGATATTCCTCCCTTCATATATGGCCACTGTATCCTCCAAGTGAACCCTATAACGGCATAGCTGGTTCTGTGGGTAGAACATGAACATAAGCAGCGTTGTCTACCCCAAGGCACTGACTCGGTCCCATCCATATTATTTAGATGAAGGATATTATTGGATTATTCCAATGAAGGATATAGTTAATGCTGAGCATGCAAAGATATGTTAGACAATTTTGTGCTTCCAGTCTTATGGCAACAGTGTCATGCCTGCCAATGTGTACAAAGCCAGCCCTTAAAGATATAATTTGATGAATTTGGTGTAGAGGAACTTTAGAGATCTACATAGTGCCCTCCTCCTACTAAAGGACTTTGGAATGAATTGAAATACCAACTTGAGTTAAAACTTGTCCACCATCAATACCTGACCTCATAAATGATTCCTACAGAAACGCTCAAACATCTTATGGAAAGAGTTCCTAAAAGTGTGGAATTTGTAATAGCTGCAAAGAGTAGGACAACTTATTTTTAATGCCAGTGGTTTTGCAATCGGATGTCCTATGAGTTCACATGGACTGGTGTCAACAAACTTTTGCCCATATGATGTATCCAGCTATAAATATTGCCCCCAGTCTGAGAAACAGTTTTCCCTCTATTATAGTTCTATGGAAGGGAAGTTAATTTACCACTTCCAGAGCCACTACTATTGATGTGAGATTTCAATAAGCTAGCATAATTTTAAAGGAGAAGTGTGAGAATTGAAAATAACAAACAATCATACTCACCTAGATGGCTACAGCACCGATCCCAGCTGAAGCTGTCCCCTGCTGGCTCTACACCAAGAACTGAGTGATCAGTTCTTGATCATCAGTGAGCAGATAGCAGTGACTCTTTGTCACTGACTCTCTGCTCTGGCATTCCAGCACTCAGTGGAGCACCCAACTGTGCAAGGAGCAGGAGTGGCTGGCTCAGGCCCTCAGTGGCTCACTGAGAGGCTGATCCCGACATTATTGTTGGGATCCTTGCAGAGTCTGAACCGACTGCAATAGGAAGAAGGGTCAGCAGCACACTGGAGGATAGATGAATATAGTGTGTAGTTATTCACCCATAGGACACACAAAACACCAGGACATGAATACATGACCTGTTAACGCGTTTTACACAATCTCGTGCTTAATCTGAACCGACTCTGTGATGTCAGCGGACAGCAAGCTTTAGCCCATTGTTGGCTGAAAACAGGTCACAGTTATGCAGAACTAGATGCACTCCTGTGACTCGCAGGAGAAATAGAGCCAAAAGAGCTTTGGCCCTACGTCTCCTTAAATTATGTTTTGCTCATGTGACTTCAGTGGGAGGAGGTAATGCATGAATGATTGCACCACTGGAGGGCAGAGGGAGATTGACTCAGTAAAGGAAGAGTTTTTCTATTAGCTCGGTGCTGCTGTGTTCACTTCAACCATCCAACTATGTGCAAAGGAAATTCCTTTTTTTAATATTCTTTGCACATATCTGAGTAAACATTGTTTTACTTGACTAAGGCAAAATGTGTTTTTTTGCAAATCACCCATACCGGCCTCAATACTTTTCAGTCTGTGACTTGAGGGACATATGCAGTTTAGGAGTCCTAGCTTTGCTCACAGCCTATTTGTTTCAGGTCTGCAACACAAAGAATTGAAGCCAGAGTCAGCATGGCAGTCATGCATCCAGTATTTTCAGGAGGTCATTCATGAAAGCCTAAGTATTTCTCTTCTGACAGATTTTCTTTAAGATTAAACATTGTAAGGGGAATTTATCGAAACTCCAACAGCCAGAATCTGTAGCAGCTCTGCATTGCAACCAATCAGCTTTTATCTTTCATTTTGAAGCTTAACTAAACAAGCCCTAAATACAAGCCAATTGGCTGCCATGCACAGTGCTTCAGCTTCTGTCTGCTCCAGTTTTGACATATTCCCTCCTTACATACTGCATTCATTGTTAGATTTTTGTTTTTGCTTTTGGCAAAATGTGAACAGTTTTTTTATGAAGTAAGCAGTCAGCATTTTGAATGATGCCAGACAGGAATTAATAAGATTGCAAATATTAATACTTCTAGAGCAACCTGCCTAGAAATATCCTACATATTCTATATTACATTTCTAAATCAATTAGTTGTTGAAATGATTTCCTTAAAATATCTTTTTTAAATTCCCATCTCAAGCCAGAGGGTTTAGGAGTACAGACTAAATAAATATTGTAGTTATACGTTTACTCGTAAATCTGTGACCTATTTCCTACCACCACAATGGAAGTAAAGATATCAATTAATAAAGGCAAAGAAGGATTGTAATTTATAATTAACTAGCAAGCGGTTTCAAGCAAACTGCAGCGTAGAGTCTAATATTCAGTAGAAAAATAACTAGTGTTGATTTGTCCCTTGACAAATTAATAGACTACTTATCAATGACAGGGTTACATAAAACTGCTAAATAAATAATCATTTTGTTAAAGTGTTGCAGATCTCTAACAAGCTTGATCTTAGCCACTTGACATAAACAAACTGAGGAGATTTAACACCAAAAAAGTCCATACAACAGGAAAATTGTAAAAAAAAAAAAATGCAAACCTAAACTGCCAATTTAAATATATAACATACATATAATAAAATAATTTGAGTCAATACAAATGTGGATATTATTTTTTTAATTTAAATAAATGTTATTTGAATACATTTATATGTTAAACCTGTATGACTCACGTAAGGCAAATTGTTTAAATATATATGATAGTATTTATATGATAGGTCATGGACAGCAGATGTAAAAGGATAAGAAACACATTACAGACATCCCCAGGATTATAAACAAGATAGGTTCTGTAGGCTTTTATTTCTTAAGTTGAATTTGTATGTAAGTTGGAACAGGTATATTTTTTAAGTGTAACTCCAGGCAAAAAAGTATTTTTAAGTTTTGGATAGCAAAGGGAACGGTTAACTGGCCATGCAGTGATGTGGGATTGCTGATATGTCCACCAGACAGTAGTTGGCAGAATGCGTTGAGCAGCAAGATGGTTTTCGGGACCAGCATGACCTCACAGTGCCTCCGTTTTTAAGTACGAGTCATATATAAGTTGGGAGTTTGTAACTTGTCCACTGCCTGTATAATAAATCAAATAGTTTTGAGCATTGAGCCATAAATTGGCACTTCCACACAGCTATACAAGTCCAAGCTGCAATGTGAAATTCTGCCCCCTCCTGCTCATCAGTATGAATATTTTATAATGCCAAATATATTACTCTGTGTTGCATGCTAGCTATCTCACTTGTTAAAGAAGGAAACATGTTTTGATTTTAGCAAATTAGCTGGTCATTCATCTAGTTAAAAGTTCATATACTGTATACCCTCCCTGTTCTTATGAGCAAATGATTGCTTGCTTACTGCTCAGACTTTCATAATATCTGCTTGTATAGCTGACATTTCATATTGACCTGCTGGTGGCACTGCAGATGATTGCTCAGATTGCAGATCCTGGTTTCTGAAGTATTGGATGCTATAGGAATGCCTAAATGTTATTTCTCTTATAACTTGGTTTACATGCTTTCTTTCTCTATTTATAATGTTCAAAACAATTTTTATATATATAATTTTTTTGGCCAAGTAAATAGGAAATTGTATTTCATATTTAAAGTATAACTAAAGGTAAAACGTTTTGTTTCATAAGATTTAGATTGGTAAGAGTAAGAAGTATGGAATTACTGACATGTTTTTTGTTTTTTTGCTGTACAGTATGTGTTTCCATAAAAGTGATATGCTTTCTCTATTTGTCCCAATCACTAAAATGGCATAGGGAGTGAAAGTGAGGGTAAATCCAAACTTTTGAGTTAGCCCCAGAACAGGAATAGAGGAGAAATCTTCCAATGTGGACATGTATTCCTATAAATACTGTATAAAAGGGGAATTACCATCACATCAAAAAGATATCCTCTCATTTCTTGGTAATCCTGCAAGACATGACGTAAAGGGAAATCTCCCTAATAAGACACAGATGGCAGAAAAAAACCCTGATAGTAGTCTTAATCATTCCTTTCTTTATCCAATATGAAAATAAAAGTCTTGACTTTAAGATACACAACCAGCAGGTAGAACACCAGACCCCCTGGTACTGGTTTATCAATCTGAAAGAAATAGTTTTTTTCTGTAGAAACCCATCTGTATGGATATGACCATATTTATCACTTTTAGGTGATTTTTGTTGCAAATGTGGGACACATCAGTAGTGCTGAATATAAGCAGTTAACGTAACAGTGAGCTTTATTAAAATGCAATTTAGACTTTTTTTATTTAAATGCTGATGGAGTTTTCATAAAAGAGGAAATATTTGACCATGTGCTTAAGGGGAGAACATATCTGGACCAGAGGAGGAGGAAATGAATAGCTAGACAATGTGCTCCAACCAAGAGAAGACTCCATTACAACCATCAATCTTGAATGAATCATGCATCAGCCACCACACATTTCCACTAATTGGAGCCACTGATATAAAACTAGCCATACACACATATTCTTCTTTTGATCAGCCTACAGGTTGAGTGAAAGAAATCTAACAGATGCCTCCACTTACACTGAACTGCGAGGATGGACTAATCTAATCTGTTGGCTGTTGTGCTAGCTGTCAGATTTCCCCGTAGAATTGAATGTAGCAGCAGTTGACCAACAAATTTACACCCAGCTTCTTCAATTTTTCTATTGAATGGTGCTGACAGTGCTGCACACTGAGCAATGAGTACATGGCCAGCTTAAAGCAGTATTTTATCCAAAAACAAAAAATCTATATATTGAAGTTTACCAATCCTTGAGTAGTAGCAGTTAAATAGCAGAGGGGGTTGTTAATAAGTTTCAGCTGCTTTGGAGTTAATGAAATTAACAACAGGTGCACTAGATGGGCAATAATGAGGCGGCCCCCAAAACAAGAATGGTTTTACAGGAGGAGGCCACTGACATTTTTTCCCCACTCATCGTTTATGACTGTTTTCCACTAGTTTTGCATTTGGCTAGGGTCAGTGTCGATACTGGTAGCATGAGGCAATACCTGGACCCTACAGAGGTTGCACAGGTAGTCCAACTCCTCCAGGATGGAACATCAATACGTGCCATTGCCAGAAGGTTTGCTGTGTCTCTTAGCACAGTCTCAAGAGCATAGAGGAGATTCCAGGATATAGGCAGTTACTCTAGGAGAGCTGGACAGGGCCGTGGAAGGTCCTTAACCCATCAGCAAGACCAGTAGTTGCTCCATTGTGCAAGGAGGAGCAGGTTGAGCACTGCCAGAGCCCTACAAAATGACTTCCAACAGGCCACTGGTGTGAATGTCTCTGACCAAACAATCAGAAACAGACTTCATGAGGGTGGCCTGAGGGCCTGACATCCTGTAGTGGGCCCTCTGCTCACTACCCAGCACCATACAGCTCGATTGGCATTTGTCATTGAACATCAGAATTGGCAGGTCCGCCACTAGTGCTCTGTGCTTTTCACAGATGAGAGCAAGTTCACCCTGAGCACATGTGACAGACATGAAATGGTCTGGAGAAGCCGTGGAGAACGTTATGCTGCCTGTAACATCGTTCAGCATGTCTGTTTTGGTGGTGGGTCAGTGATGGTCTGGGGAGTCATATCCATGGAGGGACGCACAGACCTCTGTAGGTTAAACAATGGCACCCTGACAGCCATTAGGTATAAAATGCTTGGACCCATTGTCAGACCATACACTGGTGCAGTGGGTCCTGATACTGTCAGGCATGCATACAAGCACGTTGCGGCCATAGAAACTACTGAGCAACATTTTGAGTTGCTGCAATGAAATTTCAGCAAAATGGACTAGCCTGCTGAATAATTTTTTCACTTTGATTTTCGGGGTGTCTTTAAATTCAGTCCTCTGTAGGCTGATATTTTTCATTTCCATCAAACAAAGGAGCATCCTTACGTTCCTAACACATTTCCTAGTCCATATTAGTATAGATATCCAGCATGATATTTTCCCCATTGAGATTTGATGTGTTTTCAAAGTGTTCCTTTAATTTTTTTGAGATTATGCTGGGAGACACAGCAAACCTTCTGGCAATGACACGTGATGATGTGCCATCCTGGAGCAGTTGTTGGACTACCTGTGCAACCTCTGTAGTGTCCAGGTATTGCCTCATGCTACCAGTAGTGACACTGACCCTAGCCAAATCAAAACTAGTGAAAAACAGTAAAAAAAGATGAGTAGGGAAAAAAAATGTCAGTGGACTTCACCTGTAAAACCATTCCTGTTTTAGGGGTTGTCTCATTGTTGCCCATCTAGTGCACCTGTTGTTAATTTCATTAACACCAAAGCAGCTGAAACTGATTAACAACCCCCTCTGCTACTTAATGGACCAGATCAATATCCCAGGAGTATTTGACTTGATGTTATACTCTGACTAAAAAGTGTTCCTTTAATTTTTATGAGCAGTGTATTATCCTGGGAGGATGTCATATGATGCATTTTGGCATGATCTGTCACCTGCTGTGTCCACTGGACACAGCCGATGACAGATCACTGTACTGGCCCGCTACTGGTACCATGTACATGACATGACAAATATACAGAATAAAAGGCTTTGATTCATGATTTTCATTGTGTACTATTGTGATGAACTCTGTGATTGGTCACAGTGATCAAAAGGTACAGACAGGGCCAATCACAGCCCATCTGTACCATGTTATTATCTGTGGCCAATCAAAGCTAATCACAATAGTAAATACTCCTGCGAGCTTACTGGGTTGGTGGCTGCCTTAAGGCCTTCCACTGGGCTGGCTACTTCCCTGATGCACAGGTGGTCCTTTCTAAGGGCACTACTGAGGTTGAGAGATCCTCTTTTCAACTTCAGCCTGGAGGTAGGCTCCTTCCCTCTGGCCCCCCTCCCAGGCTCCCGCATCCCAGCCTCTCACTCCATCTTCTATCCAAACTCTCCCACTGCTGGAAAGGCTCAGTGATACTTAAGGGCTGACCTGATCCCATGCCAAGCCTCCTGCCTGGGGATTGGTCAGATTCCCTTAAGTATGCAGATCAGCATCTTCTCACTCCCACACACTGCCTTCTAGAAACGTCTCAAGTCTCTAGAGCGGGGGAGGTATCAGGGAACTGATCTGCAGAGCCCTCCGTCCTGACCTAAGATGACCTGGCTAACTCATACCCAGGCTGACTAAAGCCCAGGCTGCTACTCTGCCCTCCCCCCCCCAAAAAAAAAAGCTAGCTCCCCCTGGCTAATTAGAGGGTCACTACATACATAAGAATGTATCTCTCTTACCCCACCTAAATAACTTTTACAGAGTTCTAGAAACTTGATGGAGTATAAACAATTGAGTATGTTTGTGAGCAGCTGACAATGAGATTATAGGTACGGACAGGTCCGTGTTTAAGGGGATACCACCAGTTATCCTGTACTGGGCTCAGGCCAGCAGGGGGGCCCAAGTAGCTATGTGAATCAGATGTGGGCAGGAAGGATGATTGGCATGGCAGGGGCAATTACTGGAACCGATCCCCTGTATGGCTTTCTCTGCAGCAGCTGAAAGCTGGCTTATTCTTCTCTCCCTCCCGCTGGTTTTTAGCTGCTGTAGAGAGAGCCATACAGGGGATCAGTTCCAGTAATTGCCCCCCCTACCCAACACTCTCCCTGTGCACCATACATTTCCACCTGCTGCCCAGGTCCCCCTGTGTGTCCTCACCCCTGCAGTGCTGCCAGCTTCCCTCCTCTCCTTCCCACTGGCAGCTGCAAGCACACAATTGGATCCCTCAGGATGGAAAGTGGATGGATCAGCAAATGCAGTAGTTTGCATGGATGCATCACTCCCCAGTGGACCATGGAGAGCTTAGACTGTCCAGTATTTTAAAAACCTTAATACACTTTGATATGATTATTCATATTTGGTTGTTTTTTTTGCATTTTTTTAGAAAGAAAAAAAACCTGACAATTGGATTAGACACCCACCTAAATGTAACAAAAAAATAGTTATATGATAACAAATTCACCAGATAAGGCTTATCCTTTTCTCATACAGATGATTGCCGTTTAGTATTTAATTGTCAGTTGAGTACATCATTTACTAATAACGATTATATTTCTCATTAAAATACTTCCTTCATTATTTCTTAGGTAAAATAGTGTAATCCAATAATTGTTCAATAAATTATTCTTTAAAACCTAATTAAAAAACTGAAATATTATCTCTCATAGTCAGAGTGCTGTAACAGAGATGTACTAATTACAAAAGAAATGAATGCATGTAAAAATTAGCATTTCAGTCAATGCCTTATAAATTCTTAATGCAAAGCTAACATATAAAATGTACATTAGATATATAGATACAATAAAGCAAACATGTTTTAATCTTGTTTTACCTTCAAAAGGCTTTGATTATTGTAATTAAATAATACATGATATAATAAAGGTCTAAAAGACATGATTAGTTCATGGGCAGGTGAATATTTTACTCTTATTTATGAGCATAATGTCTAATTTTTAAAAAACATAATGCATAAATATATTGACACAATTAAATGGGCTGCACAAAGGAAGCAGAAAAATTATGTAATGAGCCTACTGGTATTTCAAACGCTGCATGAAATGCCTATGGAATTCTAATATAAAAACAGTCTATCGAAAGATAATGTAATATAACTTTATCATAAGGCTAATTATGGCGCACAAAAACAAATAAAAAAGGAAATGCTCAGACCAAACTGGCAACACATTTTTCCTTTCCAAGACTTGCTTTATGTATCCCAACCTGAACCTATTAGAATATCCTTGTAAACAATGTAAAATTGTTTTCACTAACCTGGTGTTCTGCAGTTTTACAGACCCAAATTCATAACCCCACCTATGACATGCTCTACAGAAGTGATGGTTAACTTTCTTGATATGGGAGGCCTCAAGTGCAGCCCCCAACATCACCAATAGGCCACATAAAATTCAGTGAATGTTCAGTGTCATAGACAGCAGACACACAACAGGATATAGTCAAAGACTAGGGGCTGGATACAGAAGATGGTCAGAGACTGCGAACATAATACAAGTGATGGTCAGAGACTTCAGACAAGATACAAGAGGTGGTTAAAGGCCGCAGACATGATGCAGGTGATAGTTGTAGCCTGCAGACATGATAAAAGAGATGGTCAGAAACTGCAACATAATACAAGACATGGTTAGACATTGCAGACATGATACAGGAGATGGTCAGAGACTGCAGACATGATACAAGAGGTGGTTAAAGACTGTGAACATGGTCCAGGAAATAGTCAAAGACTGCAGACATGATACAAAAGAAGGTCATAGACTGCAAACATGATAGAAGAAACTGTCTGAGACTGTGAAAATGCTATCAGGTTGTTGGGAACTTGAGGCATGTTTCAGGAGACATTCATTGACTAGAAACATATCACATGAGTGCTAGAAATCACTGCCATAACAGAGCAACAGAGAAACACAGATTAGTGTCTGGAGTGGCACCGAGAGCCATGCAAAAATTACCAAAGGGCTGCATGCGGCCCCTGGGCTGCAGATTGGGCACCAGTGCTTTACTGTATTATTCACTCCGAAGAGATTTACTTGCCACACTACTCCACAGCTGCTTTAGCAGCTGCTAGCAGAGTTTGAATGGACCGTTTACTTTAATGCAGTTGCAATGTTTACCCAATTACATTAACTGTTCACTAAATTATTTTATTAATTCCCTAGGGTTGTCATTTATTTTCTTTAGTTTACTCCAGGTTGCCTTTTAATTATGTTGGGTGCATTGTGCATTTGTTTACCATTTGCTAGTAGATTGGGAACTGGCCAAAGAGATCACTTTGATGTAGTTGGTCAATGTATACATGTATTGCAATATATGCAATGCAAGAATCCCTGTTTTAATGCAAGTATGCTAGTTAACATAGAAAAATACTCCTCAAAAAGGAATGTTTGGCACATGTTTTCTTGAAGATTTTCAAATCTGAAATAGATTAAAGAGTTTTTCAAGGTGCTCATGAAGGTATGATATGGGTTGATTTTCTTAAGTAGTATTAGGCCTCTTTGGTTGATTAGTTAAAGGCTATGGGCATACACTGCATCAAGTGTTACTTGTAGGTTATTATACTGTAAGTTCAGCATTGCATATGGCATGCCCTTCCTCAAATTTAAAACTGAACTGAAGGGCCTACTATGCCTAAAAAAATGTAATGCTAAATTATGCAAAGTTCATAAGACTACAGAAGTGTTTACACATCTAAGGACTGGAAAGCTGCAATAAACAATATTTTTAGTTTAAATAAATTAAAATGTGGTATATGGTGACTTATAAAGAAATGATTTTTGTTGCATGTACATTTCACCAATTAACTTTTAAGATAATTAACTAAAATAAGACAATTTGTCACTATTTAAATGATAGTATTGATAATGTACCCATGTAATCAGGTAGGTTGTATTTAAAAACTGCTATCTTACTATGGAGTTAAGAAAATACTCACCGAAAAACTTTCAAACATTTAAGAAAATATCTAAAAGATATACACAATTTTGCAATGTTATATTATTATTATTATTATTATTATTAAAAGCTATCAACTCGAGTCTGAGTCCTAGTGACTGGATAAACTAGAGCTCTAAGAAGGAGTCTGCTTTGTGCTAGCCTTGTAAGATCCTCCAGTGTCATCCCCACAGCTTTAATCAATGTGACAAAAACACTCCCTGGGGGAGTGTTCTGGCCCACAGATCCACTCTAAGGAAGGAATACCACCCACTACCCAGACTATCCGGAAGGACAGCATCCATCAGGTTTACACAGGGGGACCCCTTTGAGGAAGAGGACCACCTACCTCGGACCCCATAGAGGGAGGACCACCTATTACCTAACATCAGGATAATCACACATAAGGCGCATTTAATATGTGCGTCCGGTGAGTGCGCATTTCATTACCACTACCACACGGATACCCAAGTCACCTCAATTTTTTATATTCATCTATATATTTGCTGGACTATTCTATAATTCTATTATTAAGGACTTTACTGTTCTCTTTTGTTCACCTGTTGTTTTTAAGCACTGCACTCTTCATATACATTGTCTTCTCCATAGGTCATTGGTACCGTTTTTCTGTGCATAGCAGCTTGTTGAATATTACTAAGGCGCTTATACTACTTTTTATAAAGTAATTGACAACTGAAAAAATGAAATCATAGACAAGTCTGATTGTTGTTTTCAGTGTAATTTCTTTGCATTTGAAAACTGTTGAGCGTCTTCATTGTGTAGCTACCAAATGCAATTCTGCAGAATATTTCATCACTTCCGAGTGCTTCCTTGTTTATGGGAGAGCCTAGGAGTTTATTTACAACTTCTATTCTGTCACTGTCAAGCTCAAAATAGTTGTCATTTTCTGTGTTCATGATCTCTGTCTTGTTTATATTCAGTTCCAATCCCATGTTACGACTTTCGACTTTAACTTTTCTCAGTAGATACAGCATATCTTTTTTGCTGCTGATGATGAGCTTCATCTGCATAGCGCAGGTTGTTTATGTTTTGGCCGCCTACTTTAATACCAACAGACTCTTTTTCCAAATTTACTTTTCTAAAGATGGCCTCACTGTATAGGTTGAACAGGTAAGGTGAGAAGATACTTCCCGCCTGACACCATGTTTTATCGGAAACCAGTCAGTGTTGCCATATTCAGTTCTCACTGCAGCTTCTTGATTTTTGTAAAGGTTCTTTATTAACTGTGTTATGTCAATGAAGCAAATGTATATGGTCTTTTGACATTCTTTGCTCTTCTCTAATTTCCATCTAAGATTGGCAATAATGTATCTTGTTCCTTGGCCTTCACTGAACTCAGCCTGAGCTTCAGGTAGTTCTTGCTCAATGTATGATTGTATTCTACTTTGTATTATTTTCAGTAATACTTTGCTAGCATGTGGAATGAATGCAGTTGTTACAATCTTTGGCATCTCCCTTCTTCAATGTAGGAATGAACAGTGATCTTCACCAGTTGGTTGGCCATGTTTTTTCCTTCCAGATTCACTGACATAGCTGAGTAAGGGCCATGATAACACCTTCAGAGCCTCTGATTAACTCAACTGGAATCCCATTGAAACCTGGTGACTATTTTTTTTATAAAGCTTTAATTGCTGCTATGACTTCTCCTTTTAGTATATCTGGTTAGTCTTTGGTGTCTCTGCCTGGTCCACGTTCTACAATGTTATAAACACTGCTTTTTTATATACATTTTCAGTATACTCTTTCCATCTCTTCTTATGTTCTCTTTAATAGATCGTTCAGGATCAGTCAGTTAGAGTCTTTAAGCATCCCTAATCTAGGTTGGAATTTCTGCCTCAATCTCTCAACCACTTGCTGACCACCCACAGTACTTTTACTGTGGATGGGTGGGAGCTACAGGCAAAGCGACGTAGAGGTACATCACTCTGCCTGTACTAACACAGGGGTACACAGCATGTCCCCCCGTGACCACTGTGTCCCCCAGATACACTGGAATGCGTATCCCGGTAATCGGGACCCGGTAATCATGTGATCACTATGCGATGACATGATCACAATGATAACAAAGTTGTTGTCCTTGTGTGGGTGAGCAACAGATCTGGGCAAAGCAATGCACCTTTACGTCACTTAATATCTCCAGGTGTGCGTGCACATGTGTGTGTCCCCCACTGCCCCCTATGCTGGCGCAGGAAGAGAAGAGAGAACATCACACAGAGTAAAACACTACATTTTACACATACACACTTTAGATTAGCACATTTAACCCTTTGATTTCCCCTATCAACCCTTTAATCACCCCGTCACCCAGCCAGTGCCATTAGAACAGTGTCAGTATATAGAATTTTTCACTGATCACTGTAATACTGCCACTAGCAAAATCAGATAGCGTCAGGGTCTGTAAGCGCCCCTCCCAGCCAGGGTCAGCTAGCATTAGATTGCCTGCACACTGTCGCACTCACGCTATAGGTCGCTGATCATCACCATTACTAGTATAGTGTAAAAGTTAAAAATTAAAGAGACAGTGTAAAAATAAAAAAAGCAAAATAATCAATAAAAAAAAATCACTCATCCCCCCCCCCCTTGCTCACACGCAAAGGCAAACACAAGCATCGGTCCAATGTATGTAAACAGATATTTCGCCATGCATGTGAGGTATCACCATATATGTCAGATCGAAGGCAGTAATTCTAGCACTAAAACTCCTGTGTAAATCTCAAATGATAACCTGTAAAGGCTTTTAAATCATTGCCTATAGATATTAAAGATTTACGTAGTTTGTCACAGTTTCACAGATGTGCTCAATTTTAAAGCATACATGTAATTTTCCAAAAATTTTTGGACTCAACATGCTTCTCAACAAATTCCTTGGGGTGTCTACTTTCCAAAAAGGAGTCATTTGAGGGTTTTTTTTGTACTGCCCTGGCATTTTAGCACCTCAAGAAATGTGATAGGCAGTTAGAAAGCAAAAGCTGCGTAAAAATACAATATACAGTATTTACCATAGTTTGTAGACGCTATAATTTTCACACAAACCAATAAATACACATGTATTAAGATTTTTTTTTACCAAAGACATTTTGGCCTAAATTTAAGACTAAATTTTAGTTTATTGGATATTTTTTTTTACAACAGATAGTAGAAAACATTTTTTTCTACATTTTTGGTCTTTTTCATTTATATCACAAAAAATAAAAATCCCAGTGGTGATCAAATACCACCAAAAGAAAGCTCTATTTGTGTGAAAAAATAGATAAATTTAATTTGGGTACAGTGTTGCATGACCACGCAATTACCAATTGAAATAGCACAACGCCGAATAGCAAAAAGTGATCTGGTCGGGAAGGGGTATAAATATTCCTGAGGACAAGTGGTTAAATGGTTAGCACTCCCGCCTGGCAGTACTCGCATCATTGGTTCGAATCTCAACCATGGCACCACCTGCCTAGAGTTCTCTCTGTGCCTGCATGGGTTTCCTCTGGGTACTCTGGTTTCCTCCCATACTCCAAAGACATACTGGTAGATAAAATGGCTCCTGTTTAAATTGGCCCTAGTATGTGTGTATATGAATGTGAGTTAGGGACCTTAGATTGTATGCCCCTTGAGGGCTAGGGACTGATGTGAATATACAATTTTATTTATTTATTTAAAGTACTTATATAGCGCTGTCAATTTACGTAGCGCTTTACATATGTAAAGCGCTACGTAAATTGACGGCGCTATATAAGTACCTTAAATAAATAAATAAAATAATGTTCTGAAAAGCTAATCTGGTTGTTCCTTTTACATGCTCAGCCTCATATTTCTAATAAATATCCTTGGGATAGCTTTCTTTATCTTCCAAACTTGACATTGAAACATTCGATTAATTTGAGATACTTTTACTCTGTCACCAGAAGTTTCAGCTTGCCTTCTTTGTTCTGCTATTTTTCAAGTTTCTTCTGAAATACAAAGTGACTTTTTGGCTTTTTCTTCATCTGTAATGTTCTTTCAGCTTCTTCACTAATTATGGTTTTGATATTGTTCCATAACTCTTCGGGTCCTCTATCTCCTGTATCCAGAACTACAAATCCGTTGTTTAGCAGTCTTGTGCAATATTTTTAATATCATATCTTGGAAAGCCTCTAATGATCTTTAGCTTGCGAAGCTTTACCTTGACCTTACATGTCAAAAGCTCATGGTTGCTGCCACAATCAGGCCTCACTGTATTGGTCCAATATTTATGGATCATCACAAACAATGCTCAAACTAGTCAAATTGCTTAATATATTGCACCAGATATGAACATCTTGAAGATACCTTTTGATATTAGAGGGTGTCTCCCTATATAAAAACTATAGTTTCCCCATCCAACTATAACCATTGGAAAGATTTGCTTATGTACAGACAATGGCTATTGCTAAGTTATAATAAGACAGCCTTTATCAGCCACTGTTTGCTTGATGTCTCTTGAGCAGTAAGCAGAGGTCGCATTCTCATTGAAGACCACCAATGTAACAGACATTCTTACTGATGTAAGGAGTATTCTCTTCAGTGGCACCATTGCATGTGGCTTTATTCCTAATGCCCCCCAATGTATTAGGGCATACATTACACCAACCACCACTGTAAGAGGCATTTTTCCTACCACTGACCATAGGTTTATTGGGACCCTTCATCACTGACCAGTAATGTAAGGGAGCCCTTTTTTTTACTAACCACTAATTTAAGGGTCACTCTTCCACTGACCACCAACATAAGAATACATTTCTCCACTGACCAATAGTATAAAGTGATATTTCCCCACTGATCACCAATGTAACAAGGCATTTCTACCCTGGCCACCAATGTAATGTTGTGTTTCTCCACCACTACAATTTGTGGCGTGTGCGTTTGTGTTGAGAACTGCTCTTAATAACAAGAATTCAGAGCATATTAATAAATAATCTGAAATTGTTGAACAGGTTCAAAGGCACTACCTATGAGTATTGAAAACCTATATACAATATTTCATATTTGTCTGAATAAAAAGAAAAAATTTATTTACACGAATAAGCATTTAATGCATGACCAGGAATTCCCAGAGCATTAGGGGCTATCTAAAGAGATAATACAACAGCAGCTGCCTGCCTAGTGGCTCATTATGTCTTATTAATACCTCGAACAGAGCCATATGAAAAGGGATGAGTTCTCTGAGTCTCGGGCTGATTTATTAAAGAACTAAAAAGCATTAATTTAGAAACATGAATATATTGACTTGGCAAAGCAAATGTTCACATGGTGAATCAGGTGAAGCTGAGCATCAGTTATGATCATCCAATTATGTTCAAGGGAGATTTCTTTTTAATTTCCCTTTCACGTGATTTGGGTTTTTTAAATGTATGTGTTTTAACATAATAACTGATTATTCATTCCTGTTAAGTGAACAGTCATTCAGCAAAGTGAGCAATTTCTGTTACTTTAGGAAATAAATCGTACTCATTTGTGTATGTATAGTTCAGCTTCACCTATAAAGATCTGTTACCAACAGGAGCTTTACAGCAAGGAAAAGCAAAGAGGAGGAAAATATGTTAAAAAGAGCCAGGAGCTCCAGCTATTGGCTGAATAGAATACTACATAAAATAAATATATAATATTTCCTATTTACCTGACCAAAAAATCTAAATATTTGTGATTAAAGTCCTGATCATGATAGATATATACTGTAAAAAACTACTATATTTCTTTAATTTAACTATCATTCATCTTTAGACTGTAAAGCACAAAGTTAGCAAAGTGAGCAAAATGTAACCAAAACAAAACTTAATTAACACAATTATCTCTTATTTCCTACGTGAATCAGAAGCTGCATTTTGTTAACCTTTCTGTACAATTAGCTCTTATATTCAGAAAGGTGACAGTTAAAGCTTGTTTCAGGTTTTTTTTTTTTGGATCTTTGCACAAGGAGTTTTTTTTTTACTT
Organism: Staurois parvus; assembly: GCF_062004578.1. Taxonomy (NCBI): domain Eukaryota; kingdom Metazoa; phylum Chordata; class Amphibia; order Anura; family Ranidae; genus Staurois; species Staurois parvus. Next base: position 3,943,411 of record NW_028317866.1, on the reverse strand, counting down.
TAGTGGCTGTCCATCACAGTTGTTATGTATGCAGTCTGAGTGAGCCCGCAGGGGATCCTAGTTATTTACACTCTTTTTCAAGATTCGAAGCTGTTATAATCATTCGCTGTCAACTTTGTGCTGACACTGAATTACTTTGTGTTTTTTATGCTTGGTTTGGGTCTGAAATACTAGCATCCATACCCTACACTGTAATTCTATGGGTGAGTGAACTGATCAACTATATACAGAATTACTAGCAGAGGAACAGAAGCCTTCCACATGTTGAGATTTGAGAAATTGTAGATTGTAGACAGTAAACAAGTTCCTTAGGCTTTGTATTTTATCTCACTAGAGACCCAAGGGAATATATTTGTTGCATCTCTCAGTCAAAAGAGCATACAAAAAAATGTAAATAGGAGAGTGTACTGGATTTAAAGTTTGCGAGATCCAACTTTTCAAAGGGAACTTCTATATGAATGATACATAATACAAAAGAAATATTTTATGTTATGAGCATTATTGCCCTTAACAGACAATTTTACAGTTATATCATATTGTGTTACATGTAAATACAAAACATGCACTGTAGCATATGATGTGTAAGCCGTATGTATGCTCTTGTTTATTCCCCATATTTATGCAGAAACAATATTTAAAGTGGATATATCATTAAAATTTGCACTTCAATTTTTAGCCCACAAGAAAGAATAGCTTTTTTTTTAACACAGCTCTTATTCTCAACCTGCTGCCATCCCTAATTGACATTATCCAAAAAAACTGCAAACCCTGTGGGATTACAGTACATGTATTTACATACATTTATGTATGTAACTTATATGTATATCATATCACAACTATTTACAGTGGCGATATGCCATGCATATAAATTACTGTGAGATATATATTGTATATATCATAATATATATATATATATATATATATATATATATATATATATATATATATATATATATACTATATTGCCAAAAGTATTGGGATGCCTGCCTTTATACACACATGAACTTTAATGGCATCCCAGTCTTAGTCCGTAGGGTTCAATATTGAGTTGGCTAATCTGAAGGCCACATGAAGTTTGGAGGTTTTTAGCTATTGACTCTGCAAACAGTTGTTGACTTCTGCACACTGGGCACTTTAGCATGAGCTCCTGAGTGCGACCCATTCTTTCACAAATGTTTGTAGAAGCAGTCTGCATGTCTAGGTGCTTGGTTTAATACACCAGTGGCCATGGAGGTGATTGGAACACCTGAATTCAATGATTTGGAGGGGTGTCACAATACTTTTGGCAACATTTTATATATATATATATATATATATATATATATATATATATATACACACTATATTGCCAAAAGTATTGGGACGCCTGCTTTACACGCACATTAACTTTAATGGCATCCTAGTCTTAATCCGTAGGGTTCAACATTGAGCTGGCCCACCCATTGTAGATATAACAGCTTCAACTCTTCTGGGAAGGCTGTCCACAAGGTTTAGGAGTGTGTTTATGGGAATGTTTGACCATTCTTCCAAAAGCGCATTTGTGAGGTCAGGAACTGATTTCTGACAAGAAGGCCTGGCTTGCAGTCTCTGCTCTAATTCATCCCAAAGGTGTTCTATCGGGTTGAGGTCAGGACTCTGTGCAGGCTAATCAAATTCCTCCACCCCAAACTGGCTCATCCATGTCTTTATGGACCTTGCTTTGTGCACTGGTGTGCAGTCATGTTGGAACAGGAAGCGGCCATCCCTAAACGTATCCCACAACGTTGGGAACATTAAATTGTCCAAAATGTCTGCTGACGCCTTAAGAGTTCCCTTCACTGGAACTTGGGGGCCAAGCCCAACCCCTGAAGGACAGCCCCACACCATAATCCCTCACCCAGCAAACTTTACACTTGGCACAATGCAGTCAGGCAAGTACCACTCTACTGGGAACGGCCATAACCAGACACGTCCATTGGATTGCCAGACAGAGAAGCATGATTCATCATTCTAGAGAACATGTCTCCACTGCTTTAGAGTCCACAAGCATTTACACCACTGCATCTGCCCCTTTGCATTGCACTTGGTGATGTAAGGCTTGGATGCAGCTGCTCGGCCATGGAAACCCATTCCATGAAGCTCTCTATGCACTGTTGTTATGCTAATCTGAAGGCCACATGAAGTTTGGAGGTCTTTAGCTATTGACTCTGCAGACAGTTGGCGAACTCTGCTTCAGCATGCACTGACCCTGCTCTGTCATTTTACGTGGCCTACCACTTCGTGGCTGTTGTTCCCAGTTGCTTCCACTTTATTATAATACCACTATCTATTGACCGTGGGATATTTAGTAGCAAGGAAATTTCACAAATGGACTTATTGCACATGTGGCAACCTATCAAGGTACTACACTTGAATTCACTGAGCTCCTGAGAGCGGCCCATTGTTTCACAAATATTTGTAGAAGCAGTCTGCATGCCTAGGTGCTGGATTTTATACACCTGTGGCCATGGAGGTGATTGGAACACCTGAATCCAATGATTTGGAGGGGTATCCCAATACGTTTGGCAATATAGTATATATTGTATTCTAGATATGCTAAAGTATTAATGGAGATGCAAATCAAAATAGTTCTACCCTGAAGGATCTGTTTTCAGAATATACTTTGACAACAAAATTGAATAAAGAAAGTTGTCAGTGTTGTACATGCAAACAAATTATACATGTATATGTAATCTGCAGATGATATGTCTATGCATTTGGTCCTTTTAAATAAATAATATGGAGCATACTTGTGGCACCTTTTTATTTGTGATGAAATAAATAATTATGTTTTCAATTTTAAATATGACTCCTAAATGCTACTTTTGAAATCCCCTGGGATTTGTGATATTTTAGATAAAATGTGCTGTTCACATTATTTAGTAGGGCACATGCCAGCATTGCCAAATCACAATATTTTTTTGACTAGAAAACATTTCTCATGTCTAGATAAAAAAACTGCTGCTTTTGTTTGTGTAACTTAAAGCCTAAGAAACCAAGATCACAAAGTTTCTTGCTTTTTCAAGTCATTAGAGATTGCAGGAAGGCTACTGTTTTTCAATAAGATACATCCTGCCTGGTATACTTTGCAGTTAGATAGAAGGATTAGCAAGATGACGTACTAGTAAGCAGAAAGCAGAGCCTTCAAATGTAGTTACAAATATGGCTACATGTACATGTACAACTGCAAAACAAAGAAGCAAGGGTTTCATTACATTAACAAATGTTGGCAAGAATATTTAGCCAGAGATGGTATTCTTGTGCACTTACATTTAGTGTAAAAGTTATAAAGTTTGAACAGCCATAGATCCCATTTGGTACGCATCTTTATATTTAAGAGCATTTAGAAAATGTTCACCTCCTAGAAAAGCCTACAATTTAATTTTACTCCTTCAGACAGACAAACACTTATAACTTAGGCTCAGTTTACAGCACACCAATGCTTAAAGTGTAACTGTAGGCAAAACTTTTTTTAGATAGAGTGGGAAAGGGTTAAGACTAGTGTTGAGATTTGTGTTGGGGACTGTTCAAAGTTCTCCATACTACCAATCAACTGTCCATAATTGGCCAGTTTGCCCCCCAAAAAACTCAGATGCTAGAATGTGACAAACAGCCTGGAATCCTGAGTGATGTTGATGGCCAAATATGGTCACGACTGTGTAAAGCCAGTGACATCACTCAGGATCCCTAACTGTTTGTTATATTCTAGCACCTTGGGCTTGTCATTTAGTGATTTTTTTTCTGTAAGGTTATTAAAGGACATGTACCTCTGTACTCATTCCCCTGGAAGGGAACAGATATCTGTAGGCCCCCTTTTTTCAAAAGGGGACTTCCAGATACCTATATGCCCCCCCCCCACAGCCCCCACTTACTTTTAGGGGACAAGATGTAAGGAAGAGGTTCTTGTTCCTGCAGATGATCAGTTTTACATTACCCACGACCTTTGTTTCCATCTCAAATATTTGCTCAATTTGTTTGAAGCAACCAGGTATCATGCATGGATTTCCTATATTCAGGAACCCCAAAGTCAAATGGGATTTACAGCTCCCAGACACATACTTATGTTACAAAGCCATAGCTCTATGGAGAATCCTCAACTGGCATTTCAATTTTAATGAGAAAAAAATGGGTTTTCACAGAAAAATATATGGTGGTTAGAAACCTAGCTCATGCAAGGTCTGTCAAATACATCACCCTTGACCAATTATAGACTAACAATATGAGATATGGTCAGCAAGGTGGCTCTCTTGCTCCCCACCCATCCCCTTTGTCCTCCTTAGGAGGCTTCCTCTGATTCTCCCCTGCGAAATAGCTCTCTTTTTTCATTTTTTTTGGCAGGAGATGGGAACTCATGTTGCTGGGAACAACAAATGGGTTTTCATGGAAAAATATATGGTGTTTAGGAGGAGGGAACTCATGTTGCTGGAAATTTCTTACATTTGGCAAATTAGCCTCTTTACATATGACAAGAGAGTGTTATGGATGAATGGATAAATGGGGATACAGACAGACACAGTACCTTTTTCAGCCTCAAGAAAACATGCTTCACCAAATGACCTTACATTTGAAAGATTATATGCTACTCAAGCTCCTACTCAATCATATCCATAATATATAAAATATTACTACATGTTGACTCTGAGGAAGGCATATAATTTATTAAAGAGTTGGAGAAGGGTTTGCATCTCACCAAACTACAGCTAAAGCTAAAAATAACCCACGCATCTGTGAAAGATTCCACCTTCTATAAACATCTTACCTGCTGGTTTAATGTATCCTCTAGATTAGCTACAATTTTACAATATACAACTCCATGGAGGTTGTAGGCAAAAGGGAACCATTATACACATCTGTTGGGAATGCCCCAAGATTCATCCCTTCTGGCAGGACATCTGACCAGAGATAAAAAAAATATTCTATACATTGACCTGCTAGATGCTCCATCTCCATTTCCTACCATGTTTGCTTTGCATGCTTACTAAGCACTATAAAACAGCATACTGCCACACTTTCTAAATGCTGCTAACTGCTTGATTCCCCTTTTTTGGAATCTAGGATTCTGACTAAAACATATTGATCAGAAGGGTGATAGACATCATGGAGTCAGAAAAATGAGCGGCCATCTGCAACAATAGAAAAAGATAGATGTTTTAACTTATGGGCTGCATGGCTTCTGGGATCCCCAAATGTAAATAATGTTCAACCCTCATTAACTATAGGGACCAAACCTACATACACATCTTGAATGCTGTTACACAATATAAACTGCAACCATAATTTTCTACTCCCGAGAGAGAAAACTTCAGATAAACTAGATCCCCCATTCTCTACCTGCTAGCTGACCCATATATCAATGTTCCTGGTTCTTAACCACTTGCCTACTTTTACCCCCTTTGTGCTCAGGCCAATTTTCACCTTTAAGCACTGTCACACTTTGAATGATGATTGCATGGTCATGCAACATTGTACCCATATGAAAATGTTATAATTTTTTTCAGACAAATAAAGCTTTCTTTTGGTGGTATTTAATCACTGCTGGGTGTTTTTATTTTTTGCACTATAAACAAAAAGCAAAAAAATGTGAAAAAAAAAGTTTTTCTTTGTTTCTATTCTAAAATTTTGCAAACAGGTAATTTGTCTCCTTCACTGATGTGCGTTGATGAGGCTGCACTGCTAGGCAGCACTGATAGGCAGCACTGATGGGCACTGATGAGGTGGCACGGATAGGCAGCACTGATAGGCTGCACTGATGAGGTGTCACTGATAAGGCAGCACTGATGATGCTGCACTGATATGCAGCAATGATGGGCACTGATAGGCAGCACTGATGGGCGATGCTAACTGGCGGCACTGACTGACAGCACTGACTGGCGGCACTGACTGACGGCACTGCTAAGCGACAACTGATGGGTGCAACTGCTGGGCAGCACTGCTGGGTGGCACTGATGGGGGCACTAATGGGCAATGATGGGTAGCACTGATGGGGACACTGCTGGGCACTGATCATCAAGGCACTGATGGTCAGTGCCCTGATGATCAGTGCCAATTTATTCTGTGACAATTTCTGGTTATCGGCAATGCTTTCCTCATGCTGTGACAGCGTGAGGAAAGTGCTGCCGATAACCGGCAACTGTATTTATTCGGTGTATTTACTCGGTGATCTGCTGTGTCATTGGACACAGCTGATCCCATGGTAAAAGGCCACTGTGATTAGCCTTTTACCTCATCATGTGATCAGCTGTGTCCGTACAACACAGTGATCACAGAGATCGCTGGGTGTGTGCCACTGGGGGCACGCGGGAGGGCGCTGTGACAGGAGTCACTTTGGGGGGGGGCCCATGGAACACAGCCCCCTTTAGAGAGGTGGGGAGACCCCTGTCTCAGCTCCCCATATCCCTCTTGTGTAAGTCACCCTGTGCCTGTTAGGGGTACAGAGTGGAATGTCCTGCTATTGTGTAGACATGTATAGGTGGGGGTTATTCATTTTTTAATGCCATGTGGTTGTCCCATTGTTCTATTGTGTGTCTTGCTTGGGAGCAAATTATTATTGGATGTATGTGTTTGTGTATTGGCTTGGTGGGGGGTGTGTGCTGTGTGTCTCTTGTTACTAAATGTATTGCCCCGCCCTGTGTATATAACTTATGTCTGGGGTAAAATAAAGCAGTCTATTTCCTGGTTTCGTTCAAGAGTGGTGTCCGTGGATCTGTGTTCGGACAAGGAAGCAGGAGTCTAACGGAAATACCCTAGTGCAGTCGGGATCTGGTTCCGTTACATTGGTGGCAAGCGGTGGGATTGTGCTTCCAAGCTGTGAACATGTCCAAACCACCACCGGGATTCAATATAAATTTTATGTGTTTTCTATGCTTTTTGAAGTCAAAGCACTGGTAACTTCTTCTGAGTTCCATGGATGGGAGATGGTGAACCCCTATCCCCAGACACCAGTTCCAGAGACTGGGGTTTTGATTGACTTTTCTGCTGGGAAGGAACCAGCCTGCGAGCCTGCAGCAGACAAGTTGGCATCAGGGCATGGTGTTGTTGACCTCTGCCCACAACAATCAGCACCGCAGAAGCTACAGGAAGAGGATGCAATCGGAACCTCAAAACGGCAGCTTGAGCTGATGTCCGTGGATGGGACTTCGGTCTCCACTAACACAACCCCAGAATAGAGTCTGGCATTGGGACAGGAGGATGTCAGCCTTACTTTGCAAACACTGGGGGATGTCCATCAAGTCAAAGTGGATGAGACTACAGTCACCACCTGGATACCCCAGGGATGCTGGGCAGTTGGCCCAGATCCCCAACAGCATGATGGAGTCCGCCCAGCCACCCTGTCTTCTCTCAAGCGGCTGAGAGGACTTTTGGGAGAAGGACCAGTCCGTACTTCTCCCGAGCAGCGGATATGTTCTACGAGAGAGGCAAAGGTTGGCTGGGTGAGTAATGCTTTGTGTGGGACAATTTGTTTGGGTTACTGTGTGGGTGCTGTCATTGGGGGACTGGAAGTACAGACTAACTTCGGAGTTCACCCGTCTGGGGGGTATTCCTGCCTTAGTCTCCTGCCGAAAGGTTAGATATGTGACGGGAGTCACTTTGGGGGGGGCCCATGGAACACAGCCCCCTTTAGAGAGGTGGGAAGACCCCTGTCTCAGCTCCCCAAATCCCTCTCATGTGTAAGTCACCCTGTGCCTGTTAGGGGTACAGGGTGGAATGTCCTGCTATTGTGTAGACATGTATACAGTGGGACAAAAAAGTATTTAGTCAGCCACCAATTGTGCAAGTTCTTCCACTTAAAAAGATGAGAGAGGCCTGTAATTGGCATCATAGGTAGACCTCAACTATGAGAGACAAAATGAGAAACAAAATCCAGACAATCACATTGGCTGATTTGGAAAGAATTTATTTGCAAATTATGGTGGAAAATAAGTATTTGGTCACCTATAAACAAGCAAGATTTCTGGCACTCACACATCTGTACCTTCTTCTTTAAGAGGCTCCTCTGTCCTGCACTCATTACCTGTATCAATGGCACCTGTTTGAACTTGTTATCAGTATAAAAGACACCTGTCCACAACCTCAAACAGTCACACTCCAAACTCCACTATGGTGAAGACCAAAGAGCTGTCGAAGGACACTAGAAACAAAATTGTAGACCTGCACCAGGCTGGGAAGACTGAATCTGCAATAGGCAAGCAGCTTGGTGTGAACAAATCAACTATGAGAGCAATAATTAGAAAATGGAAGACATACAAGACCACTGATAATCTCCCTTGATCTGGGGCTCCACGCAAGATCTCACCCCATGGGGTCAAAATGATCACAAGAACGGTGAGCAAAAATCTCAGGACCACACGGGGGACCTAGTGAATGACCTGCAGAGAGCTGGGACCAACGTAACAAAGGCTACTATCAGTAACACAGTACGCCGCCAGGGACTCAGATCCTGCAGTGCCAGACGTGTCCCCCTGCTTAAACCAGTACATGTCCGGGCCCGTCTGAAGTTTGCTAGAGAGCATTTGGATGATCCAGAAGAGGATTGGGAGAATGTCATATGGTCAGATGAAACCAAAATAGAACTGTTTGGTAGAAACACAACTCGTGTTTGGAGGAGAGAGAATGCTGAGTTGCATCCAAAGAACACCATACCTACTGTGAAGCATGGGGTTGGCAACATCATGCTTTGGGGCTGTTTCTCCACAAAGGGACCAGGACGACTGATCCATGTACAGGGCAGAATGAATGGGGCCATGTATCGTGAGATTTTGAGTGCAAACCTCCTTCCATCAGCAAGGGCATTGAAGATGAAACGTGGCTGGGTCTTCCTACATGACAATGATCCCAAACATACCGCCCGGGCAACGAAGGAGTGGCTTCGTAAGAAGCATTTCAAGATCCTGGAGTGGCCTAGCCAGTCTCCAGATCTCAACCCCATAGAAAACCTTTGGAGGGAGTTGAAAGTCCATGTTGCCCAGCGACAGCCCCAAAACATCACTGCTCTAGAGGAGATCTGCATGGAGGAATGGGCCAACATACCAGCAACAGTGTGTGCCAACCTTGTGAAGACTTACAGGAAACGTTTGACCTCTGTCATTGCCAACAAAGGATATATAACAAAGTATTGAGATGAACTTTTGATATTGACCAAATACTTATTTTCCACCATAATTTGCAAATAAATTCTTTCCAAATCAGCCAATGTGAACTTGCACAATTGGTGGCTGACTAAATATTTTTTGCCCCACTGTAGGTGGGGGTTGTTCATTGTTTAATGCCATGTGGTTGTCCCATTGTTCTATTGTGTGTCTTGCATGGGAGCAAACTATTATGGGATGTATGTGTTTGTGTATTGGCTTGGTGGGGGGTGTCTGCTGTGTGTCTCTTGTTACTAAATGTATTGCCCCTCCCTGTGTATACGTCTTGTGTCTGTGTTAAAATAAAGCAGTCTATTTTCTGGTTTGGTGCTGTCTCCTCTTGTATGGTCAGCGGTGGTGTCCGTGCATCTGTGTTCAGACAGGGAAGCGGGAGTCTAACGGAAATACCCTAGTGCAGTCGGGGCCCGGTTTTGTTACAGGCGCGTTCGGGGAAGACGTCATATGACGCCCTCCCAGAACTGGACATTTGCGCTGTAGCTGTCTTTCAGCTACAACATGGTAGGCACGTGGTTAAATATGTTTATCCTGTGTACTCCCCAATTTTTTTCTTTCTATTGTACCCATCCCAGTGCGCTTCTGGGTGCGTGACATAAAGTTCTGAAATAAATAAGGTTTGAGATTCAGCATGACAGCCAGACAATCAGTCTTTGCAGAACTAGAAGCCATTTAAACCTTTTGTACAGCTTTCCAAAAACTTTCTCCACTATCTTTTTCTCTTCTTCTCCCCTCTGCATTTCTACCTTTTAATAAGTGAAAAATTACATACCCAGGTGTGTTTGCTTGAGACTGAAAAAAGTGCTGTATTTGTCAGTGTCTTCCATGTTTTCATGTGAGGAGCACTATACTTTGTCTTCACCTTCAACTTTGGGCTGTGGACTGGCTTTAATGTTGCATAGAATGCTCACATGTCACAACATTATGAATCTTTAGAGTAGTGCACTGTGAGCCCAGGCTGCATGATGATGCTGAGCCCATGGGGTGTGTCCATGGAAACATGGGCTAGCAGGAAAGGGTGGATGACTGGGCATCATTCAACAATTTAGTGGCACTTCGGTGACCAAGCAAGGAGGGTACAGTGCACATCACATGAACTAAGTGAAGGTACATGGTGTATTTACAACATCTTTAATTAGAACAGGGCAAAATTTGCAAATATATATATATACTGTATATATTATAGATATTTAATTGCAATTTAATAATGGAGAACTGCTTTAAAGATGGCAATCTCCACATTTGCCAAGAAACACTTTTTTTAAATAGTTTATTATACTATGCTATGCTATGCTATACTATACTATACTATACTCTTATAAACTTCTTTAATACCTGTTCCAAAGCAAAGATGAATCTGTAGTCAGCCAATCTTGACATGTTTTGCGGTTTCCTGCTTCTTCAGGAATATGTTGAGGGAATATAGTTCTATCAAACAAAATATACAAATAATACAACATGAGATCAAAATATGAAAAAATCATAATACAGTTTATCATAACATAATATGAGGTGCATTGTAAATGATGACTGTCTTGGCACTTAACCCAGGACACTGGATAGATCTAAAGAGCCAGACCACAGTGAGATATTATGTTGTATTATTTGTATATTTTTTTTTTCTCTTGACATGTTTCTCTTTAATGTTATTACTACCTCAATCTCAATCAGCTATTCCGTCTGTACCTCTTAACAGACACTTTATTGAAACTTGCAGTAAACACCAGTATGAGACAATATTTTTAGTAAAAATCATAGGGATAATCTGTATGTAGTACCTTCTGTGTACAGAGTAGGAACATTTAGTTGGACACCTCTGTAGGCAGAGGAGCCAGGATTAGTTTGTTTAGAGTTAGTTGGCAGAGCTCCAAGGGTTAAGTCTATTTTGCCTCCCACTAGCTTCTGGAACTGTTGGAGGCTTCTAGAACTTAGAGGGTGGAGGAGCAGAGCGGAGGTCTGAATATTTATAGAGTCTCCCCGTCCACATTTATCCCCTAATAAACAAAAAGAACAAAGCACCCTGGACTCGTTTTTGATTACTGAGTGAATGCCGGAAAATTCCTGTTGCCTGGCTGTGCATGTAAGGGGAACCCAAACAATTAGCGGCCCTTACCGGGGTTAGCGTTACATGTATAAATTGATTTTAACAATAAAAATACCTCCAAATTCAATAAAGTACCATGCATATGATTCATTAGTTAGATCTGTTTGTTAATGCCTTTTGTAAATTGGAAACTTAATTTTTGGTTGTAAAATGATAATGAAAATACCATATGCTTTTGTGAATTGAGTGCAATAACTGTCGTTGCATTTGTTGTGCTTGCATAAGAATGATGCATGTAGGGAGAATATGTGTATAACACAGGAGTGATGTTATTACCCTTTAACATTTTCCCCAGATTTCCCATATTGCTCAGTCATTAATGCTTTCAGCTTTTTTTTTAAATCTGAAAATGTCTCATTAGTCTAGGGTGTTTACAGTAAATTTTAAGGTAATGTAAAGCATAATAATAAATCATCCTGTCAAAAAATATTATTTAGCATGGTATTCCTAAAAGACGTAAATGACTACAAACTGTATTGACCAGATAATTGAACATAAGGTATATGCAGTATATCTACTGCACATAGGTAGCTTGCTCAATACAAATAGTAATGTCAAATACTTGTCATTCCCTGTTGTACAAATAAATCACTGTCATGAATCATTAGAGGGGAATATAGCCTTTCTAATAACTTTATTAAAGAAATGTGAAAGCATTGAGCCATTAGTAAATAATCTTATTTATGTAGCACTACCCCCTTAGGAGTCGCTGAGTTTTGGGTCTCACTATAGTCCTGCACAGCCAGGCAGCACGCATTTTATTCCTCCACACTTGCACACTGGAGTAACCACTCCTAACGCTTGTTATTGTGATTTTATTAAAGTGTAATAAACTTGGATGGGGTTGAGGGATGCATGGGATGCTAAAGGAACTGTGAGGGCAATTTACTTAACAACTATGTATAAGTCTAAGGACAAAAGGAGAAATCTGTCTTTTCTCTGAGAACATTCCAGCTCTCCGATGTAGCTCCTCAGATCCCAGGTGGAATCTCCTCTTCGCCCCCGCTGCACTGAGGGTATTCTCTGGGCAAGAGAATCCAGACGTTGCCAAAAATTAAATTGTCCTGGCTGGGGAGCTAGTTGGGTTTTCCACCTGACTGCCATCTCCCCTTATCCAGAACATAGGGTGTAAGGTTACTCACACTGTCCTTCCTGATAGCTTTATGGGTTGGTGTCTGCCTTCAGGCCTTCTGCTGGGCTGGCTCCTTCCCTATTGCTCAGGCTGTCCCTCCTAATAGTCAGTGGCACAGTAGAGACCCCCTTTTTCAGAACCGGCCTGTAAGTAGGTCCCTTCCCAAGGTCCCCTCGCAGGCTCCACATTCCAGTCTCTACTCCATCTTCCACTCGACGCACACTGCCTACTTCTTGATGATCAGGCTGTAACATATGTGAGGGCTGTCCTGACCCCATTCCAAGCCTCCTGCCTGGGGATTGGTCAAGCTCCCTCATTCATGCAGATCAGCCCCTCCTCACCCCACCCACTGCCTTCTAGAAATTTCTCAAGCTTCTAGAGCAGGGGGAGGTATCAGGGTACCATCTGCTAGATTACCACATTTGGCCTCCCTTTATATTAGTATCTACACTGATCAATTACACTGTCCACCAGCATTCCTGAGATTCCAATCAGACTGATCACAACACTGCACTAAAACCCATCATTGCATTTGGTAACAGTGTCTATATAGCTTGTTACCCTACCACTTTTAAGATTCTTATCAGCGGCAACCTCCCAGACACCCTTTACCATTGGATTCTAGACTCGCCTCTTTTAGGGTTTTATGAGTTCTTTATTGTAGTTGTTTCAACTATGTGTTCAAAGCACAGCTCCTATCGATGCACCTTCAAATATAAGTCGCCCAACATTATAAAACATTTAAAAAAGGATGCTCTCACTGCAATGCTTACATGAAGACTGACATGAAGACTAAACTGCTCTATAATCAAGTTCTGACTCTCTTTTGGGTTGAATAGTGTCTGATATCATCCAACCCACTTCCTGCCAGCCTAGGCCATCATTGACACCTTGTTAACTCCTGGTACTCTGGGACGGACAGTATTCCCATATCTACCACCATAGAAGAAGAGGAAAGACCCATGATGTTACTTGACCAGCTTCAAGACTACAGAATTTAATGTACTGTATGTATAAAGCAATTTAAAAAATAGATGTAGTGGGTTCAAGGATAGGGTAAGATCATAACCTAACTGAATGGGTGATCGGTAAAATCCAAAGTGATACTTTAAGCAGTGGTATTACTATCACTGCTAAGAGTGACAGATTCTCAGTCTGGCTGGGTATTAGGTAGTTGACCACTGGTGTCCTAAGAACCAGTGAGTCATACCCACTCATCCCTTTTACCTGTCAGCCAGAGATTCCTGCCTGACAGGTGAATGTAAACAAATGGGTGGGAAGAGTATAAAAAAGAACAGTACTGCCCCCCCACAAGATGGCATCTGTTGAGGAACTGAGCATGTGCGGGGGCCATTTTGGTGGCCAACACCTCTATGTATAGAAGTGAAACAAACGATAGGTGCCATTTTGCCACCATGTGAAACTGAGCACAACTTCCAGCCACTATGTGATCTATTTTAATTCTTAATACTCCTGATGAAGCTCTGTTTTTTGGAGTAAACCATGTAGAGTTTATTTTTTTCTTTTCTTTGTGTCTTTCTTTGGGAGCACTTTTTGAACGCACACTCCACTCCTACCCTTTTTTGGAGTGGTCTGTACTGCCCTTTATAGTGCATCATTTATATTCCTCAAGATAGAAAGGTATATTTGACTGGATATGGTGATATATGGGGTTTGTCCATTGGAGGCTGACATTAAGGCCTGTGGATGAGTGTACCCGTATTACATATCTGTAGCAAGACAGATTATACTATCCAATTAGTTCTGTCTATGGGGTAACTTTATTTCCTTAATAGAGATTATATATTCCATCCAGGTTTATGATCAAACTACAGTGTCTTCTTTATGCTGTAACTTCATCTAAAACGGTATGGTATTTGATCTGGTCTGGTGTTATTAGCCATTTGGATGTAAAGTAAATAATTGTAATGGTATCCAGTCATACTGTTGTGGCAGTACATTCCACTCCAATAGGTATTAATTACAGCTTAGCATACATTTTATGTATATTTGAATAAAGGTTATATTTTAGATTCATTAGTTGGCCAGATTGTGTGTAGGGACACGCACAACTTCTGGCATACATTTGTCATTTGCCAAAGATGATGATTTACAATTAGGGCTTAGTTCAATAGTTAAGTTCTCTGAACCCACTGCGAAACAAACCCAGGTATGTTTTGACTCATGACGGGTTTATAAAAAAACAATGTAACAATCAGTACAAAGCACCCACAATCTAACTGTTCAGTTTATTTGCATGTCCATATCAAAGTTTTTTTCTCACTTTATCATCAAAGTTTCTCTCAATTATAAAATAACTCTAAAATAAGCTGCGCCAAACCACATTGTAATTATTGACCTACTGCATTTGGAACATTTATGTTTCAGCACAACATTTGCTATTTTGAACTTTCCATCATAACTCTCCATAACTCTTTCTGACCCACATATGTGGTAAAAGCTTATTATACCATTATATTTATTAATCTTTTGTTTTATTGCAATAGCTCTTTACTATAACGTACTGGTGAGTGAATTTATGCAGGTTCAGTTCATGGAAGGTTCAGTGAACCCAGCGTAAAATCCACAAAACCCCAACTTAGCTGGTTCAGAGGATATAACAATGTCAAATTGGTTAGCAGAATGACAATTTTAAATAACAATTTAGGCTAGAGACTAGAGACAAAAAATACAGGGAGGGGTTTTACTACAAGAATGAAGAGACTTAAGAGGGCAACAGGTTATGAAATTTGTCAGCAGCAGGACAATTTTAAATAGCAATGCTATGCCCAAAATAACTATAGACAAGAGCACAGGTAGGGATTTTACTACAAAAATGTGGATTCTGTGGAGGATTTAGCTAAGTAAAATTGGTCAGCAACAGGATCATTTTAAGTAACAATTTTAGACCCAAATTTGCTAGATATATAAAGTACTTCTACAAGAATTAAAATACTGTAGAGGATAAAGTAATATAGAATTCGCCAACAACAGGATAGTTTTAATCAGGGATAATAAGCTTAACTGGTGCATGCCTAACTTTCATTTTCCCTATGGTTATAGGGAATGCAGACACACATGTTCCTGCAGAATGGCTGTGAATGTAAATGGGTGCCACAGTGACCACCAGCTGGAAATTGAAGACAATCAGGGTGAAAGTATGTCACCAGTACACCATGGATATCCAAAAGGGGTCTAGAGCTTTATTCAGCAATCACATTATAACATCTGAAGCAACATTTTGGAGTCACGCATGACCCCTTCATCTGCCATGTGACATGCCTGATGAAGGGGTCCTGTATGATTCTGATACATTGCTTCAGATGTTATTATGTGATCGCAGAATAAATCTTTGGACCCGTTCTGGATATCCTGGGGTGTGTGGGTGAAATACTTTTGCTATGGTGATAGGGGTTGCTTTGAATGTGAGTGATTTAATGTGGTGGTACAAATGCACATTGCTCTTCCACTTCAAATGATGATCAGCAACAAGTTAATTCTGCATATTGAGCACCCCAACTAAAAAAGGCCCCCCTTTTAAAAGGAAGCTTTGCAGTAAAAATATTTTAAGATAACTAAATGAATAAACTGATAAATTCCCAATAATAAAAAAGGCAGCAAATGGGTTCATTGTCCATTATACCTATTCTTTCTCTGTAACAGCTTATATAACACTGACGTTATAGCTGCTCCATGCTTCCCCCTTTATAGTGAGGGTGCTGGTACATAACAAAAGCCTCCATAATTGACCCTTCTTCCAGCTGCCCAAAGTTTAAAGGCCCTTGCAGTGCATTATCATTATAATAAATTTGGGCAGGCAAATTGTCTCATTAGTATGGCGAGCATTTAAACCTTGAACAAGGCAGAAGGTGAGCCTTAAACTCAGTGTTGTCCTGACCATGAAGCTCCACCCTACCATAAAGTATGATGGGGACAATTTGACACCAAATCTGGCTCCAAGTCACAGGAACCTCATGCAAACACACATTTACAGTATGTGAGAGGGCATTTAGGTAGATTTTATTTATTTTTTATTCCAGTAATTAGTTAGAGGAGAGTAAAAAGAGGTGTGTGTGTGTGTGTGTGTGTTTGTGTTGGGGGGATGCAGCCATATGTGTCAAAGGGACAAACAACGTCCTGTTCTGGGTCATACGGTATCCAAAGCATATGCATGTCTCACCATCTACTCTACATTGCTTCACAAAAGTGGAAATGTGATGAAATGCATTTCCCAGCTGAGGGAGCTCTCTGCATGTCTGTGAATGCTTTGCCTGCTTGTGTCTGTATCAGATATAGTTATTGTGTAGCCTTTACCTGCACTAGACTGAGGAACTAAGGGAGAGTGACCCACAAACTGAAACTGTTGTCATAGGAATGCGAAGGAATGTGAAGACTCTATTATAGGCTCTGTGTACAGGGCAACAAATGACACCATGAAAATACATGATTAATACACATTTAATGCAAGTGAAAAACACAGGTAGGAAAGTGTACCATGTCCCTCCTTAAAGGCACAGGGATGTAAGTGACGCCCAACAAGTGCACAATGGCAGATGAAGGTATCCAGTGGGTCCCCGCACCAAATTCAACCAATTGTACAAAAAATGGCAACCACCCCAACCTATAACTAGCCTGTGCAGTAAGGTGCACATGAAAGGGCAATGCACATCACAAACAAACAAATATTTCCCAGAACACTTACCAGCTAGCCTGCAAAACAACCAAACTGACCCTGTCTAACAATTTACATTAAAAGTTTTGTTTGCACACATTTGCAAATATTTGCATAAGCGGCTGTGCCTATGTCAAGGTTCCTCTGTATACTGTGGTCCAAGCTCTATAATTTTCAGAGAATTACATTTTTTAATTTCTGATGGTTGTTATAAAGTGGTCAGTTAAGATGCTCGAATTGGAGTTTTCTATTCTGGGTAAAGCTTTTTTAATCCATACATGTTTAAACTCTGATGAGGACACCTGATGTAAGAGGGCACTCTGATAGATACCTGATGTAAGGGGGCACTCTGATGGGGAAACCTGATGTAAGAGGCACTCTGATGGGGAAACTTGATGTAAGGGGCACTCTGATCTGGACAGCTGATGTAAGGGAGCACTCTGATGGGGACATCTGACGTAAGGAGGCATTTTGATGGGGACACCTGGTGTAAATTGGTATTCTGATGGGGGATAATCGATCATATGTAAGAGCAAACTCTTATGAGGACGATTGAGGCAAGGAGGGGCTCTATTATAGACACTGATTTAAGGGGGTGCTCTAAAGATGACACCTGATGTAAGAAGGCACTAAGGGGCACTCTGATGGGAACCTGATGTAAAGGGGGACTCTGATAGGGCATCTGATATAAGGGGGTACAGGTTTTGTTTAATCACCCTAATCTAATGACAGTCTAATTCATAGTAGTGCATCCCAAGTCATGACACCGTGTGACAGACTGTCAGTGATTCACACACTCAGTGTTGACAATATACCCCATGACTTTTTTTTACTCCACCCCCAGATCAGATAGGCTAGATCTGACCCTGTCCCTATTAACTCTGGTGTATTTCATTAAAATCAAATTTTCTCCAAGTTTCTGAAAAATGTAAACTCTCAGTCATCCCTAGTTTTTGAAACTTACAATAATCAAATCTCTCATTTTGAAAACATTTTGTCATTTAGTATTTCCATCCTTCTTTCAGACCATTCAGCTGTGCATGTCCTAGGCTCTGCCATGTTTTCAATGCCACATGGTTTACTGCTGCTGCAAGGGTGAGGTAACAAATGTAGTCAAATTCAGGACTGCTGAGGACGCCAGACCTAGTTAAAATGAAAAGGCAGCTTTCAGTGCAATACTGACCTTCAACCTGTCACTCTTTCCCGCAGGAAGTTCACTTTTCGCCTAGACTTCATTCCTCTTCAAGGTTGAATGATACCAATATCATTCATCTCACTTCTTCTGGGTCCAGGACTTCATGGACAAACCTCCTGAGGGTGCATCATCATGACATCCTTTGCTCCCAGTACTGCTGCACAAGATGACCCACGTGTCAGCTCTGGGCAGGAGTAAGGGCCGTCCAGCGCTGTTGCCAGAAAGAAGCTATGACATCACATGTCTGGCCAGAAGCCATTTGGATCTAAGGTATATACTTTGTAAAATGTTACAGTAGATATAAATAGGTGGGGGTTAAATCATGGCATTGAGCTTTATTAAAAACTGCTAATGAACATAAAATATGACAATGGCATAAATACAGATTTGTGGATGTAAACTGCCGCCAATCAGATCTCAGGAATATATAGGGTTAACTGCAGACATATTTCTGGATAGTCTTGTATGTTACCTGAAAATACTGGCTGATAAGTGTACCTAAAATGCTCCACAAACAAGCAAACTAATGTATTGTGCAAACATATGTCATAAACAACGAAAAGACACAGAAATTATTTATCCTAGCTTTGTAATTGTAATTAACGAACTGCAAGCAAGCAGCCTGTACTGTATGTAACATAATCCAATACAATGTTATATATATATATATATATATATATATATATATATATATATAAAATGTGATTTATATTTTTTACACTAGTTAAATAGGACATATAGCTTTGTAATGATTAATG
This sequence comes from Staurois parvus, assembly GCF_062004578.1. NCBI lineage: Eukaryota > Metazoa > Chordata > Amphibia > Anura > Ranidae > Staurois > Staurois parvus. The sequence continues at coordinate 3,924,392 of NW_028317866.1, read as the reverse complement.
ACTATCCTAGTGTCCACACGAGGGCAGTATACCAGTTTCTTCTCTGGTTCAGTCTGATGAATTAGAGCCTGCATGCACACCATATAATATCATTCTTCCAATACAGATTTTATGTGCAATCTCTCGTGACCTGATATAAAGACTTATGAACTTGCCATCTTTTCATTCATTTTCCCTTTCACACAACTGGAGCTGCATGAATCATTTTTCTCTTGCAGTTTAACGAAATTTGCATGAGTTTCTCCCTGAACCATAATGTCTTCTTTTGTTGTGTTAATATATTCACACTGGCCAGGTCATGTAGAAAGAGAATGGAGAGAAAGCTTATATGGGGGTCATTATATCTGAAGCTATTTAGTTTTAAAATTTGAATGCAATTTAGCATCATTTCTTTAAAATGTTTTCCATTCTATAGAATGGTTGCAATTTCAGACATCATGCCAAGATGGAGAGACTAGTTTTAAAGAGATAACTGTAAGGACAATATTATGTACCTATAATCAGTATAAGCTACTCATTACAAAGTTCCAATCCAATATATAAAAGAGGAAAAAAAATGATTGCTTGCTCGGTAAAGCAAAGTTTATTAACCCCCCAAAGAAACAAACAGCAATGAGTTACTTATTTGATCTAACATATATGGTATCTGATTGCAATTAATTATTTCATTTTGCTTATTTGTACTTTTCATGCCGTTATGTTAATTTGGTTTAAAATAATGAGCTGTTGAAGTCACTAGATACAACTAAATGACACTTTGGTGTCTTCTTCCTTAATAATGTCAGAGTGATGAAAATGCGTTCAAGGAAGAACATCTGGCCACTGGCTTCTGGTCACATCACTTCTGGTTGCTGGAATGCATGCCGACTCCAAGGGTGTGCGGAGCGGCGGCATCAGCATACACACACCCACTCTGATCCATTTGTGCCGATGTAGAGGCACATTTAAATATGAGCTCAAAAATACTCTACACATAAAAGATGGGTTTTGCTCAACATCTCAAACCCTAAGTATCTGAAAAAAGGAATGTCATTTGTGTTTAAATATTGACAGAGATCATTGACCGCAATAGCCTCTGATGCAGCTGGGGGGGGGGGGGGTCTGGCGAAACCGGTTAGGCGGGGTCTTTGGTCACACCTGAATCTATGATGTGTTTATGAACTATGGATTGATAAGTATACTTTTCTGTTACACCTTGACAAGAGGGACTATACTCTGTATTTATGAAATGAAATGTGGCTATGTTCACTACACCATTCATGAGATATGTGCCAGTTTTTTGCACCTGCATTATGGATGCTCACCTGCATGGAAGCATACCAGCTCCAAGCGGCTTTATGTATGAGGGAGGTATCTGTCCATACATACAGGAAAGTGGATTTACATCCATAGACAGTCTTCACATCTTATTGTCCTCCTCTGGATTACATCAGCTGCTCCTTTCCTGACCGGGACACTCTACAACCATATACATGCATTAAGGATGGCTCAATGCGATTGATCTAGTAAAATCACTATTTGCTCATTTATATGTCCACCAGTCTATTTCTTGACCTCCATTACATTTTGGATCTCTATGGCCTATCCAGGATATATTCACACAAAATGAGCAATGGCCAGAGAGGAATATATCAATATAGCAGCTGCATTTTTTAGTGGGCACTCTTTTTTTCTGCTTTCCTTGCTTTCTATATCTGTCCCTCTTCTCTGAGAGCTCTCAGTCCTATCAATAATTATATATTCATAGAATGTAATTACCAATGAATTATATGGATATTATATGGATAACATTTGATTTATCTGATCCATGGTTACCACCTCTGACCCATAACTTTCTTTTATATCAGATTAATGTTATTGTGTTTATGTGTTATTTTAATCAATAATGGTTTGCTATTGCTGTCAATGATTTCTGTCAATATTTAATCACAAATGAGATTCCTTTTTCAGATACTTGGGGTTTGAGATGTTGAGATCTCCTCCCCTTATTTATATATATATTCTAAGATATAAGCCTGGTAGGATCATATTTCCTTTAATTTTTCTACATTTAAATATGAGCACTTTATATCTTTGTATCTTTTAACTTATTTTAGTAAATGTACTACACTATATCACTATTCCTATCCTTTTGGTTCCTGTGTGGGATGTTGGAGAAAATAGGTTGGAGTACCACTACATCTAGATACTTCCATGCCCTGTTTGGGTAGACAAGCGCATGAGACTTTTTTTTAATTAACAAGGCCATATTGGTTTGGTGAGTGACTTAAATATTGTCTTTCCCATTGGGTGACACTTGGAGATTTTATGGTGAAGGAAAATCAGCATCAAGCAATTATTTTCTTCAAGATTGCAGTCATATGGGCTTTTTGCACTTGTATAGACATTGCGCTATATTGAATATATGAATTTGCTTATGATTATATGGTGGTATATTTGGACAGGATCTTATCTGTTTATTAGTAAAGCATTGGTACATTGTGACTTGAATGCTTTGTAATAGCGCCCCCTATTGAGAGTATACATAGTCAGTGATTTTTTTTTTTGGTCACTGCGGGTTGGCAGATTATTTAGCTGCAAAAGTGAGTTAGAGAGCTGGGAGTGGATATTTCAAGGGGATGTGACAGCAGGAGGCAGAAATACAGCAGTACACTGATCTTCCCAGTGAAGAGCTGTGCAGGGGGACATGTCAGCACAAAGTTGAGCATTGGAGTCCAGGCAGACTGTGTTCCCAAGTAAAATGCAAAGTAGAAGCCTGTCCGAACTGGAATGTATGTGCTCTTATGCCTGGTGTGGTCAATTTGAACTATGAAAGCAGGTGGACTGGCAGAATCACCAGGTATTTCACACAAATGAAGCAATGCAAGTAGAACAGGATACTTTTTCTACAAGTACATGGCACAATATATATGTATCAGGAATATGAAATGTTGGAGAAACATACACTTTAATGCAATGGAGCCGTATGAAAAAGGTAATCTAAAAAGCAAAGTGCAGTAAGAAATAATACCCAATTGCAAATTGTCCTTCAATGAGCTTACTAAAGTAAGCAAAAATCTGATTGGCTGCTATGGATTGCTGTCCTTTACACTTGATCCATGATCTTTGCATTGGCTTACTGAATAAGTCTGAACAGAGAAGAGTTCTGATAAGATCTCATTTTGTCACTTGGATGAGAATCATTGACAGCAGTTTGATTTGGACAAATTTGAGTGCTTAATTAGTGCTAGTGTATAGAAAAGTCTAAATTCTCTCATGGCTTTCCTTACCAAATGGGAAATATGTGTAGATTTCAGGAAAATGACTTTTAAATGTAGCCAATCTCCTGTACTGCAAGGCTTGATTTGATGGTGAGGAGGACCTGCTGTGAAGTCTTAATGAAAGATCACAGTAACTCTCCAAGACTGTCAAAAAGCTATGGGCCCTAGAAGACCTGAAATAATCGGTTTTACTTTTAATGGGAGCCATTTTATATTCATTAAGATCAAAATACGGTTTCAGAAGCAAATTGCAAAGCTGTTCCACTCCCAGCTTGAAAACCTGGAGGCTCTTTGTATTTTTTTTATCTGGCTCATAAGCAAATATGCAGTTAATATATTTTGTAAGCTTTGATGCTTAGTCTCTCATGAGGACAGTTTGTACTGAGTGAGTGTCAGGAAAAAGCATAGAAACATATGCAGTCTACAAGATAAATTATAATGAGGAGGAACAATAGCCAACCTATATGCATTTTTCGTGCAAAAAGTTAGTCTGCTTATCTGTCTGTCAGCATCATCCATATTGTAATAACAATGGCACTTAGTATGTAGTCCTGATTTAAAATCTTCCCTCTTTTACAGTATACAAACTCACTGACATTATCAGTTTTATTCCACTTTCTATAATTAAATAAATTAAAGCCCAACTCTGGGCTCAGTCCCCTGCCTCTCAACCGCCTCCTTCCCCTGGAGATTTTGCTTTATTTTTCTGTATACTTACCTATTTAAGATGTCTTCTGGTTGGTCTTGTGTCATGATTAGTCTATTTCTTCTTTGCCTCTTCTCTGATCCAAAGCATTTCTTTGCTAATGCATAGATTGGTGCTGATATAATGAAGTAAGTGCAGCTATTTGCTTCAATACTCAATGAATTGTGGTGGCACACATTTAGGCTTTCCCTAGTTTTTTGGAACGAATGACACTGGGCATCATTAAGCCTGAAAGACTTGTGGTGCAAAAAATTATTGTGGAGGATACCTCTAGATTGAAGGTGAATTTTACAGGCTCAGCAGATTTATTTTACATTTGTTACCCTGACTGGTGACCCATTTTTTTTTAAGAAAAAAAATGTCTGTATTTGGGCTTTGTATTAAATATAAAGTCAACACAATCTGAGTCTCAATAGGGAGATTTCCATTCACCTTCCTTTCTGTAGGCTTGATGGGCAGTAATGAGAAATGTATTAAAATTGGGGAAAAATCCCCTTTTATACATTTATCACTGTGGCAAGATTGGAAGATTTCCCCTCTCTTGCTAGACACCCTGTACAGTAGTAGACATCTTACAAAAATGCACATTTTGATTTAGCAAAGGGGACCTAATTCATTTTTAGACTAATTTAATATGGAGTGCAATTGAAAGTTGTAATTTTCCTGCAATTTAAAAAAAAAATTAGAGTTTAGCAAGTAATCCAATTTTGTTAAAGTGTTACAAAACCCACAACAGTAAACTCAGTCTGTATATGCAATAAAGCATGCTTGGTATACTCACTGTGGAACCTAAGAGGTTAATCCTCTGCATTGTGTAAAAAGGCTATTTGACCCTTTCTTCTCTGCCCCTCCTCTTGTTGAAATGACCATCTGATATAGACTGAACCCGTGGTCACATGCACGTGCTCAATTTGGTGTGTATTGCTAGAGAGGTTTTTTTTTTCTTGGGAGGGTGCATGTGATCAACACAGGGCCAATCAGCACTGTCCAGCAGAGGGTCAGAGGTTTTACATCCTCTTAGAGCAGAAAGGAAAAATCCTCCTACAAGCTTTAACCAGTGCTCTGCTGAAGTCACCAGACTGCTCTAACTGCTGATCAGAAAAGGTATTTAGTAGTTTATATTTACTAAAATAATTGCATTTCCATGTTCTGTGTACTGTGGGAGACCAGATATAGTGAATGAAGGGTCCTGGGTTCAGTAACACTTTAAGTCCTTTGAAGTCAATAAGGAGGTGAAATGAAGATGTTTTTTGGTTGTTTTGCAACGGGCTTTAAATAGCTCCTGAGAGTTACAGAATCCCTATCAAACTATCCTGGACCCATTCTTGTGCTAAAACAGCCTTAGGAAACACAAAACATACTCTAAAAAGAAAAACTTGGCGATTATACAAATAATGATCTAATACACAAAAAGGGAAAAAACAAATATCTCTATATAAAATAAAACAAGATAAAATAAATATCCCCCAAACACAGACACACAAAGACACACACACACACACACACACACACACACACACACACACACACACACACACATACACCTCCTTTAAATAAGTAAAAGTCATAAAGCCAAAAGTCCCCCCCAAAAATACCATAATGAGACAGCATATACTTAATGAACAAGCCATAATAGAACAAAAAAAAAAAATAAAAAAAACACTGAAGCTTAGAACTGAAAAGCCTTGTCATCAGCCTCAGCAAGCATCTACATTTTGGAAGCTTTTGTTGTTCATGTACTATTAAAGCATGCATAAATTTAGGAAAATGCTCATTAACACAGCAGTTACACAAAGACATAATGAACTAAACTGGCAAAGCAGTGCCACTTCCACACAATGGTGGACAAGGTCTTCAAGGGGATCTTGTACAGAAATGATGTTTGCTCCTCACTAAGCTATAAGAATTGTTATTTGCTGTAACAACTGTTATTTTCAAAGGCCAGCCAATGAGAGCTCGAAATAACAGTCACATGGCCCAAAAATAAAGTTTGTAATAGAACAGAACATTTTATAGTTTAATAGCATAATGAATTGCACCTTTTTGCCAGGGAAAATAAGGATACATGCTGTCCCGGGTCTCTTTTTCCACATTGGCTGAGATATAGCAGCCTAGCTCCCACTGCTGTCAATCAAAGCCAGTAAGGAGAGAGCAGTAGCAGGGCTGAACCATGCTCTTTGTGTCTAATAGACACACAGAGAGGGACTTGGGAGTGAGCATGCACAAGTACCCCCATAGCAAGAGCCAGGAATGCCAGTGGGGGACTCAAGAAGGAGGATCAGGGCTAATCTGTGCAAAACTGTACCAAGTATGTCATGTTTGTTGTTTAAAAAAATGAGCCAGTAATTATGTTTGTAAATTAAACATTTTAGAAAATTGTTTTTATGACATAATTAATGAATGGAGCTAAAATGACTGATCTTGCTTAGTGATTTTAAACCTAATTGGAGCAGGTAGTTATACTTTTTAACCGCTTCCATACCGGGCACTTTTACCCCCTTCCTGCCCAGGCCATTTTTCAGGTTTCAGCGCTCTCACATTTTGAATGACAATTGCGTGGTCATACAACTCTGTACCCAAGCTAAAATTTTATCATTTTCTTCACACAACTAGAGCTTTCTTTTGGTGGTATTTAATCACCGCCGGGGTTTTTATTTTTTGCTAAATTAACAAAAAAAAGACCAAAATTAAAAAAAAAAACTTTTTCTTTGTTTCTGTTATACAAGTTTGCAAATAAATAATTGTTCTTCATAAATTTAGGCCAAGATGTATTCTGCTACATGTCTTTGGTGAAAATAACCCAAATTAGGATGTATTATTTAGTTTGTAGGAAAGTTATAGAGTTCACAAACTATAGTATAGATCTGAATATTGATCAATCCTGAAGTACTGACAGCCATTCTAATTTCTTGAGGTCCAAGAATGTCAGAACAGTACAGATATCCCCCAAATAACCCCTTTTTGCAAAGTAGACAGTCCGATGTATTTCAAAAGAGGCATGACAAGTTTTTTGAAGTTGTAATTTTTTTGTCATAATTTTTCAGAAAATAAAAAACTTAAAAAACTTAAAAAAATTATTTATCACTATTTTTTTTTTTACATACTGTCACCAGTGCAGTACAGCGTCATCATATAACTGGCATGGCGGTGATCAGGAACACTGACTGGTGACAGTTTGAAAAAAATATATATAATTTTTTATTTATTTATTTTTTTATTACATTTTTTTCTATTTTAAGGTTTTTTTTTTCATATTTCACTATGACCAAAGTAGTATAATGCTAGAAGCAAGCATTTACCTGAATGAAATTGATTCATTCAGGGTTTTGTTTTTTGTGCTTAGCTGTGATTTGGCCACGGCTAATCACATGACACAGCTGGGCTGTGATCGGCCCAGCTTGTGCATGTGATCCCTGCTACCATTCACACTTGTATACTATGGATGGCATGAAAAGAAACCATCCATTACATACAACTGTAATGTGACCTGCTGTGATTGGTCACATGGTACTGGAAACAGGGCCGGTACACAGATCTGTCATCGGCCGTGTCAGAGGCACACGGCCGGTGACAGATCGTGCTGCAGAGCGGCCCTGCGGGCAGGCGCACTGCGCATGACTGAATGGACGCCATAAGACACCTGGTGTTAATGCCATTACAACAAATGAAATAAATGGTTGCAAATACATGTGAAGGGTGTCTAATCAAGTAAATCCAGGACTTTTAATTTTACAGCTATAAAAAGGGATGCTAGCTTGGCAGTACTACACGCAGTAGTAAGTGGAAAGTGTGTCCTATTACTGATAGGTGGTGCATATGTCACGGACCATCCAGAGACCATTAATCAAGATGGCAGTCAAAAGTGTTAGTGTGTGCATGGAATACTGTGTGGTGAAGAAGTTTCTTGTGAATGAGGGTATAAAACCCACAGATATCTACAGAAGACTCCAAGCACAGTACGGTGATGAGAGGGTCAGCCGCAGTAAGACATTTGAATGGTGTAAACATTTCAAAGATGGCCGTACGTCCATCAGTAACGATCTCAGCTGTGGTGGTTCCCAGCCCAAGCAGTAATTCCTGTGAACATTCAGCATGTGGAATGCCTAAACTTGGATAACTGATGCATAACCTGTCATGAAAGAGACAAATATTTCTGTTGGAACAGTGAACACAATAATTCACAAACATTTGCATTTTTGAAACGTTAATGCACTCTGGGTACCAAGACAGCTTTCTGCTTTTGTCCGGCACAGAAGAGTCGAAGTCTTCACTGCATTGAAGGAGTGTAAAAAATGTCCTGGTTTGATCACTAAGGGTGTCCTGTTGTCCAGACCTCACTTCAAGTGATTTCCAACTGTTTGGACCCCTAAAAGAGTTCATCGGCGGTCAACATTTCAGCACTGATCACTAAGTGAAGCAAGCTGTCCAAGGATGGTTCAGGTGTACTGACAAATCATTCTATGCTGAAGATTTAAAGCCATTAGTTAAATGCTGGGATATGTGTATAAATGTAGCAGGGGAGTATGTTGAAAAATAAATTTAGTTTCCACTCCTTCAAATTTGTTCTTTTACTATATAAGCTCAAAAAGACCGGTTTGACTTGAACGCCCCTCGTATCGCACTGTAATAGCTAACTACAGTGTTCTGCAACAACAATCATTATATCATACCAAAACAACAAATCACTAGCAAGAACATGGACTAACACAACTCATCATGTTAGCCAGAAAGTACACATAATACTGCAGCAGCATATTATATACAGTAACCCAGCAAAACTGTTTAATTCTACGAAAGCAGTGTGCAGAAATAGCTATATCAAATGATGTCACCTTACAACAGCCCAATATGTGACAGAGCAACTCATCCTCAGCCTGCTCATGTGCAGTTTTCTCTCATAATCCTAAATAGGCATCTTCTTTCATTGTACATTTTAAGCCACCACCAGCTTCCTTGTGTGTAATCCCTACAGTCCCCTTATGTGCATCTTCTTATATTCAGCCACCAAACCCCCCCCCACCCCTAATGTAAATGCCATATCACATTTAGGTGTCAATAGCCCCACTTAATATGAAGCCTCCTCGTATTCAGATATCATCGCCCCCCTTAATGTAAAGCACCCCTCAAAAACGATCCACAAAATTCAACTGCTATGGGACCCAGGGAAGTGGTAGAAGGAGGCTCCAGTAGATATAGTGTAGCAGAATATCCATTTACTCACCAGACTCCTTGATTTCCTAGAGACACCCAGGGAAGATAATTGTATCTTCTTCCTTCTGTCAGCAGCTCAGACAGGCCACAACTGATGAGGCACAGATACAGTTGCAAGAAAAAGTATGCGAACCCCTTGGGATTACGTGGAGTTTGGCATGAATTGGGCATAAATTGTGCTCTGACCATCATCTAAGTCACAACAATAGAAGAACACAGTCTGCTGAACATAATACTACACAAACATTAGATGTTGCCATGGTTTAATTGCACATAACATGTAAACATTCACAGTGCAGGGAGGAAAATGTATGTGAGGCCCTAGTTTAATGACTTCTCCCAGAGCTAATTGGAGCCAGGAGTGAGCCAACCTTGACTCCAATCAGTGTGATGATATTGGATGTGTTGCTGACAGCTGTCCTGCCCTTAAAAAACACACACCTATTTGGAGTTTACTGGTTTCAAGAAGCACTGTCTGATGTGAACCATGCCTCGCAGAAAAGAGCTCTCAGAAGACCTACTATCAAGAATTGTTGACTTGAATGAAGCTGGAAAGGCTTACAAAAGTATCTCCAAAAGCCTTGATGTGCATGTGTCCACGGTAAGACAGACTGTCTACAAATGGAGAAAGTTTAGCCCTGTTGCTACTCTCCCTAGGCGTTGTTGTCCTGTAAAAATGACTGCAAGAGCAAAGCGCAGACTGCTGCATGAGGTAAAGAAGAATCCCAGAGTGTCAGCTAAAGACCTACAGAAATCTCTGGCACATGCTAACATTTTTGTTGACACATCTACAATAAGGAAAACATTAAACAAGAATGGAGTACATGGCAGGACACCACAGAGAAAGCCATTGCTGTCCAAAAAGAATATTGCAGCACGTTTGAAGTTTGCAAAAGAGCACCTGGATGTTCCACAGCACTACTGGCAAAATATACTGTGGACAGATGAAACCAAGATTGAGTTGTTTGGGAAGAACACACAACACTATGTGTGGAGAAAAAAAGGCACAGCACACCAACATCAGAACCTCATCCCCACTGTAAAACATGGCGGAGGGAGCATCATGGTTTGGGGCTGCTTTGCTGCCTCAGGGCCTGGACGGATTGTTGTCATTGATGGGAAAATGAATTCCAGAGTTTATCAAGACATTTTGCAGGAAAACGTACGGCCATCTGTCCGCCAACTGAAGCTCCGCAGAGGATGGGTGATGCAACAGGACAATGACCCAAAGCATACAAGTAATTCAACAAAACAATGGCTGCAACAGCACAGAATACGCCTTCTGGAGTGGCCCAGTCAGAGTCCTGACCTCAACCCGATTGAAATGCTGTGGCATGACCTTAAGAGAGCGATTCACACCAGACATCCCAAGAATATTGCTACACTGAAACAGTTTTGTGAAGAGGAGTGGTCCAAAATTACTCCAGATCGTTCTGCAGGTCTGATCTGCAACTACAGGAAATGTTTGGTTGAGGTTATTGCTGCCAAAGGAGGGTCAACCAGTTATTAAGTCCAAAGGTTCACATACGTTTTCCTCCCTGCACTGTGAATGTTTACATGTTATGTGCAATTAAACCATGGCAACATCTAATGTTTGTGTAGTATTATGTTCAGCAGACTGTGTTCTTCTATTGTTGTGACTTAGATGACGTTCAGAGCACATTTTATGCCCAATTCATGCAAAACTCCACGTAATCCCAAGGGGTTCACATACTTTTTCTTGCAACTGTAGCTGGGCAAGTGATCTTCATTGAGGCAGCTGGGCCAGAACCTAATAGTATGCATCTTCTACAAAATACCCAACTACTTGGGGAGTAGCTCCCAGATTGCTACCAGAGTAACAAAGTTGTGTGGTTCTTATACCTTAGATCCCTCTTAGACCATGTGTACCTGTGTTATTAGAGCATCCTGTACTGCACTATAAGGATGCTATTTATAAGGACAGTTGCAAGTAGCTGTGTTCTGGACTATTTTATTGGAGTATTAATTCTTTCTCACTTGTCATAGTTTTAGAGCATTTAAGAGATTATGCTATCCAGCCACCACATGTTACCTTGATTGAGCCACAGAGACATTGCTGTGAAGTGTTAAAGTGATACTAAACCCAGGACCCTACATTCACTATATCTGGTCTCCCACAGTACACACAATATTGAAATGCAATTATTTTAGTAAATATAAACTGCTAAATACCTTTTCTCATCAGCAGTTAGAGCAGTCTTGTGACTTCAGCAGAGCACTGGTTAAAGCTTGTAGGATGAGTTTTCTTTCTGCTCTAGGAGGGTGTGAAACCTCTGACCACCTGTCTGGACAGTGTTGATCAGCCCTGTGCTGATCCCATGAACCCTCTCAAGAAAAAAAAAAAAACCTCTCTAGCAATACACAACAAACTGAGCATGTGCATGTGACCATGGGTTCTGTCTGTATCAGGTGGTCATTTCAATAAGAGGAGGTTGCAGAGAGGAAAGGATCAAACAATCTTCTTACACAATGCAGAGGATTAACCCCTTAGGTTTCACAGTGAGTGTAACAAGCATGCTTTACTGCATATACACAGTGGTGTATTTTGGTTTTGTGCTGCCCTAGGCAAGATTAAAATCGGGTACCCCCATCTAAATATGTCCTTCCCTTTGCTGTTTAAGATCCACCTCTTCAGGACAGGAGCATGATGGAGGGCAGTGTGACATGGGGAGGGGTGTTGTGGGACAGGAGGAAGGCAGCGTGATGGGGGGCGCAGGACAGGAAGGGGGAAGTGGGATAGGAGGGAGGCAGCATGATGGTGGATATCAGGACAGGAGTAGGCCATTGGGACAGGTGGGGGGATAGCAGGACAAGAGGGAGGCAGCTTGACAGGGGGAAGGCAGCATGATGGGGGGCAGTGTTATGGGTGGGGAGGCTGAGGGACAGGTGGGGGGCAGAGGGACAGGTGAGGGACAGTGGGACAGGAGGAGTGCAGAAGGACAGGTGGGGGGCAGCATGACGGGGCATGGGACAGGATTGGAGCAGCAGGACAGAAGGAGCGCAGAGGAACAGGTGAGGGGTAGTGGGACAGGAGGAGCGCAGAGGGACAGGTGAGGAGCAGAGGGACAGGAGGAGCGCAGAGGGACAGCTGGGGGGCAGCATGATGGGGGCATGGGACAGGATCGGGGTAGCAGGACAGGAGGAGCGCAGAGTGACAGGTGGGGGGCAGCATGACGGGGGGGCATAGGATAGGGGCAGCGGGACAGGTGGAGCACAGAGGGACAGGAGGAGTACAGAGGGAAAAATGGGGGTTAGCGTGATGGGGGCATGGGACAGCATAAGGGCAGTGGGACAGGAGGAGCGCAGAGGGACAGGTGGGCTGTGGGACAGGAGGAGCGCAGAAGGACAGGTGGGGGGCAGCACGACGGGGGGCATGGGACAGGATAGGGGCAGCGGGACAGGAGGAGAGCAGAGGGACAGGTGAGGGGCAGTGGAACAGGAGGAGCACAGAGGGATAGGTAGGGGGCAGCATGAAGGGGGGCATGGGACAGAATAGGGGCAGCGGGACAGGAGGATTTCAGAGGGACAGGTGAGAGGCAGTGGGACAGGAGAAGAGCTCTCTTCTGCAGCCGGTCCCTTGGCCCGGGTGACCCTCCTTGTATGTTGGCTTGTCTTGGCTGTACCCTCATCCATGGCGGCCCTGCACACACAGAGTCTCTTCTGCCTGTGGGGGGGGGCGTGACGCCCCCGTGTAAAACACCTTGTTTGCCTCATGGCAGATACGCCCCTGCATATACAGGCTGATTTTATTGTTGTGGGTTTAGTAACACTTTAATATTTGTGCAGCTTTCATAATCTGTTTTGTATTATTCTCAGTCTATGCATGCTCTTTGCCATTTTGACCTGTGTTGCAATATCGATTATAACTCTGTACCTGTTCAGTAAACTGCAGGTTACAGTGACCCTCTGTATGATCATTCAATCAATTACCCATCCTGTTATAAGTATTATATAATAATTATCATTATATAAAAAACCTAAAAGTGTCTTATGTACCAGGTAGACTTTCAAAGCACCAATACACTCTATATATAAAAAAAATTTCTATTGATATACACTTAATAAAAAATTTTTGGTAATAAAATTGAAAGAGAAATTCATAAACTTTGCAGACATATTGGCCTCATCCAGAAGGGTGATGCTGCACTCCCAGCTTGTATGAAATAATCTATATGTATTGGTTGTGATACTATGATGCTTAACACATATAATATCACAGATGTAACGTATTATCTAACATACGTTGGCTGGAGTGGGACTAGTCCAATTCTCAACTCATTTCCCTGAATTGAGTTCTGCTTCTTCAGGAGGCCAAATGGAAAGTATATTGTCTACAATTAAAATAGAAGGCATATTGCCCACTGTTATGATGTTAATACATTGCTCTGTCCACCTGGTAGAAATTAACCTGTTGGCGCTGAGCACACGCAAATATGCAACCTCTCTGTGACTGGGTCTTGGCACCGAGGGGCCACATATTTGTGTACCCAATGTAAATAAATGATGTGTCAAAAGCGTGCACTCTGTGTTCTCCCGGCATGTTTACCAGCGCCTTATAGAAAGGTCCCGATCACTACTTGCGGTAGGGAGCTTTCTGATCATGTGACTGTTGTGACAGCCAATCATGGAGGTTACATGACCCTAAAACCCACCCTGAGCATGTCCAAGATAGAGACCAGAGTAGCCGCATAAACGAGAGCTCTGCCGCTTCGGAGATCCCATCCCGGAGATAGCTGTCACCTACCGACAACGGAGCCCCCCCACTGGCTTAGCCTGCTGCCTGAAGAGGGGAATTGGGTCGGTCTGACCCCCCCTCCAGAGTGCTGGACAACCGCAGCCTATCGAGGCCTGCTGCGGCCTACACGCACATAGGACCTGACCTGTGGTTCATCCTGGGTGCCATTGCCCTGCTGTCTGGAGCTGGTGTGGTAAGCTACTGCCTGGGGGAAGATTTATCCGGCCATTTGTCCCTCATTCCAGCCCCAAGGACCAGCGGAGATACTTCAACACTGTCAAGGCCCAATTGCGTGCAAAAGGCCTTACCTATGGCAAGCTTTTTCCTGCGAAGCTTAGAGTACAAGATGGTGAAACCACACGCTTCTTCACCATGCCTGAGGAGACAACTTCCTGGTTGGGAAGCGCTGATCTTAACGCATCTTTGGAAGAGTCATTGCTCTGTTACCTCTGTCTACGTTCCTATTTTGAATTGGGACTCCCCGATCATCTGTTTCTTAAGGTTTTGCTTAAGTTTGCACCCTATAGCATATATGTTTTTTGGGAGTTTTTAGTTGGTCTTCTCTGTTGCAAGGTACATTTGATATCCCTTTTGATCCAGTCTTTGTATGGTGTCAAGATGTTATGCTGGTTCTTCTGCTGCATATTTTACAGTTCTATGTTTTCTTCTTGGGAATCAGCTTGGGTGGTTGCAAATCTGTGTTCCCGTACTTCATTTATAGCTAAAGAGGGCTTGGGTCGGTCACTATTACAATGCCACGTACTCTTCCTATGTCCGAGGAGTTAGTGTCCTTATGCACAAATCCTTGCCATTCACTCTTCTCCATCTCAGGCTGGATCCCGAGGGCAAATATGTTATGATTCATGCGATGATCAACTGCTTTGAAATGGTAATTGTTGACCTTTATCTTCTGGCCTCCTACTTCCACGCACTTGTTGGCTGCTGTGGCCCAGCTCCTGGACTCATATCCCCCATCCCATATTCTGCTTGCTGGTGATTTTAACCTTACTCCAGACCCTAGTGTTGCCAAATTATATCCTGAAGCCAGAGAGGAGTAGGAGTTTGCCAAGTGGGCGTGGTTTTATCGGTTCACAGATGTGTGGAGGTGGAAAAATCCTGGGACCAAGGCCTATACCTGCCACTTGGCATCACACAGAACAATGTCTAGAATTGATTTTTGTTATGCTAGACCTGCACTCTTAGCAAGGTTTTGGGAGATCTCCATCCTTCCAAAAGGAATTTCTGATCACGCTCCACTCCTTCTTAGCCTGAGTATTTCTGATGCCCCGGGGGAAAGGATATGGAGGTTATCTCAGTATTGGCATACTGGCCCTGAGGTAGAACCCCCTATAAGGAAAGCACTGGAGAAATACTGGGAATCTAACGAGGATGCTGCTGCACCTACTACTACTTGGGTGGCTTGTAAGGCTACCCTTAGAGCAGGGCTTAAAATTTCTTAAAAGTCCTGAGCTACTAGCCAGGCCTTAAGAGTTACGCACCACCAACAAACACACACAAAGAGAGACATCTGTACACACACACAGACATGTACATACACACACACATACACGCACAGAAACATGTACACACATGCACAGAGACACATGTACACACACACACACATAGACACATGTATACACACACGGGCACGTACAGACACGCATACACACAGATACATGTACATACACAGAAATACACACGCACAGACACATGTACATACACACAGACATATGTACATACATACACAGACACATGTACATACATACACAGACACATGTACACACAGGCACATGTACGTACATACACACACACACACACACGTACATACACACACATACATGTACATACACTCAGACACATGTACAGATACACCCATGTACATACACACAGACACATGTACATGCATACACAGACACACATGTACACACAGGCACACACGCACGCAGTTAAGTGCTCTCTCCTCTCCCCTGAAGCCACCACTGGCTGACATAGAGGATCATGTGACAAGAATGAGCTGAAATTAGGTAGACACACATACACAGCCCTATAAAAAGTTGCAGTACTTTGTTGTTCACTCACAGAGCCGGGTACTGCACTCTAGGTGGAGGCAGAGAACACAGCACACACTCCTTCCTTTGCTTTCACTGCGCTCAGCTATTGAGCAGTCTGACGGCTCCCAGTGCCAATGACAGATCAGGCCTGAGCTCCGAGCCTGCTCAGCAAGACAGCCCTGGGGGACACACTCACACCCACCATAATTTCCACTAGCCATTGGCGAGCAGGAGAGTGGAAATTTCAAGGCCTGCCTTAGAGGACAGTATTGGATCCTAATTGGGGGGCTTCAGGTTAGCCAACAGGCGGATGTGGATTGGGTGTACCAGAGGGTAGCAGAAGCCAAATCTAATTATGCGATCAACCTGGATCCTGTTAATCACCACAACATACAACTGGCAGTTAGGGAAGCTTTATTGTTACTCACAGAGGTCTGCAGGAAGGTGCTGCTCCATCAAAAACAGCGTATCTTTGAGCAGGGGGATAAAGCGGGCAGCCTTTTGGCTTGATTGGCTAGGGAACAAACTGTCTTGATTAACATCACCCTTATACAGGCTGAGGACGGTTCTAGGATCCTTCATCCAGTCTTAATCAACATCAACTTGCCGACTAATATGCAAAATTTTACTCCTCCAAGGCTACTTACACGCCTCAGGACTTATCCCACTATCTGTATTGTGTTCAACTGCTGTCTTTCTCCCCAGCCCAGCAGGAACAATTGGAGGCTTTGATTCCTTGGAGGAGATCCAGCAGGCGTTTGGCGCTCCCCAATCTGGCTTCTTAATGTATTACTTGAGAAAGGAAACTTGCCCCCTTCTAAGCTCCAGGCTGTGATAGTAGTGATCTTGAAGCCTGGGAAGGACCTGCCCCACTGCTCCTCTTATCAGCCGATCTCCCTGTTGAACACTGATGCGAAAATACTCGCTAAATTGCTTGCTGGGAGATTGAGCTTGGTTATATCTACATTGGTACACCATGATAAATGGGCTTTATGCCAGGTAAGGGCACTGACATCAACATACGGAGACTGTTCACTCACATTTCTCGACTCGAGATAGCGACGACCCGGGTGTGGTGCTGTCCCTGGATGCCGAAAAGGCCTTCGATTCAGTCGAGTGGAAATATCTATGGGAGACTCTGAGATGTTTTGGATTTGACCCCAATTTAATTTCCTGGATTAGATGCCTGTATAGTGGGCCATTTGCAAGAGTACGTACTAATAATATTCTCTCTTCCCCTTTTTCTCTCCATCGGGGCACTCGGCAGGGTTGCCCGCTTTTGTCGGGTCTGTTCGCCCTGGTGATCGAGTCTTTGGCTTAGCTGATTCGCTCCTCCAGGACCTTACATGGGCTACCAGTGGTCGACTGGGAGGATAGAGTTTCCCTGTATGTGGACGACACTCTCCTATATCTCAAGGACTGCAAATCGTCCCTTAGAACGGCACTGGACCATATCAAACACTTCGGTAGCTACTCCAGGATCTGCATAAATGAGGAGAAATCAATATTATTTCCTCTTGCTCCGGGCCCCTTGCCTGACATCTCTTTTGCCCCTATTAAATCGGTCTTCAAATTTAAATACTTGGGTGTGACGATGCAGCGCGACTTGATGAAATACCTTTCAGACAATCTTCATCCTCTCCTACAACATTTACAGACTAATTATAATGACTGGTTTTCTTTCCTATTATCACCATAGAACAAGTAAATCTATTTAAAATGATATTTTTACCTAAATGTATCTACTATTTTCGGCATACACCGGTACAAATCCCACAGTCCTTTTTCCGTCATGTGGATGGTATTTTCTCTGTGTTTCTCTGGGCTGAGAGGACCCCTAGACTTGCCCGACCTACCTTGCACTTACCCATTAATCATGGTGGCCTGGCACTTCCTAACCTGCTTTTATACTATTGGGTGGCTGTTTTGGTCATGGTGCGCTGGTGGCTCTCCCGGCCTAGGGATAATGCAGCGATGATCCTGGAGGCGGCAATATTGGGCTCTTCTGCTGAAGTTGGCAACCTAGTTTATAGAGGTCCGAAGTCCAACTCGGCCATCACTTTTCCCGTGCTGATGACCCTGAGGAGGTGGAGGCAGGTGTGGGCTCGGTATGGCATCAAAACATTGAACCATATTATGCCTTGTGGTGTCCTGCTCTCCTTTCATGAACTCAACCAGCTGTTTTTTCCATTTTTCTAATTGCGACATGCTGTGGCCACCCAGTTTCCTTCTCCCCCTGCCATCCAGACTGACCCTCTAGAAAACTTGTTGTTACAGGAGGACTTGCCTAAACCTTTATCCTCCCTCCATTCCCTGTTGTTTACACTGTTTGTCTGATTTGCTACTGCTAGTGTTACCTACCTTTCTTTTCTACCCCCTGCCCCCGCCTATTAAATCGGTCTTCAATTTTAAATACTTGGGTGTGACGATGCAGAACGACTTGATGAAATACCTTTCAAACAACCAGATGTTTTTTCGATTTTTCTAATTGCGACATGCTGTGGCCACCCAGTTTCCTTCTCCCCCTGCCATCTAGACTGACCCTCTAAAAAACTTGTTGTTACAGGAGGACTTGCCAAAACCTTTATCCTCCCTCCATTCTCTGTTGTGTACACTGTTTGTCTGATTTGCTACTGCTAGTGTTACCTACCTTTCTTCTCTACCCCCTCCCCCCCTATTAAATCGCCACCCAGTTTCCTTCTCCCCCTGCCATCCAGACTGACCCTCTAGAAAACTTGGTGTTACAGGAGGACTTGCCTAAACCTTTATCCTCCCTCCATTTCCTGTTGTGTACGCTGTTTGTCTGATTTGCTACTGCTAGTGTTACCTACCTTTTTATGCTCATTTAACAGGTCTGAAGCAACACTGTGGGTAAGTGATTAGCAGTACTTGTTTTGATTCCCATTTGGGATATTATCTGTTATGTTACATATTTTTGCCAACTTTGTTTTTGTTTTTCCTGGTACTACCTTTCACAGCCAAAAAAACATAATGGAAGGCTAACTGGCTTCTGACTACATTGGCCCTAGTCTGAATCTACTATTATTCATCCATAGCAAGCCCCAAGTCTATGCTGGTAAATGTGAAGGGTTAGGTACAAAGCAGCAGGTCTTGCAAAATCATGTCCCAGCATTTTTTATTTATTTATGTATTACTTTGTTGCTCTAATGAGAAGCAAATTTTATTACACCCTGTGACATCATCACAATGCTGGTAAAATTCTTGTAGAAGAAGCTGCTAGGAGCTCAGTTTCTATTTACGTAAACATGCATTTCCCCCCTTTTTCTACACACTGTGTAGCAGCATTGTTTTGTTAGAAAAAAAAATCAACACATGCACTTGTAGTAAGCCTTAGATGGGGATAGGTGTAGTTAAGGCTGACAACTCTGCTTGGAGTCTCAATGGGGCCATGTTGTCAGCAAACAGAATGTTAGAAGCTCACGGGATTTTTGATAGGTCAACAAGCATTTTTTTGTGCTTGCAGCATTTCAAAAGGAATAAAACAGGAACATTTTTAGGTATTTTCATGTATTGGACTGGTGTACTAAATATGTTTTTTTCTGACATTGCCCTACCTTACAGTTTAAGCAACAATAAGAAATTGTTGTCTGATGTCCTCAGTAATATGGAAAAAACCTCAGTAATAGTAGAGGTCATAACAATCTGGGTATATTAAGCATTCCTGAAACTGGGTGACCTGCAATGTCCCCAGTGATGAGTATGTTTGCAAACTTATTTCATTAAAAAATGTATGTTCAAAATTCAATGAATAATATTACTTGATGCGTGGTCTTCTATTCTCTAGTCTTTATGAAATTAATATTTTTAAAACATCTCTGTAGAAGATAAAATACAGCACCTATCACTAACAATATCATGCCTTCATCATTGTCATCTCATGATATCAAATTTCAAATTCACTTTCATTTACAAACAATAATAGTGCCTATGTTCTCAGCTCATTACCTTGACTAATTTTGTACCTTACAAAAACATACAATTTTGTATTGTTTGCATGACCAACAAAACCTTTCAAAAGCATGAACCAATCTCACCAATCAAACAAACATATTGCATTCACTTTCTTTTCACTCAAATGTGTTTTACAAGAGTACATATAATTAGTAAAATGTAACACTTTTGTAATTTAATTATGAATCAATATAATAATACATATCAGTAATAAGGGTGTAAATTTGTTTTTCTGTTTTTTTTAGGTATATGCACTGCTTACAAGAAAATATATAGGCCTACTAGCCCCCCAAACTAATCTCTGAAGTAGTTAAAAAAAACATTCTTAGGTAAAATCCCCCTGTTACTTACCTAAATCTTGAAAAAACACATTTAATAAAAGGACCCCCCCCCCCCCTCCAACTCCCATCAATAGATTGCAATGTTTAGAAAAAAGCTATCAGCTGCAAGGAACAGGGAAATCAGCTCATGCTGTGATCCACAAAAGTCATAACTAAGACCTGACAGCTGAACAGGCTGACTGTTTTACAGCTGTTTCATGTCATTTCAATAAAGGATATTGCGATTGGACGTTTACCCTAGTGTCAACTGTGATGCTTATCTTTGGGAGAGAGGTGTTTTTAGGAAATGACAGAGAGCAACATTACCTACTTGATTTGGCTTCTTGTCTCCACATGAAAGGTGGACCAATATTTTGGAACATCTATTTGACATCCATCAAGTTATATACTATTCTGCCAATTCTTTGTGGGCTTATTGTCTCTATGACTTGGAGGATGATAGCTATGAAATAGGAATCTCTCTTTCCTTAGGCAGTGTGGTGTACATATCCCTTTGTGTGTCCTGGCCCCGGGGGGTCCCAGCTATACCCTGTCCCACTGCACCTGCCTCTCTCTCTTGGGGTCGAGCTTTTTGGTCTGAGCAATCGTCGGTATTGTATTCCCTTCCTTTGGACCCTGAAGAAGCCAATTTGGCAAAACGCATTGGGAATCTCCATCACATCCCTATCCCTGCTTGTTACACTGGTGACCTTTAAGTCATGGTCTGATATTGTTAATATAGTGTGATATGGGATTCACTGTACTGAAGGGCTCATTCTCTTACCTGATTTTATGGGAGGGTGTGTATGTTTTCATTTTATTACGTGTAATAAAACTTATATTTAATTATATACAGTGTGTCAAAGTTGTTTTCATCCTGAGGGTATTTAAGCACCTTTAAAGTCCTTCACACCTTTGTTTCTATTTCTATAAGGAACAGGGAAATCAGCTCAAGCTGTGATCCACAAAAGCCGTAACTAAGACCTGACAGCTGAACAAGTTGGCTGTTTTACAGCTGTTTCATGTCATTTCAGTAAAGGATATTGCTATTGGATGTTTACCCTAGTGCCAACTGTCCCTCCTGTGATTCACAAAACCCTAGAGGATTTACAGGCAGCAGCTGGACACCCTGATGAACCAGGAAGGGGCAGGAGCAGTGCTTTCTAGACGGTATGACTTTCCTGTAACTGACAAAAATAGTAAAGAATTTCAATAGCAAGGGTAGCATCAGTAAGTGCTAATTCTGAACATTCTTGTATGAGCAGCCTAAAATAGTTACTTAAAGTGGTAGTATGCCTATGCCTATAATAAAGCTTATCTGTAGGTACGTTGAATATCTTCTAGACTTCTAGTTTAGAAGATATTCACATTGGCTGCAGCCAATGCCATCACCATTGCATGCTCAATATCTGCTTTCAGGACACACTGAGTGTGCACCATACCATAATTGTGACTCCTGTGTGCATGCATGGGAGTGATATCACTGCAGCCCTGCCATTAAAAGGGCTAGAAAGCGCAAACCTAGAAGGAAGAATGAGTGAAGATGGAAGCAGCAGCAGCAGCGGTGACAGCTCAGTGCTGGAGGGATCCATGTAAAAGGTAAGTCTGTCATAGTGTGCTAGTATGCAGTGCATGCAATGGGCACTCAGAAGGGATTAGGAGCCAAGAGCACCAGAAGAAAAGGCTTGGAGCTGCTCTGTGCAAAACCATTACATAGAGCAGGTAAATATGACATGTTTGTTAAAAAAAAAACCCTTTGAAATCACCTTTAACTTCATAGTTGCAGTTTTGTGGATCATGTTAGGGTTCTTTGCCAATAAATTCTGTACCTTCAATTCTAATATTAGATACTTATACTCCATTGCCTGATATCTGTAGTATCACAAAATCTGGATGATATCAGAACTCTCTACAGGTTCTGAATCCCTGAGATCACTGTCAGCAGAAAAGATTTTTGGATAGGTAAACCATTTTTTGCAGTAGGTCATTGTTCTCCCATGTCAACTAAGGAATAAGCACATTCTCTGTTCTAGAGTATAAAACACTTTGTGCTTCCAGAAAATAAATGTTATATTAGGAGTCTGGTTGTTTCCCAACATCCTCAGGTGTATCAGCACTGCACACAGAGGTCATGCATCAGCTCTGAGGCCAAGGTTCAATACATGATACATCCTGCCATTCTACTAAAAACTTGATGTATCAGGCACCCCAGTACCATGAATAGGCTGCCCATGAATAGTGTAATTGTATGTGAATCCTGTAGAAATCTACTATGTTTTATACGGTATATATATATATATATATATATATATATATATATGAAGGTTCCATATACGTAAAGTGTAACATTTACAATTTATGTTTTTAGTGGGTTTTTTTAGCAATGTTTAGCACTATGTACAGTATGGTTTGATCATAATGTCATACTGTAAAAATAAAGGTGAGCAGTGAGTTCAGACAAACATCTCACACATCCAACACAAAAACAATCCATTTAACTAACTGTTATTGAAACATTGTTTCCACTTAGGAAGAGTGTGTCCCTTTTTAGCACTGCTATATTCAGTCATTTTGTATCTGACAAAGATGAAAGAATTTGATAACCCTTTTTCCTTGGGTCTTAGGGCAAGTTGAGTATGTCTGGTCTGCCAAGACACAACTTAATGGGCTTCAGAAAACACTCAAAGGACAGAAGTAAATGTGTGCATGGGCACTTTGCCAGAGTGACCTGGGGGATTGTGCCAGTGAGTTTTTAAACAGAAAAAGGTCATGGAGGAATGTTTTAGGACAAAGCTAAATGGGAGAGTGCAATAAAAAGCCTAATACTTCAGAAGAATAGATTGCATTGTCTGAACCTCACGGTAACATTAGAGCCAAAGCATTACCACCTGTCCAGTGTTTTATTGAAAATGGAACCTTTAAAAGAACATGAGCTTAATTTCAATTAAGCATTTTAAGCATGTTCAAAGGGTAGAGGTAATATTTTCACCAAGGCCATCTTTTATAATAAACCTTTTACCTATCTTTCCTAAACAAAGTAAAATAGTTTGTGGCGTGAACAAATCCATTACTGAAAAATATATTTGGATTATGTATTGGACTATGAAAAACAAGTTCAGTCAATGTACACACACTTGCAGAGTATGTTGCATTAGAGGAAATATTGTGAAGTGGAGTTATAAAACTGGGCACAGGATGAGTAAAGAATAAATGCTGTTAACAAGAATATCAGTTAATCATGATCAGGCTTAGTTCACACTTCTGGGCTTAGAGAATGTGGGCCAAACATGACCTGGCATTATCCAGCTAAGTGTAATAAAAATAATGTAAAATGCATTTTATTGCTCATTGTAAGTAGTAAATAATAGCTTGAACAAATTCCCCAATATTTCTCCAAATACACCACAGCACATGCTATAGGGTAGATTTACTAAAACCGATGCACTAAGAATCTGGTAAAGCTTTGCATGGTAGACAGACACCTTCTAACGTCAGTTCATTCAGTTAAGCTTTGGCAATAAAACCTGGAAGCTGATTGGTTTCTATGCAGCGCTGCACCAGATTTTGCACTCTCCAGTTTTGGTAAATAACCCCCAAGGTGTGAATAGTGACATTCACTAGCATAACCTACAGTTTAGTTGTGCTTGCCTTTGCTTTGCTGTATACGTGGTTAGGGTCATAGAGACACCTTGAATTAAAAAAACTGACTTATGGATTGGGAATCAACTCAAGCCTGGTTCACTCTATTGTGATATTAGATGCACCTCGAGTCATGCAGAATCAAAGAGGGAAATCATATTGTTTTGAATGGTGTCAGTTCACATTAATGCAACTCAGCACAGAGTAATTTTGGAAAAGGTTTCTGTGCTACTTTGGTGTGATTTCCATAAAGCACTACATAACTGCACTGAAAGTCGGACTAAAATCTCATCACTCTTATCACAGCAGTGTGAACCCAGCCCTACTCTTTGAATTCCTTCATAAATCCAACTTTAACAG
This sequence comes from Staurois parvus, assembly GCF_062004578.1. NCBI lineage: Eukaryota > Metazoa > Chordata > Amphibia > Anura > Ranidae > Staurois > Staurois parvus. Next base: position 3,900,117 of record NW_028317866.1, on the reverse strand, counting down.
AGGTTTTTAGGGCATTTATATACCCATGAGGGAACAATAAATGTATTATATAATGGGGTTTAGTAACAGTATTGATAACTACTGGTAATTTAAACTACTCATTGTCAGGAGTGCATCAATAATACTGAAATGCAAAGGTATACCTTACAAGATCAGGGTAAATTTAAAGGGTATGTTCACTTTTAGTAACATTTTGCATGTTACACTCATAGTCAGGGTGTAACTTGTAGCATGTTACTAAAAGGACCTGCCAGCACCCCCCCCATTCCCCAATTCCCCCATTGTGATAGTGGGTGGGGGATCCTCTCCCTACACAGCCATGCCATTCATTCTCTTTATCTGTGTATGAATGAACTACAAGTCCCCTCTGCCATTGTGGCAGATTGCTTGTAGTTCTCAATGAATTGCGAGGGCACTGGTGAATGATCTCATAGTTCATTGATTCTTTCTGGACTTCAGCAACTGTCTGTCCGTGTTGAAGGTGCAGGCAGACAGATAAACTGAGGGATTGAAGGAGCCTGACATTGCACACATCTGATGATTGTGGGTGCAATGCTCAGCAGACTCCTAAGAAAAAAATTAATAGATGCAATTTTTTTTTTATCTGGGAAAAAAATGTGCATTTGCTAATTGCTTTCAAAGTGAACTTATCCTTTAACCATTGACTCCTGACTTATTTGGAAGTTTCTCCTTCTAGTGGTAGCATCAGGCTTGTTTTAGAGGCAAAATGCTCAAGCTACCATAGACTGAATTTTGTATTTTTCATAATACTGTATGTAGAAATTGTGCACATTATGTGATCGTAATATGAAACGGTGGCAAATTCACTGAAATATTTCAAATCCATTTGTTAATGAATTACAAGTGCAATTTTTCAGGGAATCACAAACAATTGCTTGCCTAACTCAACAAGTTGCAGGTAAACTATTCAGATATATAGTGGAAATAGATACTAGAACTCACTAGTTTGGGGAATTATTAAACAGGAGCTGTACTTATATGCAGTGGTATCTGTTTTTGTGTATCATAGCCACATAACACACAATGATTTAGGGGCATAAAGAGGGATTACCACAATTTATATTTTAGGACCCCATTTCAATGTTTCTTCATACTTTTAACCAAGAACACAAGTTTTCATCTTGCCACCTAATTAAAAATGTAAATAATGTTTTCCCTAATATAGGGACGTTCAGGCTAATGAACAATGTCACATACAGGAAGTAACAACAATATAATTTATACCAGATCCAAATGGTATAAAGGGACTATATACAGTATGTAGAGAGTTTGTTGAGGAAAAAAAAATGGAAGATACGTTTACATTGGTAAACTACATAGGTGATCCTGCCTATTACCTCTTATTTACCCTGCCAGATTCTGTGTGCACCTCTGGGTGTTAAGCTCCATTCCGTGTCATTCAACAGTGTACTGACAAAGCATGCACTGGCCTTTAGGACTCCAGTAGTGGACTGTTAAATGACAGGGTTACAGTGTAGATCTCATTCATGTCCTGTATCTTTGACACTGGTTGATGACATTTACTAGACTTTAATTAAAGTGATTGTAAACCCAATTTTTTCTTAATAACAAACATGTCATCCTTACCTGCTCTGTGCAATGGTTTTTCAAAGAGCAGCCCCAATCATCCTCTTCTTGAGTCCTCTGCTGGCACTCCTGGCTCCTCCCCCCACCAAGTGCTCACCATAGCAAGCCGCTTGCTCTGGGGGTACTCATGTGGGCTCCCTCCTGAGCTGCACTCTGTGTGTCCTTTGACACACAGAGCACCACTTAGTTATGCTCACTGAGCACCACTCAGCCCTGCTCTCTCTTTACTAGCAGTGATTGACAGGTCCCACCTCTGACTCTGAGCCTGTGAAGAGGGAGGGAGTCGCTGGGGGGGGGGGCTACTTTAAACACTAAAGTTTAGTTCCAAAGGAATGTAGTTGACTTAAAGTGGCAACCTGTTATCTGAATAATCTGGTATTCTTGAAATTAGCACTAGCACAATCGGTAGAAATATTGCTTCTATATATGATCTTTGGCTCCCTCCAAACAAGAGGCCACATTGCCTAAAGTGTGGGCCTTCACCCAAATGTTAAAACAGCCAAAGTTTAGTCCATTCCTATTGAATATATTACACAAGGAAAACATTACAGTATATACTGTATGGTAATGTCTTCAGTAGTACTTTCATAAATAACAGATTATTCAGGTAACAGGTTGCCACTTTAAGTCTTGGGTAGGTTTCAGCTTACAGTATTTCCTTTGGAACTTCTCCTGTGCATATTGAACATAAGATGGCAAGTGAGTAACATGATACCTTACTTGTGGCTTGTGAAGTGTTGTATCGGTGTTGAAAAAAACCCCCCTTAAAAAAATCATTTAATTTATTTATTACAGGTACGTATATAGTGCTGGCAATTTACACAGCGCTTTACATATATATTGTACATTCACATCAGTCTCTAACCCTCAAGGGGTGTGCAATCTAAGGTCCCTAACTTACATTCATGCATATACATACTAGGTCAATTTAGAAAGGATCCAATTAACCTACCAGCATGTCTTTGGAGGGTAGGAGGAAACCGGAGTACCCAGAGGAAACCCACACAGGCACAGGGAGAATATGAAAACTCCAGGCAGGTGGTGCCGTGGTATAAATATTGGTAAAATGTTCCACTTATCTAAATTTATTTGCTAATGCCTGACATTGAAATTCTGTGCACATATCAAATTGATATCTTTCAGTGAAACAATTGATAGTGCTTCAACTTTATAGACTTATTCACATCTTAGTGTGTCCAAGAAAAACCACAGCTTACCTGTACAAGTTCTTCAATGATAATCATTTAGTTAAACCATGTTGTAGGCCTATCACCATTGACAATTGAAAGGTGCAAATCTTTCTTTCAATTCTACAAAACAATTTTAAAAAAGGCATTTGTGCTTACAATATTATTTAGCAAGCACACCAAGATTTCACTTTAGCAAAATCTTTCAGGCAGAATAATATAGCAACACATGTAAGGTAAATTTAAATATGTTTTGACAATAGAGTAATCTTGGCAAAGTGTTGGACACCCCTCAGAGGTCATCATTCTTTATATTCTCTATATCATTAATTCTCAGGACAACTGGAAAAAATGATCTAGTCAATAAATATGAAATTAAAATCATGCATATACATACAGTTTCAGAACAAAGTGGATGACACTGTCAAAAACGGAATAACAATGCTATATATATAATTTTCACATTTTATCAATTGTAAGTTAATATGACACCATAATAAATCAGTACTCAAATTTTTATTACATGGACAGACTGTCAGTTATGAAATGTTATTTCTGATAAAACTTGTACTACTATGTGGTCTGATTGAAGTGAGTGTAAAACAACATATTCATGTCCCTCTCTTCACTAAAATAACATAAGAATTGCACATATTGAATCTATTTCAAATGACACAAAATGCAGTGTAAAGAGTCAGTGAAGGTTTGAACTAGCACTTGGCAGAACTGCATTTAAGTATCTTATAAATTGTTTGTATTCCGTTGGCAGTACTAGGTAGTAATGGTAATTATTGTTATTGCTACGCAGGCCTTAGCAAAGTTTGCTCATGCATACAAAGATGAGCCAATGTACTTGACCTGCCAAGATGCCTTCTTTATTCCCAATTCAGCTTTGGCCATAAGGTTTCCAGGAGTTCAACTACCATAATTACTTAGGTCTTAATAAAGGGACTATACAGGCCAGACTGAACTGTTTTCATCATCAAAATACTGAAGTAAAATAATAGCAGAAAGTCTGGTAATTAAGATAGTACTGAAAGGTTAAGGTCTGATTTGCATTGTTTTACTGTAGGATGTATAAAACTGTGGATGACCATAGGTATATAGCATAATTACTAGGAAAGTCTAAACATCTTTAATTGGGATTAAAGGAAACACAGAGTGTACATGTGAAAAAGAGAAGGATGTGACAGCTAAGTGAAATGGTTATATGCTGCGTTTATTGGCAAATTTTGTCTGTGGAAGGATGTGAAGCCGCTCCTCTCCGTCCTGCAGGTACCACTGGTCATTCACCTAGGATGCCATGGGTATGGGCTGGGGTGATAGAAAGCCAGGTGGGCTAGTCATGGTCCTGGGACACCATGGAGATGAGGCTGGGATGGTCGGGAGCGTCTTAACTAGGATGAGTCCGCGCTGACCAGCGGAAATGACATTACCGGAAAAGTCAGAGGGCCAGATGTGGGACACAGAGTGACACAGGCTACGCGCTCGGAGCCTCTAGCTCCTTCTACAGGCAGGCCTGACTGTGTATACAATAAGTGGATCCTTAAATAGAGAGATATAACAGCGTGTCGCCATCGTGGGATAACAAGACCCTGCAGCATTAAAGCTGCAGTTGACTAATAAAACTGAACAGACTCACCTATTTATAGCAATGTATAAGAGAGTGAGAGTTAACATAAAATAAAATGCTAAAACAAATTTTATAAAAGGAACCTTGTCCAGGAGGGAATGAATAAAAATCATGATAATTTCTCCTGGCAACGTGTATACATACACATACACATGCATATATATATGGGCAGTAGTCCCATAGGCTGTGAGTATGGATATAGAAAAGGAAATAATAGATGTTATACAGCAAAATGAATTATATGTAAAGGTGTTGGTACTTACTATGAATATTGATGAGGACTGTGGCCAACGCAGAAGGGTCCCCAAGGGAGAAAGGAACAGGACCCATAGGTTCCAAATTCGTTTAGACCATAAGGGTCCACTGCAATTAAAGGATAATATAAATAACATTTATTTGTGCAAAAGATTGAATACAATGAGGTAAATTTCATGGGTAAACAGGATAAGGTGAATTATAGTATTGTTTGTATCTCAATTTCTTCATTAAGCCCCTCCCCTGGGGCAAGGGTATGTATCCAGTAAGTTTCATGCTGGCAGAGTTGCTTAAAACGTTCTGCCATGGATGGTAATTTAGGGATATGTTCTTTAACCCATACCTGGAGCCCGGTGCTGGATTTTTGATGGTATTCTATAATATGCCTTGGGATGCTATGTTTATCAGACCCAGCTTCTATGAGATGCCTATGTTCACCAAAGCATTTACGCAGGGGTCTGATAGTTCTTCCTACATAAAATAATCTACATGGGCATGTCAAACAGTAAATTACATATTCCGTGGAACAATTGAAGAATTAATTTACGGGATGTGTTTTCCCTTTAACAATATACGTTTTTTGGCCATGTTGAATGAATGGGCACGTCAGACATAAAGCTTTTTTGCATTGATACATGCCAATTAGAGGAATGAGTGTAACTTGTTTAGCATCTGGGATATGTTTAATCTTACTGGTGGATATTTTGCTCTTGACATTTCTAGCTTTTCGATACAAGACCTTTGGATGTTTGGTGATGGTAGGCTTGTAAAAAAGGGTCTTCCAAGAGTATGGACCAGTGTTTGTACAGAATATTTTCCATCTTTTTATATTGAATGTGGAATTGGGTGGTGAAACAAATGGGTTGTATGGTTTTTTCTGAGGCTGATTTTTTCAACTTTCAGGCTGGTTTGTTTTGATAACGCTGAAATGCTTCTTGAATAAGGGGTGCAGGGTATCCTTTCTCTAAAAATGTTTTGACGAGGGCTTCACCATGTGTCATATAGTCTACCTCCTTAGTACAATTATTCCTCAGTCAACAATATTGACTTTTTGGGATATTATTGATCCACCTTGGGTGGTGGCAACTCCGGTAATGTATATATGAGTTGCTAGCCGTTAGTTTTACATAATTTTTAGAAAAGATCTTATATTCGTCATGACAAAGGTGTAGGTCCAAAAAAGCTAAGGTATAAGGAACTTGTACATAGGTGAAAGACAGTCCTAGATGATTCCTAGATGATTCAGATTACAATATTGTGCAAAGGTGTCAACAGTGTGCGAAACATAATCCCATATAATGACTCTGTATATCTGCCATAATATACAATGTGGGCTGTATATCTGCCATAATATACAATGTGGGCTGCAAAAGGGTTATTGTTGGTGATAAACTGATGTTCCCAAAACCCCATGGTTAGATTGGCATAGCTGGGGGCAAAATTTGTCCCCATGGCCATGCCATTCTTTTGTAAAAAATAGTTACCTTCAAATTCAAAATAATTGTGCTGTAAGCAAAAACGGTTGGCCTCCAGAATGAACTGGGCCTGTCTAAGGTTCCTCATGGGATCTTAAGCCAAGATGTGCTGGATGGCTTGGAGGCCTGCCTCATGGGGAATGTATACAAGGATGTGATGTCTAGAGAAACCCATAGATATGTTGATTCCCAACCATATGGCAGAAGCATGTTTAGAAGCTGTATGCCATCTCTGATGTAAGAGGGCAGGTTCTGAGACAGTGGTTGTAAAAAGTAGTCTACATACACTGAAAAACCACTGGTGACACTATCCATGGCTGACACAATGGGGCGGACCAGTGGGTTGTGTAGATCTTTGTGTATTTTAGGCAGGTGGCAGAAGTAGGGGATCCGATAAAACTCCTTTTTGAGAAAAGTGGCCTCGGTTTGCGTGATGATGATGGTATTCTCCAATGCTGAATTGATGAATATAGTTGCCTCGTTTGAAAAAACTGGTAAAAGGTTGCGGTATCAGATTTTGGTATGTGTTGTTGTCAGAAAGAAGTCTGTTGGCTTCTTTTATATAATCAATTCTGTTTTGAATAATGATACCACCCCCCTTATCAGCAGGCTTGTTGACAATGTCTGGATTTTTAGTAAGATTTTAAGGGCCATTTTTTTGGATGGAGTAAGGTTGGAAGATTTGTGAGAGATGTGAGACTCAGACTTGCACATGTGGATGAAATCAGCATATACCACCTGGTAAAAAGTTTGCACGTAAGGCCCTTTGTTATGGGTGGGATTAAAACATATATAACTGTTCTAAGTATGTTAGAATAGACATCTCAGAGTCATGAAAGGACATGGATGTGTTCTCTGATTGGATAGTATGATCCGTATGATAGGAGTTTTTTGCTAGCTTGAAATCATAAAATCTCTTAAGGCCTCTAATGAATTTTGTTGAGATCTTTAAAGAAAGTGAATGGATTTGGTTGTACTGTGGGAGCAAAAGTAAGACCCTTACTTAAAAAGGAAGTGTCATGGACAGTAGGTTCCAGCGTATATAAATTGTAAATCTTTACAGTTTTCCAGATTTTTCCTTTCCGTATATCTATCTCTCCCCCCCCCCCTCCTTCCTGTCCTGCGTATTTTCTTTTTATGAGGCTTGGTGGGGGGGCACATCACTAAAAAAGTCTCAGGATGATGTCAGAGTGGGGTCAAGAGGGAAGTTGACTAAATGCTGTGTGGTAGAGGTTGGTACATTAATGATCATATTGAGTGGAATGGCAGTGTTATAAGTTGTCTCAGGAGAGGCTTCCCTTATTCCCCCTGGGACTGATGTGGGCTTAGGTTGGCCTTCTGAATGTAAGGTGGTGGATGGCATGATAATGGCTCTCAGGGTAGCTGTTTGGAGGTTTCAACATATGACTATGTTGTCTGTTATTAGGTGGTATGTGTGTCTCTCATTCCACTGGTGTAGCTTTGTCACTGTCGGTATCTACAGTATAACTGGGGAGGGTTTTAATCCTTTCTTTCTGTTCCATTTGGTTAGGGGGGAATGATTGGATATCTGTCCATATTTGGATGTACTAGAAGTTGGTGTACTATTTAATGTAGGTTGTTTAGGGAATATTGGGGGAAATTTTCTAGATGGATGACATGACATAAGTGGTATGGGTGGACACTGGGGGCCCATAACAGAATTACGGGGGTTGTATCATTCTGGACTAATCTACCTCTGTGCGCCAGTACCTTCCCTACAGAGTGTACCTGCAATGTTGAAATCTATTTAAAGCCTATCTTTGGGAAAATGCCCTCCCCAGCCCCATTTTGTGTTGCCTCTCTTTGACTCATTCACAAATTTATTCTAATAAACCACCCTCTATTACCAGTTTTTACTCACCTGTTTCTACCACTCATGTTCCTTGCCAGCACCTCTTCTGGGATTGGAAACTGGTGATCCAGTGTTGGAATCTGATGCTGTTGCTAGCCTTGTTGCTGTCCTTTGACATGATTTCATTACACTTTGCAGTCTTCTTGAGCCTGAGGAGACCTGCCTCTGGATAGCCAATGGGAAATGGCCATGACACCCAGGCAGTGTCTTGGGTCCCCAAACAAGGTCTCCTCACTTGAAATCCAGATGATAGGAGTGTCAGGTACCAATGGGGTTGATTTACGTAAACTGGAGAGTGAAAATCTGGTGCAGCTCTGCATAAAAATCAATCAGATTCCATTTTTTTAAAGCATAATTGAACAAACTGAAGTTAAAAGCTGATTGGCTCCCATGCACAGCTCTAGTTTTAGCAAATCAACCCCAATGTGTCACATGACAGCAGATTCAGGTATGTAAAAGGATTTTTAGTTTAGCATTTTTTAAATGGATCCTAGGCATTAGTTAGAGGGGGACAAAAGTATACAGAGAGATAAGCTTTAGGACCTGTGTCAGTGAGCTTTTGTCTACTTTAAAGTGATTGTAAAGGCAGAAGATTTTTTTTTACCTTCATGCATATGTATGAAAGTGAAAAACCTTCTTCATTCAGCCCCCCAAACCCCATTATACTTACCTGAGCCTGATCTCGATCAAGCGATGTACATGAGAGCAGAGGCTCTCTCCTTCCTCATTGGTTCAGATACAGCAGTGGGAATCATTGGCTCTCACTGCTGTCAATCACAGCCAGTGAGGAGGTAGCTGGAGGCAGGGCCGAACAGTGCTCTGTGTGTCTTATAGAGCAAGCACAAGTGCCCCCAGAGCAAGAGACTTGTAATGGGGGCACTCAGTGAGGGGGAGGAGCCAAGAGCACCATTGGAGCACCCACAAAGACAAGGATTGGGGGTGCTCTGTGTAAAACCATTGTACAGAACAGGTAAGTATAACATGTTTGTTATTTTTGTAAAAATAAAAAAAAGTTCCTTTATGATCACTATAAATACGTTTTGCATTCCTATACAATGGGAATGCAAAACCAGATTGAAATGCAAGTCAGAAGAATGTCAATTGCAGATCAAATGCATTTATTAATACATTCTGAATAATCTCAGAAACTGAATAGTCTCAAACCGATGTAAAACTGATGCCAAGCATAAAGCCCATCAACACAAGCCCCTAAAGTGATATTCAGCTCACTGTCCTTCTCAATAACATTAAATATGACTTATGGATGCAGAAAGACGGCATCACCAGGACCTACCATTTAATAGTTTGCCATAACTGTAGTATTCTGGAAACTACTAAAGTGCCTTTTCAATTCAGTGAAAACTGTAAACATAAATATGGACCTAAATAAATTGGTTGTCTATAATGGCTAAGTTCCATAGACAATATTTCTTTTGCCATTGAAAAATGAGTCAAGATGAGCAAACCAATATGCCCCAATCAGTTTCATGTCTATATAGAGTGCATCCAGTAACACAGAGGATATGATGAAAGCATGCAGGATATTTTTTTTTTTTTGAGGGGGTGTCATTTAAAAGTGTGCCTCGGGCAGCAAAAAGCTAGAGTCTCCCCTATATCAAAGATGCAAGGAAAACGGTTTTAAAGTGATTCTATGGTCTACAAGTTACATTCCAAAGAGAGATGTTTTCAATTCATTCATTAAAGAAAGGTCACTTAGGTTCAAGTTCAGTCCCAATGAAAGGAGAACTCTCTAAAAGTGTACCTCCCACACAAACAGAAGGGAGGAAAAAATAAATAAATGAACTCTGTAACCTATTTTTTGGGCAAATACAAGGCAATTTACCATGTATGTTTTTCTTTTAATTCAAACCCACATATTAAGTAGTCAGCTTCACAAGGTGACAGGAAGCACGATGGAGTAAACATGCTCTCTCTAAGCCACTCAGCTGTAATGATGTTATTAGTATGCGTGTTACTGAGCCCAGATGTAGAATTTAACAGTCCAAGTCCTTTCAGTGCTTTGTGTTCTAAATGGCCTCAGACTTTTAAAATAGGACATTCGGAGGCTGATGCCACTAAAGGACATGATTAGAAGATCATTCCATTTGGCAAATCAAATATGGTCACTATTTTCACATTTTCAACCAATTACTATTCTCAAAGTTAAAACCTCTGAAATGCAAATTAAGTAAGTGATGACCATGCAATTTATTAATAAATGATTATATGCTCACACACACACACTTGCTTCTTACCAATTGCTGAAATTTAACAAATGTGCTAAAAACATGTGGTATGACACAAATAGGTAAAATTTGTGAGGTTTTGCAGCAGAGAACAATAATTCTTTGCAAAATGCAGTGCCTAAACCAAACCAATAAGTTTAGAGTGAGCTTATTTTCATTTTGAAAATAACGGGGAAAGGTTAGGCTGTTGTCAGGTGTTTCTAGCTGTTCCTGACTCCATTGGTAAGATAGCCCATCAATTCCTCTCCTGGTGAAAAGACAAGATAAGGAGGACTTGAACTGTGGAAGATGTACTGAAAAAATAAGCAGAGGGTAATGGACTTTCTATTAGCAGCCAAACCTTTCCCCATTATTGGTTTATCACATTTATTCTGCATTTTGGTCTCTGTATGGAGATGGTCTTCTTGGTAGAAGAGCAGGACTTTGGTTCCTTGTGTCAGAGCTCCTCCTCTGATGACTGATGATCTGATTAAAGTGGTTGTAAAGGAATTTGTTTTAAAAATAACAAACATGTCTATACTCACTTGCTGTGTGCAATAGAATTGCCAGAACGGCCTCAATCCTGCTCTCTTTGGGTCCCCCACTGATGCTCCTGGCTCCACCACATTTATTGGTGCCTCCAATAGGAAGCTGATTCCAATGGGGGCACTCGTGCAGGCTTGCTCCAGCTCCATTTACACAGACGGCAGGTCTTAGTCCCATCCCCTGCTCTTTCATCACTGGAGTTGATTGACATGAGCGGAAACCAATGCTATTGATCTGCCCAGTGAGGAGGGACAAAGCAAGGAGAGCCTCATCTCTCATGCACAGCAATGGATAAGTATAAGAGGGGTGAGGGTGCAAGTCTGTGAGACAGAAGGTTTAATCACTTCACCTCTCACACCTGTTTACTTCCTATGGACCAGAGCAAGTTTTACATTTCTGCAATGGACCTATTTATTTGGTGATAGCTTTGTTATTACTTAAAAAAAACGCAAAACATATATTGTTTTTAAAGGACAAACAAGGTTTTCTTTTTGTGAATATTGTCATGCTTCCTGTCACCTTGTGCAGCTGACTACTTAATATGTGGGTTTTTTGCAATCCTTGAACAAGTAAATGTAACAAAATGTAACAAAACACACTTTTTCTTTTTTTGTTTAAAAAAAGTTAGTTAAAAAATAAATAGTGTTACTGCACATAAAAAGTGCACCTTTTTTCTGTAATTTGTCCTGTTTAAAATTACTGTAAAATTATGATTCTGATACAAAGCATTGCAAAGTTATTTATAAATGAAGTAAAGTGGGGTTTTTAGACAAAGTCCGGAATTGACGAAACGTGTCCAGGCCACGTGACGTATTGGCGTTCCCGGAAGTGCCACGGCGGCCATTTTGGATTCTGGAGCACTTGTGTTTTGGCATTCCTGGGACTCGCGGTGTACTCCTGGCGCTCTTCCAGAGCTGAATTGACAGTGGTGGGAAGGATTGTGGCGGTGTAACTCCCCGGTGATCGGGAGACCATTTGTTGCCACAATGGGGCTATACACTTGTCGCTAGGAGCAGGAAGCCGTTTTTACCAGTTTTTAATGTAAGTGGCTACAATAAAATGTATATACTATTTTGATTCACATACTGATTCCTGGTCTGTTTGTGAGGTCTAAAGGAACAAGAGGATGCCAGTTTTGAGGATATTCCATGCATATTGGCTGATCACATGCTGATATTACTTGATTTAGGGTAATTATGCACTTTTTATATGGTTTGCAGTGATATCTACTGAGTATCTTTTACACGATTGCTGTGACACTATAGTGTTTTGCATGCTGCATGTGTGGCACTATATTTGTGTTACCTAAGATAATACACTATGTCTAGATTTTGCTTTTTTTGAGGTATATGAAGAACGTCTGATATTTATCTTCATCTTCATTTTGGAGTAGTGAGCAACTATCCATCAAGATTGGGATATCACTTTGGACTTTTTTGGGGTTTTTATTTGTGATTTTGGACATTTTGCTTTTGGGACTTTAAGTTTGTCTGTTTAAGTCGGTTGATATATTGGGTTTTATTCAATGTTGCACTTTTTTAAATTTCAAATTTGTAAACATGTGTTAAAGGTGTAAAAATATTAATGAACAAAACAAACACAAACAAAAAATATAAATATTATTAGTTATTAAAATAGAAATGAACAAAAAAAAAAATTAGCAGGAAAATAATAGTTGAATGAAGAAGGAGAATAAGCAGTTAGGGCTTAGCGTAAACAAAGGGTTAATAAGGGGTTAAACAGAGGACCATTTAATTTAAAAAAATATATTTTTTTTTTTACTTTGTCAAGTTGTTTTAACTGACTTCATCTGCAGATCAAAGTTCATCCATTTGATCTGTAAATGGATAAACATACTAAATGAAACATTTTCTCTTTGTATGTTTCTGTATTTGTGGTTGAGCATTGTTGCTGATAAACATTGCCAGACTGCTTTTTTTTGACAGCTCCAGCTGTCAGAACTTTTTCTATGTACTCTGCAATGTTGCTTTGATTAATCAGAGCTGAATTGCTGAGTACTGGGACAGGGGAGTTCCTGGCAGCAGGGCAGAAGGACTGGACGTGTTACACCTGCCCTGTGTATATTGATGACATTTTTTGGACGTCTCTAAGATTCTACAACCGGTCAATAAACAACAAGAGAAGTGGAGGAACCACACTGATTCACAAAAGTAGTGAAGTGGAAGCAGGAATATCCTTTCACTGCAGGTCATCAGGTACAGCTTCCTCTTCCAGCAAGGAGAACAGTGAGCAGACATCACCATATCTGACCTCAAATCTTGTAAGAGTAGTAATATTAGCAGTCAGAGGCTCAATGCCTTAGTTCTAACACTGCAGATATACAGCTATGAGGCTTAAGGCACAAGGGTTCATAAGCACAGGAAGTGCATGTCTTTTTTTTAGGGCACTTAAGACAAAAGAAACTACTGCTAAGGCACAGTTAACATTTGGTGTTCTTTGTAAGATAGCAAATATTTTGAGCTCAGATCTACAATGTACTATAAAATGAGAACATGTGTTACTAGAAAAGGAAGGCAAATACAGCAATTCCCATTTCTTTAGATTCGAACCATTCCACACTATACAAAAAAAAATCTGTCCTTATTGAAGATATATCCTATCCATTCTTCCTCCCCAGTGAGGGTACAAGCCATGAAAAAACTGACAGTTCTATATATCCCCCACTAAAAAAAGTAAAAAGGAGAGGTTTTTTGGTCAGGGTCAGGTTTAAAAAAGAATCTGTCACTATCCAGCTTACCTGGCTTTGTTATAATACCAATATCAGTCCAGTGAACTATGTGCTCTCCAGCTCCTGGGACACATACACATTCAATTACTGTGCACCGTTGTACACTTCTTTTTGACTAGCATGTACCTGGATGTGATCTGGAAATGGGGAGAAATGGTATTAAACAATACTAGAAGACTACAAGACCGGATACAAAGTCTGTTAGGGATTAGAGGAGTGGATCAAGAAAATTGCTGATGTAGCAGATTTTTCATTATTCGCTTCTCTTTACTGATCTCATCATTTATGTCATATTGATACACAGACATATTTTATGGATTTCATAAATTTTATGAAACTTCTTACACTTTAATTATATTTGCCTGGGAGATTTTAACATATTTCAGTATATTTTCCCTAGTGTGTCATCAGTTATTGTCTAACTAGTACAGACAATTATGATTTTCTTATGAGAAAATAACTTTATAGGAAAAAACAAAGCAAGGTTTTGATCATTAAAGCTGAACTTTAGGCAGATATAAAAGATACGAGTTAATGCAGCTCTGTAACCATTAACAGTGTTACATTTATTTTTCATGCAAGCAATTCTTGAATTTGTACTTGAATTTGAACTGTTATACTTTTTTACAGTTCCTGTAAACCAGGGGTCTCCAAACTTTTTATACAAAGGGCCAGTTTACTGTCCTTCAGATTTTAAGTAGGCTGGACTGTCCCCAATGGGAGTAAACAATACCCCATCTTTGGTATTAGGAGAAGTAGTTGATGTCAGTGGGAACAATTGTGCCCCATTATTGGTGTCAGTGGGAGGGATAGTGCCGCATTGTTGGTTTCAGTGTCAGGAATTATGACCCATTGTTGGTGTCCATGGCAGGAATATTTCCTCAAGGACTGGGTAAAGTCAAGTGAAGGGCCACATCTGGCCCCTGGCCCACAGTTTGGAGACCACTGCTGTACAGCAAAGCTCAAAGAGGGAATGGAAGATGGAGCATATAGAGCTAATCAATGCTTTACAGTGGAAGGAACATGCTGATAGAAGATTAGAGCAGAAAGTGGCAAAAGGACAAGCTCAGATTGCTGCTTCTTCTTTCATTGTCCATTGAAGCTAGAGTTGGGAAAACATATAAGTAAGAATGAAACAGCACCTGAGAATGGTCTGATCAGCTCCCCCATGTGACAGATCGGCTGTAAAGCTTATCTGTCACTTGTTTCACTGACATGAAAGGTAACTTGTTACCTGTGGCCAGGGGCGGACTGACCATTTGGAACCCTGGGCACTGCCCGAGGGCCCGGGGTCAGTAGGGGTCCCCATGAGATACCCCTGGTACCTTTTTCATAGGCTTTTTTGAGTTTGGGCAAGGACACAGGGGCCCCATGATCCTCTATTGCCTGGGGGCCCCATGAGTTGTCAGTCCACCCCTGCCTGTAGCTGATGTGTTGCTTGTAGTCCCAAAAACCAGCGGACAAGCTGTTATATTTCCACAACTCAA
Organism: Staurois parvus; assembly: GCF_062004578.1. Taxonomy (NCBI): domain Eukaryota; kingdom Metazoa; phylum Chordata; class Amphibia; order Anura; family Ranidae; genus Staurois; species Staurois parvus. The sequence continues at coordinate 3,885,079 of NW_028317866.1, read as the reverse complement.
ACATACACGCATCTTCTGTTGCCTCTAGTCCCACAGATGCTAATCTGTTACTTTTTTAACCCAAGGGAGTGTGCAAAGACTGACAACCATGGGCATATTTAGAAGAAGTACTTTTCCATCCCGATAAGGTCACTGATAGATGTGGGACTGAAATTTTAAACATGTTGGGAACTATTATTATTACACTTTTGCTTGTTATTTATTTTATTTTTCATGTTTATTTACATTATTCTTTCACATATGAGCTAATATTTTTGTTGGTGAACACAATAATAGTTCTTGATAGGTGGTTTTTATTTAGAGTGCTGCAAATTATTTTCTGTATTTGTTATTTTGTATAAGTGAATCTCATTGTGTTAGCTGCTTAGTTAGAGCTAAGTGTTCACTTTTATCATTGCACAACGACTTTACATTTTTGGTTGAGTGATATTACTGCTGGGGACAAGAATTCTTTCAGGACTGAATACCACTAACAGGGAATGGAAATACTTACCTGGCTATGTAAGCAGTTTCAAGTAGCTGTTCCATTTGATATCTTTGTATTTACTGCATATGCAGTATATTGACCACTTGCCCTCCAGAGGATTTAGCCCCCTTCCTGACCAGGCCATTTTTGTGCGATAAAGCACTGTGTTAATTTAACTGTCAATTGCGCAGTCATGCAACACTGCACCCAAATGAAATGTATGTCCTTTTTTCCCCACAAATGGAGCTTTCTTTTGGTGGTTCTTTGATCGCCTCTGTGTTTTTAATGTTTGCACTATAAACAAAAAAAGATCTACAATTTTGAAAAAAAACCTATATTTTTGACTTTTTCCTAAAAAACATATCCAGTAAAAAATTTTAAAAATCAAATTTCATCATAAATTTAGGCCAAAATGTTTTGTTTATACTAGTAATGGCAGTGATCAGCGACTTATAGCGGGACTGCGGCAGGCATTCTGAAACTGGGGGGGAACTAACTAACTGTCACTGACATCCCTAGTGACACTAATACAGTGATCAGTTCTAATAAAAAGCACTGACACTGTACTAATGACACTGGGCAGTAAGGGGTTAACATCTGTTTTACTAGGTGTGCTGTGTGTGTTTTACAGTGTAAGAATGCTGCTTTGTATTGCTCTGTTATTTACATACAGACCTCTCCCTGTCAGTGATACTCAGCGATCGCCGGGTGCCAGCGGGGAATTACCGGCTGGGACCTGGTGATCCACATCTGAAGCCACCAACAGCTGAATCATATATATATATATAAATATATATAATTTTGCGCAGCCCTGTCACCCTGTAGCAGTATTTCCGGTATAGGGCGGAGGGCAAGCGGTTAAATTGTGTGCAAATCACAGGTCTGCAAAAAAATTTTTTTCAAGAGCTATTTTGGTTATTCCACGTTATCTTTATGTTTTTTGGTGTACTGAATCCAAAAATGACCTCCATTTTGTCATAGGACATCACATTTCCTGACAATTTAGATAACTATGCTAAATAAGGCAATACCTCAAAATAAATGGAAATTGACTTATAAAATTAAAGTTTTATTACAATTTTTTCATGAAAATCCTTTTTTGAACTGAAATGAGCTCACCTACACACACTAAACTCGATTCTTCTTCCCTGTGAGGCTCCTCTTGGTGCATTTACGCTTGTGAGTAGCATCTGGAATGTCTCTCTGAAGCATCCGACAGTAGTCTGCCATCATTGTAATGCTCCATTTTCCCTGGTATCTCCTTTCCATCTCTTTAATGTCTTGGTGGAATCGTTCACCTTGTTCCTCACTCACAGCTCCCAAATTTTCAGGAAAGTAGTCAAGGTGGGACTGGAGGAAATACACTTTCAAACTCATCAGGCAACCTAAAACTTGAAATGCTTTCAGCATTCGTCCGACGATTTGTAGTGAGGATCTTTGTTATTGCCTAAACATTTCTGTACGACTTCTTTAAATGCAATCCACCCTTCTTTTTGAGGATCCGTCATGGTATTGACAACTCTTGATCAACTATAAGGCTTCTAATGTCTGGTCCGACGAACATACCTTCCTTCAATTTTGCCTCCGACAGGCCTGGAAACTTGGTGACCAAGTATTTGAAGCATTCTCCATCTCTTGGAATTGATTTTACGAATTGCTTCATCAATCCCAATTTTATGTGGAGAGGTGGTAGAAGAACTTTATGGGAAGGTACCAAAGTTTCTCGGAGGACATTTTTTTCACCGACTTTTAGCACCCTCGGCTGCCAACTCTTCTTGGTCCAGTGATTTTATCAGTCTCGACTGTCCTGTAGACATAGAAAACAAGGCTATTTGGTATCCCACCCACTGGATTCTTCAGGAAAGATTAACCCTTCTACCATTAGAAGCACAGACTCAGGGCTGAGGCTTACACATACAGCATACTGCTGAGTATCCCAGTAGTCAGACATGTCACTCAGAGCAGCACTTGTATTCACCCCCTTTGCAGGGGGCGAGGGGCAAAGATTGTTTACCTGCAAATAACAACAAAGGGCCAGAAGAGAACTAGGGAAATGAGGAAATAGATTTTTTTTCCTTAAAACTTGCTTAGCTTATGTATATATTGCTGACCATCAGATTTACAGTGCTATTTTTTTTTAACATAACTTGGACAACCCCTTTAAGGTTTTTTTGGCATTTTATATCTTAAATGCACTTATGTGAATTAATTAATAGTAATTTGGACTTTAAAGCTGGTTAAAAACCCATAATATAAAAAAAAATACCAAAAATTTAAAAATTTGATAAATTTGAAGACAATTTTGCATTTTGTGGCAAATCATGACGTCTAGGAGTTTTTTCAATATTTTATTTGTTTTCAGCACACCAAAATACATGGAAATTAGATGAAAATAATCAAACAGCTTTTTACTCGCAGACCTGTGATTGCTATATACTATGGCATACTGTAAAGTATATCTAAAGACAATTTTTCTTTTTGGAGAGAGTATGAAATTAATCTTTTTTGTCTGTTTCCCATTAGGCAGGTTTCTATTTGCTACTCCTCATTGAGACACAATTGAAAGTAAAAAGAAATCTCTTTAAGCCAAGGAGGGTTAGGTTCCCATTGGAAGATTTATCTTCTATTCCGTTGACAACTGTAAAGTTTTAGCTTCCCACCACTTCCTACTGACAATGGTCATCAGAGGAATAATTTCCCATGTGGGGGCACAGAAATGAAAATCTCAGAGGGTTCTGAACCCCTAAAAGATAAAAAAGATATGCTATAAATATTGTAGCTATAAATTTTAAAACACATGGTACTTCTCCCAATACAAAGATGCAAGCGTGGCATTTTATTTGATGGATTGTATTTGTGTGATGGTCAGTGTTCACAAACTTTTTATTAACCTGTATATTTTAGTGTTTTTTTCTTTTATATTTGCAGAAGCTGTGTTATGTTTCTCTCTGCCAACATATGATGGTTTTGTTTATTACTACTCATTTTGTTTTACATTTTCAATACACAGAGAGGGCATATATGTTGGAAAGCATTTTTGAGTGGGTCAGGAGGACAATTTAAACATGTCACAATGTTTCTCATGATTGACTTGGAAGAGGAACAGCAGATGGGCATATATACCCAAATAGGGCATGACATGAGTGGATGAATATTAAAACTCAGCTGTTGGCTTCTCTACTTATAAAGATTTCTGTTGAATGAAACTTGATGCTATGGAGAAAAATAAATATAGTCTAAAGAATAAAATGATGAATATGTGATACCACTTCACCCACCAGCTAGTTACCTGATTTTTTGAGCTTGAAAAAATATAGATATTGTGTGCTGCTATGGAGTGTACTCGAGGTGACACATTTTAGTTGAATAATCTAAAGATTGGAGCCAATGACTTTTAAAATGAAAGGTCTATTCTATTACATTTAATAGGAAGGCTTTCATAACTCTTAGCTATTACAGTACCAACTTCCTCTTCTGAAAGCCTTGCCGAACATCTCATTGTCCAGCATTTGTATCCTTCACTTTAATGAGTGCTAAATAAGAATTATATAAGTATTTCAATAATTCTCACTGGACAGTTAATTAAGCAGCAGAAAGTCTAAGAGCAGTCAGCTATTACCTTACCTCTTTTTACAGACAAGTACTTTCAGAGGCACAAAGAGAAGAGGTCACAATTTTTCTTTTATAAAAAAGTGTTCACTATTACTTTGGCTCTGTATTAAATGAATTAGGCATGACATTGAAACGATGAAATACAAATATTCTTTAATTTTCAAATTGTAAAGTAATATGTTTTGCTATCTTTTCCCCTTTTACATCTACTACATATCTAAATCTGCAGCCTAACGTAAATTTGTCACATATGAGGTAGGACCCCCAAAGGTATAAAGCTGATTGAACAAAGGAAAGTTTCAGATTTTGAAGCCCAACTCTAGTTAATGTTTTTTTCAGCTTTGGATAAAGTATGAAAGAGTTAGGGCCTCGGTCGGAATTTTAGTGCTGTGTCCCCAACTGAGGAGGTTTCTCATTGACATGAGAGGGATAAACAGTATTGGTAAATTTCTCCAATGGGGAAACATACAGAGACAAAACACAGTTGTTGGTATAGTGGACAGGCTTTATATTCTGCTTGATTCTTGCTGTTGGTACCTTTCTGTCATCATAATTACAATCCTTCATTGGAATCAAAAGTGAGGAAAATCTACAAAATAAACTTTGGCTGAAGCTGGGATTTAACTAATCTGAGTATAAATACAGTTATGCTGCCATTTTCAAGTTGCAACAATAATTATAGACCTACCCAGCAGAAATGCCTTCCTAAAGCTATACTTAAACTTTGGTAAACATTTTTAAAAATGCCAGGAGTAAAGACGTCTTTTAACAAAGGAGATCTTTACATGTCTCTTCTAAAAACCATTTCTCTATTTTAAGTAATGCACACTGCCTGCAATTGGTGTGCACAGTCTATTGTATTGTATTAGGGTGTGCATCCCAAAGCTCAAACACACATGCTTGTGTATATATATACAGTGTATATATATATATATATATATATATATATATATATATATATATATCTTGACAATTATCCATAATCACCTCCTCAGTGAATAAACCCCATTTTTGAAAATCTAAAGGCTAGGCAGGGCAAACAGATGTTGCAGTAATAATACCTGCACTGAATCTGCATGAATTTGAATTCAGGTTGGAACAACTTAGAAGGTAAAATAGGGATAAAGGATCTGATATTCACATGATACTGGCTTTCCAACCAATCAGGAAGCTTGGCTTATGGTCACATGAGCTCCTGCCACATGAGTTCCTGCCAGGCATTCTGATTGGTTGTACACCTACCACTCTCCCTTGCAGCACTTTCTAATCTCACTCTCCCACAGATCTTTCTAATCTCCCCACTGGCACACTATCTCCCTACCTGCAGATTCAGAGTGAAAGAGAAGAGCTTCCACACTTCTCTTGTAAGCAGAACCACTCAAACATCGGCTGTTCGTGTGTTCACTGAACACACAAACGGTAAGGGCATCAGCGTGCTGTTCACCCGCCGAGTGCCTCACAATGCACTGCACTCACAGTGCATTGTGAGAACCATGATTGGCCAAAGTCACAGTGACTTTTGCCAATCATGGTTTATGGCTAAGTCCACACCCACACTATATAAGGCTGCTTACAATGTGTTTCTGGACACTGTTGAAGACAGAGGGGAGAATACTCTTCCCCCATAAAAAAAAAATAATAGATTGCAAACATGATACAAAAGGTGCTTAGAGACTGCAGACATGATACAGGAGTTGGTCAGAGACTGTCGACATGATACAAAATATGGTTGTAGACTGCAGACATAATAAAAGAAATGGTCAGAGACTACAAACATGATAAAAGAGGTGGTTACAGACTGCAGACATGTTACAAGAAGTGGTTAGAGACTGTATACATGGTACAGGAAATTGTCAAAGACTGCTTGCAGACTTGATACAAGAGAAGGTCAGGGACAGCAGACATGATATAAAAAACTGTCTGAGGCTGTCAAATTGCTGTCTGGAGTTGTTGCATACTGGAGACATGCTTCAGGAGACAGTCATTGACTGGACATATTACATGAGACTGCTAGAAATCACTGCTATAACAGAGCTATAGAGAAATACAGATTAGTGTCTGCAAGTGCAAAAGACCACTGGACTGCAGGTTGGACACCAGGGTATTAGATAAACCCACAGGAGTCCACAGTTGGAGCAAATTAGATTGTATATACAGTAATACTGTTTTATCCACAATGCAGAAAAGAAAGCTTGCAACTGCAAAAGGTTTCTGGAGATATTATAGAGCAAAATTCCTTATAACCCATTAAAGTGGATATGAAAAATCAAACAGCATTATTCATGCAAAATGTTAAACTATGGCCAGAAGAGTGGCTTACACTAATATAGCTTGCACTCATACTAGGCTCCTAGGTTCAGTTCTCATTTAAGAAACTGTTTCATGCTACTGCGGGGTTTTATCCATTTCCAGTTATAAAATTATACTCATAGAGTAATTTATTTCCACTATCTGCATGCCTGTTTCATGTTACACAAATTTTGAATGTGTTTCCTAAAATCTCAAGCTGAGAAGCTGCCAACTGATCCTGGGATGCTGAGGTATCCCTATAACTGTGATATGGGCATTAGATTGCAATCTCTTCTGGGGAAGGGGCTAATGCTGGTGTTTTAATATTCTCTATGAAACATGCCGGTGTTCTATGCATCAATAAAATACAGTGGGGCAAAAAAGTATTTAGTCAGCCACCAATTGTGCAAGTTCTCCCACTTAAAAAGATGAGAGAGGCCTGTAACTGGCATCATAGGTAGACCTCAACTATGAGAGACAAAATGAGAAAAAAAAATCCAGACAATCACATTGGCTGATTTGGAAAGAATTTATTTGCAAATTATGGTGGAAAATAAGTATTTGGTCACCTACAAACAAGCAAGATTTCTGGCTCTCACAGACCTGTACCTTCTTCTTTAAGAGGCTCCTCTGTCCTGCACTCATTACCTGTATCAATGGCACCTGTTTGAGCTTGTTATCAGTATAAAAGACACCTGTCCACAACCTCAAACAGTCACACTCCAAACTCCACTATTTTTTGATTGAAAAAGATACTTTATTACAGAAGTATAAAAAAACATGATACTCGTTATCGGGGTACATCTCACCCTATACTGCGACGCAGCGCACCACATTGCAATATAGTTCCAGGCATACGATAAATATATTCAATAAATACATTCACTCAGCGGTATGATGCCTGACGTGATGTGCGTGGTGGACGAATACCCAGACCAACACGTCATGCATAACGCCGCTTACCCCAAGACCATAGCATGCTAAGACAAAGAACATTTCCTACCATTACAAAGTCACGCAAGATACGATTATTACAATATACAATCAGCATCGGGTGTGAGTGGGGGGGTGAGTGGGGGGGGGAGGGGATAAAAAGGGGTCACAGGCCCGAAGCTTTATTGAAGGGACAAAGACACGCAAGGGGGAGTAGGGGGAAGGAGAGATCTTCAGACGTCCTCTTCCTCCTTAAAGTCCATCAAGGTATAGTCCCTGAGCAGACTGAGGATCAGTCTGCGGCAGTCCTCCATGGACATCCTCTCCCGCTGGTGGATGAGGTGCTTCCTGACGCACCATAAAGCGTCCTTAAAACAACACAGCACCCGCCAGGCGCTGTCAATGTCCTCCAGAGAAAAAGTTCCACAGAAAAGTCCATTCAACACCCCAAAGTGTGTGATGGCTGTCTGTGGCACAAAGTCCTTGAGTTCAGGTTCCAGGGCCCTCAACAGGTCCTGAGCAAAAGAGCAAACTCCACTATGGTGAATGACACCAGAAACAAAATTGTAGACCTGCACCAGGCTGGGAAGACTGAATCTGCAATAGGAAAGCAGCTTGGTATGAACAAATCAACTGTGGGAGCAATAATTAGAAAATGGAAGACATACAAGACCACTGATAATCTCCCTCGATCTGGGACTCCACGCAAGATCTCACCCCGTGGGGTCAAAATGATCACAAGAACGGTGAGCAAAAATCCCAGGACCACACGGTGGGGACCTAGTGAATGACCTGCAGAGACCTCGGACCAATGTAACAAAGGCTACCATCAGTAACGCACTACGCCGTCAGGGACTCTGCAGTGCCAGACGTGTCCCCCTGATTAAGCCAGTACATGTCCGGGCCCGTCTGAAGTTTGCTAGAGAGCATTTGGTTGATCCAGAAGAGGATTGGGAGAATGTCATATGATCAGATGAAACCAAAATAGAACTGTTTGGTAGAAACACAACTCGTCGTGTTTGGAGGAGAGAGAATGCTGAGTTGCATCCAAAGAACACCATACCTACTGTGAAGCATGGGGGTGGCAACATCATGCTTTGGGGCTGTTTCTCCACAAAGGGACCAGGACGACTGATCCATGTACAGGACAGAATGAATGGGGCCATGTATCATGAGATTTTGAGTGCAAACCTCCTTCCAGCAGCAAGGGCATTGAAGATGAAATATGGCTGGGTCTTCCAACATGACAATGATCCCAAACATACCGCCCGGGCAATGAAGGAGTGGCTTCGTAAGAAGCATTTCAAGGTCCTGGAGTGGCCTAGCCAATCTCCAGATCTCAACCCCATAGAAAACCTTTTCTAGGGAGTTGAAAGTCTGTGTTGCCCAGCGACAGCCCCAAAACATCACTGCTCTAGAGGAGATCTGCATGGAGGAATGGGCCAACATACCAACAACAGTGTGTGCCAACCTTGTGAAGACTTACAGGAAACGTTTGACCTCTGTCATTGCCAACAAAGGATATATAACAAAGTATGGAGATGAACTTTTGATATTGAAAAAATACTTATTTTCCACCATAATTTGCAAATAAATTCTTTCCAAATCAGCCAATGTGATTGTCTGTATTTTTTTCTCATTTTGTCTCTCATGGTTGAGGTCTACCTATGATGCCAATTACAGGCCTCTCTCATATCTTTAAGTGGGAGAACTTGCACAATTGGTGGCTGACGAAATACTTTTTTGCCCCACTCAAGAGCAGCATCAGTGACAGCATATTTGCTATAGAACAAACAAAAAGTACACAATAATCACGCAACTCCTTCTATGTAACTGGTGTTTGTGCGCACATGTAATAATATTATTATTATTATTTATCTATTTATGTATCCATTTATTTAGCTGTACCCTGAGTGGAAATTGGTTTTGCCTCAGTTTTCCCATAATGTTCCCCTGAGCCATGCTCCTTATGCTGTAGTCCTTGGATACCTCCATTTTCTTGTAGCCTGTATGATACGCTCATTAGAATACACTGAGCAGTAGCACAGTTCCTGTGTGTCACCTCCTGTTCCTCTTCAGTGACCAGTGATATGATGTGGATCCCCACAGGAGACTTGATAGTTTAAGAGGCTAGGCCAGCCAAGTATTATGAGGTATGACATGGATCTTTATTTTGCCTATCTTTTCATTATTTATATTTTTGGTACCATTTAGTGTTCTTGTATTCATATTATGTAGGCATTTTGATGGTTGATTTGTGTGCAAATAACAGAAATTCCAGATGGATCTTTTCCTCATTATTATTGTATTTCACCTTTGACCCTGTTTGAGACTGTGTATCCGCCCCTTCCTGTGGGTGTCACCAACTGTAGTGTGCATATACTCTATATGTCAATGGTTGCGCTGGTATGTTTACCTCTAAAGATGAAAGTGTGTCCCCTGAAATGCGTCAGCTTGCCAGCTCAGCTTTATGGTGCATTTGACTATGTTGGATTGAGATTTAGTGTCATACAATTCCTGTATACATTTATTTTTGTGAGTATCCATTTGGCTGTATGTTTTGTTTTACTGTATACAATAAACCTTCAGTAATGCACTAGGCATGTGCACCCACCTGTGCGCTCTTTTACATAAACACTGTTTTAACAAAATAAAAATGCAGCCAGCAACAATTATATGCCCTGTGAAAAAATATGTGCAGTCACTTAGCAGTGAAATGCATGTGGAGACCGTAAAAAAAATTAATTGCAAGCAGAAAAAAATGTAATATATGCCCTTTTCAAAACACACGTTCGGCCTGTTGTGGCTGTAAAGATTCTGCCAGACACATATCAGCAATATTAACACACAAAAATCCTTCCCTCTCCCACCCCAAAACTCCCAAAGATACTAAGTATAAGTATTTTCCTATGTAATGTACATTCAGTAAGAATGTATATCTACTTTAAAAGACCAACACTAATCTGTCCTTGTGCACTTTATCAGTAGCACCATCTATGCTTTACTTATCACAGGAGCACATTGGCAATATACCTGTTGGAGGCCCTGCCTTTTATAGTACATAATAAAGCCCCCATTGCTTGCCATTCTAAGTTCATAGGCCAGGAAGTGCATTATTGGTAGTTGGTTGCTGTGGTGGTGAATGGCAGCATTAGTTTACCATGTTCACAAACTGTAAATGGGTTGGCCTGCTGCAGCCTGAATCTGGAGCTTTTCTGTGGTCATCAGGACAAATAGTAAGTTCATCAATCTATAATACCATGGGGTTTTGTTTGGTACCAATAAATCAAAGTGAGTGATATAAAATTGATAAATGTATTTATCTCTTCATAAAATGTTTTGCAAAAAAAATCCAAATATAAGGTGTCACGGCAATCAAACATATATCTACAGATTCTGTATTGCCAGTGGATCCTAACCCAGGAGGGTAGTGTTCTTCAAAGCACAACTATTGGTATCTTATGAGAACCATTGTCTATGACGGATGTGTGGTGTTGAGGTAGAAAATGTGAGCAAACTATGGACTGGTCAGTTAGGATACAACTGAAGACTTAGTTGAGTTGCACTTGCTACTACTTTTCTTCAATATTTGATAATATTGTAATCTCCCTTTATATTCCTTGAAGCTTTTCTGATTCACCTTAGTCATCCGGGTCACGCACCCTTGGGACAGATACCATCCATATTTTGGTTTTAACTATAGCTGGTCTTATCTTAATATTGCATTGTGACTTATATATACCCAAGTAATCCGCTGAGCAAGAGACTGCCTTGACTCTCAGAATGTATCTAGTTCATCCTCTATTTCCTTTGTTTCTCATATGGAAGGCTTTGGGTGTTTCTATACATTTCTAGTATAATTACAATATAGAAGAGGGCTAAAAGGGTAAATGGGTGGATATTAACACCTTTAGCTATACTTTCGATTATTGTGCTAGCTTCAATTTGTGTTTTTAAGCAAAAAATATGAATAGACAAATATATTTATGATTTTTATATAATTAGCTTTGATTCATTGTTGGAAAAAAATCCCTTGGTAATATACATTGATTGGGAAATGAATATGAGGGGTGTTGGTACCTTCCCTTTAAGGGATATGCACCTTTTGAAAACTGTTTCAATTGTTAGAACAAATAGCGAGGGTGAATCTTCCCAGTGGGGTGAAAAACAATGACAAATATTTCTGTATTGTGGCTGAAAATGTTTATTTTTTTCAAAGGTACAATTGCTTGTAAAATCAATGTTTGTTGTAAAATCAGAGAGAATCATTTTTACATCACATAGCTGAGCTTAGAAAAGAAAAAAAACTCAAACACAATAATAAAAATAGTTGAATAATGGATCCCATCAATATCAAAATTAATAAACAAATATTCAAAATGTATTTAAAAGTGGCATCCTATAAACAGTAATTAACCTTATAAACAGATATTAAATCTTTTAATATTAAAGCAAGATCTGGATGTACTAAAAACAAGTCGAGTGTTGTGAAAAAAGTGGGTGAAAAAAATAAAGAAATGTTGGATTAATTAACCGTTACAAGCGTGACACTAGCTGCCTGCATGAGATTTGTAGGACTGTTATTTACATATCACAGCCACAGTGTTCTAAAGTTATTTTAAATAATTTATAAGATTGATCTTTTCAAAATTCTATCAAGGCTAAATGCCATTAAAAATGTTCAGAACTTATTTAAAGGTTTCTGCTTGAGCAGGGCATTTACCTGCTTCACTGCTGATAGTCTAAAAATACCTCCTTGTCCATACTATTATCCATTCTTCACGTCCAATTGCTCTGTTATGGTAATAGTCAGAAGCACACCATGTAGTAATTAATTACAGCTGACTTAAGAAAAGAATATTCCACTCCCCCACTGTTCCACTAGAAGGTCTTTATGCGCTATTAACTCATTCCTGTTTATTAATGCTGTACTGGTAATTCTGACTGCTGAGTGCCAGCTTAGTAACAGTAGGATGATTAAACAACAATTATTGACCTTATAAGTTGGTGAACATTTATTTCTTACCCTATTAACCCATTACAGAAACTGAATGCCTTTAGACACAATTTTGAATCTTGCATACAATGATAAAACCGAGGAATGTGTTTTGTTTCTTTGCAGTGAAATGTAGGCTTAGTTTTTTAATTATGCAATTACTAAGGATTTAATATTTTAGTAGAAATGCAACACTAAAAGAACCATATTATGATAAAGTGAAATTAGATGTTAGAGGTAAATAAATATCTTATATTCTACGGCTTGTGAAAATTATCTAAGAGCATTTTGTTTCTAATAGATGAGCTAAAATCAGAATACAATTCGTCTGTAAGCTTCAGGAGTAGTTGCACTGCATTTTAAGGATCAGTTCACTACAGCTGAGTTCAGATTGTGAATTAACAAAAGGCAAAGGCAGTTTATTATTAGATAAATGTGCATTGTATTTTATGGCTAGGTTTTTTTTCTAAAGAATAGAAAGTTTTCAATGAGAAAAGTGAAAGCTCACTTAACTTTGTTTATAACGTAAAACCTTGTTCAATTTGAACCAGTCATTTCCAAGGCTTATTAAACATCTGACATTTTGCTGTCATATGATTGGGTGGTTAAAATCAATATATCTTTATTTATAAAGAGTGCAGTGATGCAAGGAGTCAGTGGTATGTATACCATGATTAGAGATATGTCAGGGTTACATGTGTGGAGTCACAATAACACAAAAACTAGCAAATTCTCCTTGTAATTAGCAAATGTGTAACACCAGTTAATAGGCTGCAACTTTTATCTTAGAAATACTGCAACTGTGCTGAAGCCAGAAAGTCTTTTCAAAGATTATTAGATCCTAACTAAGAAGGCCTTTTAATATGTATATTGTAGAGAAAGAATGTGCATCACAGTTTTTTTCTCTTTTTTAAACTAGCCTTATTTGACTCAAAAAACGACATGCCATGCACTGTTCTCTGGCTCTGTGCTCTGCCGTCTGTATGCAGGACATCGTAGTGGTGTAGTAGTCTATTCTAACACATATGCAGTGCAAAAAGAACCAGCAATTTGCATGTCCCCAGGACAGCCAACTTTGACTGTTTGGGCATTCGTCCAAACACTGGAATTTTTACTCATTTAGTAGGATCTGAATGTCATGAATAATATTGGTATAAATATCGCTAATATACATGAGAGTTTCTTGCTGTCAGTGTTTGCAAAGGAAGCAACTTTGCAACCAGTAACATCACCCAACCCATTCATTTACTTGCTGGGAATCCAGCCATATAAACAAATGGACGGGGTTGGTGTTGACACCCTTGACCAAATATGGCCTAATGGCCATATATGGGCAGCAACATTGAATAAATATTGCCAACATTGAAAAATTTTTTATTTTTAGTGGTTTGGTCTATGGGGATGTCACTGATCAGTTCATGTCTTTTAGACAGTATTTTTTTCTTTTGATGGGTATCAAAGGACTTGTCTTTATAATTTTTGGGACGGAGTTTGAGGGAGACCCCAAGCTTTTTTGTTCCCTTTGCCTGCCACCTGTACTGATCCTGGCCTGTCTATTGACCACATTTTTGCCTGTTTTCTGGACTGATCCTTTTCCTGTTTGCTGATCATGTATCTGCCTGTTGCCTGAACTGACCCATCTGCATCTCCGACTGACTGTGTTCCTGTGAGACATCAGTCTCAGCCATCCACTACAGTTTACTGCACTCATGGAACCACAGGGACTCTTTTGTTCTTCCTTTCTTCACCCTCCTGTATTTCCTGGTCAGTGAACATGACATTCCTGGGGGCAGCCATGTACCAGTAGGCTTGGCTTGCTTGGCTAAAAGGAACAGGGACTGCAATAGGTGATGCTGTGCTAAGCTATATTCCCAGATCACTCTTATAGAGGCAACCATTACAGTACATTGTTTTTTATACAATTGGTTGATTTGTGTGATACACAAGATGCAATGTCTTGTATATGATCAGTCCAAAAAGTTTTAAAGTCTCACACATGTGGCAATGCCATAATGGGGATGAGTAGCAAGATACGTTTTGGGGTGGAATTCTAAGCATAATAAACAAACGAAACCAGCGCTCAAATCTTCATGCAGACTAGGATTACTGTAACTGACATTCGTTGAGGTGCATCACTTAGAAGATTAGGAAGTCTTGATACTGGTGAACAAAAACAAAACAGGGCGCACTCCCTTCGTGCATTACCGTGGTGAAATACAAATGTATTTAAAAGCATAAAAATGCATACTCACAAACCAAAGGGGGATAAAAACAGAGAAGAAGAGTCCGTCATTTTTTTTTAGCTCTGAAGAAGGTAGTACATCTCCCGAAATGCGTTAGCCTACCTCACCAAGGGTCTACAGTCACTTTGGACTATCATTACGGACTCTTCTTCTCTGTTTTATCCCCTTTGGTTTGTGAGTATGCATTTTTATGTAATTCTAAGCATGCCCATGCTGTGTGTGAGGCATATCTTATTAAATTGGCAACTTTGTGTAAAACAAAATCATTTTCATTTTCTTTCTGCATTTTCCAAAGATTTGTGGTACAAAATTAAGTGTTTTCAAAACATTTGTTTTCCACAAATGTTTGGCAAAAAAACGACATTTTCAAAAGACTCACTATGCTTTTCAGAAAATACCTTGGAGTGTTTGCTTTCGAAAAGGGGGTAATTTTGTGGGTGTTTCCACTGTCCTGGTGCTCCAGGGCCACCAAAAATGTTTTAGGTAGTCAGGAAATTAGAAGTGTAATTTATGCTCCTTGAAAGCCCGAATGCTGCTTGGATTTTGGATCCCTCTATGCATCTAGACTGTGAAAATGTCTTTCACATGTGATATACCCATACTCAGGAGACAGTAAATATGCTGTGTGTGTGAATTCCATCTTAGTTGAAAAAAAAAGGAATTTCTTAATTTTCAAGAAAAACTACAACGTCAAAAAACTCATCCTGCCTCTTACTAAATACCTTGGACTGTATATTTTCCAAAAAGGGAGGGTATTTGTACTGTTCTGGAATTTCAGAGCCTTATGAAATTAGATATGCAGTCAGTGTATCAGGACTGATCATTTTTCAATTACATATACCATAGTTTGTAGGCTCTATAACTTTTGCAAATAATATACACTGCTTTCGGTTATTTCTACCAAAGAAATGTAGCAGAATACACATATAAAGAAATTCTATTTATTTGCAAAATTTTATAAAAGAAACTCATTTCAAAATTGTCAGTATTTTTTCACTTATATAGCAGAAAAAAAACTGTGGTGATTAAATACCACCAAAAGAAAAATGTATCTGTCTCCAAAAAATGATAAAAGAAATATAATTTGGGTACAGTGCTACATGACTGAGTAACTGTCATTTAAAGTGTGATAGCACTGAAAGCTGAAAATTTGCCTGGGCAGGAAGGGGGTGAAAGTGTTCGGTATTGAAGTGGTTAAAGGGAATTAGAATTTTTAATATTGCAATTAAAGCATTATTAAATACCAGCTCACTGCCAAACTGAATTTTTAGAAAACACATTTTGCTTTGGTACACGTACCCCAGGGCAGTGCCAAGCCCCCATGCAATTTATTTGACAATCTATTGCCCATTAGTTTAGAAAATGACCATTATTATTTTTTAACATTCGTTTATAACGTTCTGCCTCAAATTGAACTCAGGTATGTTCAACTCATTCCAAATTGTCAACTCAGAACAAGATGTGCTCTTGTTTGTAGAATCTCTATGTAAGAAGCTTTGTAGAAAGAAAACTGTATGCAGTGGGGCGTGATACCAAAAATAAATGTAAGGTTTATATATACTGCAAATTCATTTTTTTTTCATTGGTGTGTACCTTTAAAAGGCAAGATGGCTTAACAGTGTTGAAGCCCAACTAAACTTTAAGCTTAAATCAGATAAATACATTACAGATTTCTCAAAACAAAAGGTTTGCAAAGTTTTACAGTATGTCCTCTTTCTAAAACAGCCACAACCTGAGTAGAAAACCTTGTCTCTTCCTAACATGCTGTAAAGTAGGTCCCTTGCTCTCTCTGTATGGAAGCAGTGATCTCTCTGTAGAGATCCAATATGGTCCAAAGAGGTTTTAATTGCAAAAAGATCACATCACAAAAGAAAGTGCAATATTTCAGAGCCACACAGGACCCCTTTGTCAGGCATGTGGAAAGTGTCATCACATGCCTGACGAAGGGGTCCTACGGGGCTCCGAAATGTTACACTTTCTTTTGTGATGTGATCTTTTTGCAATAAAAACATCTTTGGACCATATTGGAGATCCATGGTGTGCTGGCAAATATGTATGTTTGCCTATGATGTTTCCAGTCCCAGCTGGTATCACTACAGCACACGCCATTGATGAGCCATATTTCCAGGAATGTGTGCGATGGGAATATAGATAAAATCTCTGTAGAGGTCCAACACACTCTTTGCTGAGTCAGATCACATTCCCTGCTGATTGGAGGGTTCTAGTTTTGACTGCCAGGGATGTGTCAGATACTGTATCAGCACAGACTGTTTTCTAAACAACATTAAATGTAAGACTTTTCACACCTTTTGTTTTGATATACACGTTAAGCATTTAGCTGATATCATTTAAAAGTTCATTTGGTCTTTAACCTAAGCATACATACATAAAAAAAAAATGTCATAAGTAAATACCTTTTTTTAGATAATGATAATGACAATGAAAGTGTTTGTTCTGGGTTATTTGCCTTATGCACCCAGCATACAATCCAAACTGTACTTCAAAGGCAACCTTTGCTAATGCCAAATACCTATCTGTTTAAAAAAAATACATTGGAATAGTGTTCTGCATTCCTCAGACGACCTATGGAAAGAGGTGTCCGCTGTCCACCACTTGAAATATATTTTTCATTTAACATTCTGTAAACAGTTATATCAAAGTCACAACATCCAAATGAGAATTTGAAAAGCTACAAATCTCTACTGCATTTTCATTCGGCACAGCAGGTGTCAGTACATGTTTAGAAAATCGTTAGAGATGCTAGGAAATAAAACAAAAACTGAAAACTAAATATTTCATTATGATCACTATGATTCAGCCAGCAGTCAAGGTACGGGGAGCAAATCCAAACACATCAATTTCATTATAAGCACAGCAGCAATGCAAACTATTCCATATCTGTGCTACTGATCTTATCAACCTGAAGCATGATGGCTGCATATGGAATAAGACAATGAGCACTAAAGTTACACTGTATACAGACTGTACAGTATATGTATTGCAGGAAGTGTATTGCAATTAGATAGATTAGGAAGAGAACTGAAACTGAACTCCAGGCAGATATAAAATACATAAATGAATGCAGCTCTGTAATTATCACTACATTCTTCCATGTATTTTAAAGAATAAGTTCACTTTCAGTAACATGTATGTAATATGTAACATGTTACTAAAGCACCTGCTGGCACCCTGACCTAGCCACCCCCAATAAAACAGCAGGCGGGGGATCTTCTCCCTACACCTGCTGTCAGAATTCAAATCCAGCGTGGCCGTGCAGGGCTCCGCCCATATGGCTTTGTCATTCATTCGCAGAGTTATGTGAATAAATGGATTACAAGTACCATCAGCCATTGCAGCAGATGGCTTGTACTTCTCAATGAACTTTGAGGGCGCTGGTGAGTTCATTGATTTTCCTGGATTTTAGTAACTGTCTGCCTGTACGGGAGGTATAGGAAGACAGTGTACTGAGAGTGTGCAGGAGCCTGACATTGCACCCACAATCAGCAATGCTTTATAGGTTCCTAAACAAATGCACATTTTTTTTCCCTGCAAAATTCCAAAAAAGGTGAAGCCTTTAAATGCAAGCAATTTAAAAAATGTGCTTGTGACTTCATATTAGCTTCTTGAAATTTCCTGTACAGCAGAGCTCATAATGGAAGAGAAAGCATCATCTAGTACCATCAGCTATTGTGGCTAAAGGCTTGTAGTTCTCAATGAACCTTAAGGGCGCTGGTGAGTTCATTGATTTTCCTGGATTTCAGTAACTGCCTGCCTGTACAGGAGGTATGGGCAGACAGTGTACTGAGAGTTTGAAGGAGCCTGACATTGCACCAATAATCAGCAATGCTTTATAGGCTTCTAAAACGGTATGGTATTTGATTTGATCTGGTGTTATTAACCATTTGGATGTAAGGTAAATCATTGCAATGGTATCCTGTCATATTGTGCGCACTACATTCCACTCCAATAGGCATTAATTACAGCTGAGCATACATTTTTTATATATTTGAATAAAGTTTATATTTTAGATTCATCAACTGGCCAGATGGTGTGTAGGGAAACACACCCTCGTCCGTCATAGATTTGTTATTTGCCAAAGATGATGATTTACAATTAGGGCTTAGTTCAATAGTTGATTGATATTGCATGCATTTGTGATTTTTTTTACCTCTAGCCTAGGTCAGATAGGTACACTCATGGCTGGTTTTCTTGAAAAGGAGATTTTGTTTCACTCTCCTTGGAAGCCAGTGCGGTATTCTCTAATGAGATACCTACTACATGCAAAGAAAGGAATATACATGAGTCATTCAGACGAATGGCCAGAATCTATAAGAAACACACAAGATGTTGGTGGGAGGTAGCTAGTCTTGAGATGTACATTAAGAAAAATATCACAGTTAGGGGCCTTAGAATTATGGTTAAACCACACTCCCATACAGATAATGTAGAATTTATGCAGGGTTGGGATAACCTTCGGACAGAGAATACGTTAAGGATGATGCAGTACCTCCTTGATCAATTTATTGAACTAAATAGACAACTTAAGGAGAAACAAAGCAACATCTTTAAGCTTAAAGATCACACTGACTTCAAGAGGTTAGAGGAAAGGTTACAAATATGAGTAGAGGCACAAAAAGAGACAATACAAACTTAAAAACATAGGAAATTTGTAAGAGACTCAGAGGATTTCGCCAATGATAGAGTCTACTCATGGACACACAAAAATATAAGTATATAGACAGCGCAGAGGAACTGCGATGGGTTCATTGTGTGCATCTACGCATGCAAATCACTTTCTTGGGTGGTGGTAGTGTACTATGGTCTTTGTAGAAGAACTAAAATGTTTTACGTCACACATTCTTATGTGGGTAAGATTCATTGATGATGTGTTTATATTATGGCAGGGTCAAGAGGACCTGTTTGTGGAATTTGTAGCCACCCTAAATCGAAACAATATTGGGATGTACTTCACAAGTGAAATTAAATATGATACCATACATTTTTTGGACTTGGAGATTAAAAGGGGTGAAGGAGGCAATATTAATACAACAATCTAACGACAACCTCCACAAATAGCCTGTTACATTGGGGATGTTCACTTCCAGCAGCCTTGGAAAGAGGAATCCCCACTGGTCAATTAATGAGAGCAAAGAGAAATTGCTCAACGGAAGGGGCATTCCAAATGGAGAGTCAAAAATTGTATGACAGATTTATGAGATGTAGCTATCATAAGACTGATTCCGAGGGGTTCCGAGAGAATCTCTGTTGGCTCAGAAGACCATAAAAGTTGGTGACCAGCAAGGCATGTGTATCATAGGTACATAATCAAATCAATCAGGGCAGATTTTCAGCATCATAAAGAGATATTGGAACATTTTGCATGAGGAAAAATATCTATTACAGATGCTATCTAAAGACCCTAAGATAACCTACAGATGAGGTAGGAATTTGAGAGACATGTTAGTACATAGTCATCTAGAAAAAAACCTCTAAAACGTCAATGAAGCACACTTGGCTACCCGAGAAACCAAAAGGTAGTTTTAGGTGTGGACACTGTAAGGCATGTACTTTCTTCAGCAATACCAAGGAGTTTGTTAACCCTAAAAATGGGGAGATTATTAAAATAAGAGATTTTTATAACTGTAGCACAGAGGGGGGAGATTTATGCTTTAAAATGCCCTTACCCCTAATATATGTAGGAAAAACAATTTGCCCATTTAGGAGACCAGTTTGTGAACATGTGAACGATATTGCTTGAAACATGGAGAGACAAGCAGCAAGACATATGATAAAAAAAACATGATGGTAAGGCTGACCTCTTAAACTTTTAGATTATTGACAAATACAATATGGGTCCTAGAAAAGGAGACCTAGATAAATGTCTTTTGAAACTTGAAGCGAAAAGGATTTTCCTTTTAGGCTCAAGGGCACCATATGGTTTAAATGAAGGATTTACCTTCCTTCCTTTTGTGTGTGATTAGGGATTCTGTGCTTTTTGTTTGACTTTGCTCCATAAATGCTATCTAATGATATGAACTGTAATTTTAGTCATTAACTAGTGGGGCATTAACAGTGTTCGAGAGCAGCAGCAGTGTCTATTGTGTTGTGGACTGATGTGCTGCTGTGTTGTTGTTTTTTATCCACAAGATGGCATCTGTTGATGTTGAGGTACTGAGCATGTGCAGGTTTTGCCCATAATGGGGTCTGTTCAGTAGCTGAGAATGTACGGGGGCCATTTTGATGGCCATCTCTATATAGAGAGGTGAAACAAACAATAGGTACCATTTTGCCACCATGTGCAGCTAAGCACAACTTCCAGCCACTATGTGACCTATCTTAATGCTTTATACTCCTGACGAAGCTCGGTTTTCTGGAGCAAAACATGTAGAGGTTTTTCTTTTTTCTTTGGGACTTTCTTTGGGAGCACTTTTTGAATGCACATGGTATTCACTCCTCTCTCCCCTTTTTTTGGAGAGGTCTGTACTGTGTTTTACAGTGCATCATTTGCATTCCTCAAGACAGTGAGATATTTTTGTCTGGATATGGTGATGTATGGGGCTTGTCCATGAGAGGCTGACATTTAAGCCCGTGGATGAGTGCACCCGTATTACATATCTGTAGCAAGGTAGATTGTACTATCAAATTATTTTTGTCCATGGGGTAACTTTATTTCCTTAATAGAGATTTATATCTCTTTTTATGCCATCACTTCATCTAAAACGGTATGGTATTTGATTTGGTCTGGTGTTATTAACTATTTTGGATTTTAGGTAAATAATTGCAATGGTATCCAGTCATATTGTGACCAGTACATTCCACTCCAATAGGCATTAATTACAGCTGAATAGCTTGAATAAAGGTTATATTTTAGATTCATTAATTGGCCAGATGGTGGGTAGGGAAACGCACCCTCGTCCGGCATAGATTTCCTAAAAAAAAAATGCAAATTTTTTTCCCCTGAAAAAATCCAAAATAGGTGAAGCCTTTAAATGCAAGCAATTTAAAAAACATGCTTGTGACTTCATATTAGCTTCTCGAAATTTCCTGTACAGCAGAGCTCAGAATGGGAGAGGAAGCATCAGCACAGCAAGCCAATCCGTTGTACTGCAGGGCAAGGATAGTGCATGCTAATGTATTATAGTGCAAGTGCATGCTAATAGGAGGAGAAAACAGAGTGACAAAGAGATGAGCTCATCAGTCTTCTGCTGTTCATTCCACTGTCCAATCACAGAGCTGGGCTGGAGAGGAGACCTTTAACTGTTACAGAACACAATAGCATAGCAGCATCATTTTTTTTTCATTCAACTAGCGGGTTGAATGCAGACAATCTTTGTACTATATTTGACCCATTTGTATGTGAGCTGAAATCTATTGGAAAGTTTACTTTAAAAAAATAAATAAATAAACCAAAGCCTTCAAATTCATACAAATTGGCCAGTGGCATAACAGATTAATACTATACTTTGTTACAAGCTTGTTTTTTTTCTCAATATGTCACTATAAAGTATTAAAAAAGTGTCAAAAGCTACATAAATACATTAAACACCACAACGCCATATTCCCAGAACACCCCTTATCAACATATCCTTAATTATTCCCCAAAAATTCTAAATATAGATTTAAGGTAGGTTTTTGCTAGAAAGCAGCTAGCATCAGGAAATTACTATTATAATACAGGATTTATATAGCGCCAACGGTTTACACAGTGCTTTACAACATAAAGGTAGATAGTACAATTGCAATACAAATAAATACAGGAAGGATCAGAGGGCCCTGCTCGTTAGAGCTTTCAATCTAAGAGTGAGGGCCAATTGATACAAAAGGTAATAACTTGGGGGGGGGGGGCTGATTTAGAAAATACATGTTCAGTTGCTACGTGGGGGCAGGATAGGCCTCTCTGAAGAGATATGTTTTTAGGGATCATCTAAAAGTGGACAAAGTAGGAGATAGTTGGACACATTGGGTACGGGATTTCCAGAGGATGGGATTGGCTCTGGAGAAATACTAGAGGCCATCATGGGAGAAGGTGACAAGGGAGCTAGAGAGCAGGAGGTCTTGGGAGGAAAGAAGACAACGATTTGGTCAGTATTTTGCGAAAAGGTTAGTGATGAAGCTGGGGGCTGAGTTGTGGATGGTTTTATAAGTTGTTGTACTGTACGTAAATTGAATTTAATTAGTTGGGTAAGTGCAAGCCAGTGGGGGAATTGGCACAGAGGGGTGGCAGACACTGAACGGTTGGTAAGGTGGATGTGCCTGGTTGCAGCATGCATGATGGACTGGAGGGGGATAGCCTATGTAAAGGTAAGCCAGTGAGGAGGGAACTGCAGTAGTTGAGATGGGAGGGAATCAGGGAGTGAGTTATAAGCTTTATAGTGTCATTGCTTAGGAAGGGGCATATCTTGGAGATGTTGCAGAGGTTGAGGTGGAAAGCTTTGGACAGAGATTGGATGAGGGGATGAAAGGATAGTCCAGGATTACACCTAGAACCTTGGCATGCGTGGAGAAGTTGATGGTTGACCTGCTGATTTTGACAGAGAAGTAAGGGGAAGGGGCACGTAGGGGAGGAAATATTATGAGCTTGTTTTTTGGATAGATTGGTTTTCAGGAAGTAGTGTGATATCTAGTCTGTTATTAGATTAGTGATGTGTCTGGAGACCTGATGGAGTCAGCTGAAGGGTAGAGAGTTAGATTTGGGTTTCATCAGCATAGAAATGGTATTGAAAGCCATGGGAGGCTATCAACTGACCCAAGGAGGAGGTGTAGATTGAGAATAGGAGGGGTCCAAGAACAGAACCTTAGGGAACCCCAACAGAGAATGAAAGAGAAGAGGAAGCAAAATTCTAAGTGACACTGAAGGTGCAATGGGATAGGTTGGATGAGAACCAGCGAAGAGTACAGTCATGAAGACCAAAGGAGTAGAATTTTTTGAGGAGGAGGGAGTGTCAAGGTAGCACTGTGTCAAGGTAGCAGAGAGGTCCAGGAGTAGGAGTACAGAACAGTGTCCATTGGTTTTAGCCCTTAGTAGATCATTTGTGAGTTTAAGAAGAGCAGTTTCTGAGCAGTGTTGAGGGCGAAATCCACACTGAAGGGGATCAAGAAGGTTATTCTTAGTGAGATGGTTGCTCAGTTGGTTGTAGACCACATTTTCAAGGAGTTTGGAGGCATAAGGGAGTAAGAAGATGGGTCATAGGTTGTTTAGATTGATGGGGTCTAGTGTGGGCTTTTTAAGTATAGGGGTGACTATTGCACATTTTAGAGAGTTGGGGAAGATGCCAGAAGAGAAGGAGAGATTAAAGATGTGAGCAAGAGAGTGTAGGATAGAGCCAGAGAGTGTGATAGAAAAGGGTTCAGGGGGCAAGTTGTTATGTGGGTATTAGAAAAAAGTTTAGCAACCTCATCTATAGTGGTGGGGTTGAATGCGGGAAGTAGTGATTATACCTGTGAACATGGAGTGTTAAGTAGGGGAGGTATCTGTACATTGGAGATCTCCTCAGAAATTGTATCAGTATTCTTTTTGAAGTGATTGGTGATCTCCTGGGCAGTGAGTGAGTTGGTGGGTGGAGGCAGTGCTGTATTTACGTCTTGTGCTGCCCTAGGCAACACAAAAAATCTTATGCCCCCGCCTCCCTTCCTGGAGTCTCACCGTCGCTCCCCTCACTTCACTCTTCTGCCATCCCCATTACCCCTCGGAGCCTTCTCGATGTGACATTACCACACAGGAACTAGTGCAGGACAACCAGTGTTGCTTCTTCCCAGGGCCAATTTTAATACTGATTGGACTCTGAGCAAACATTTTCTTGGGTCTCCCTCCCAAGACATACAATAAATAGCAGCTAGACTCAAAATCAGTTTATTGCAGCAGATCACGCAGCAAGAGAGTGGGGTGTGAGAGAGAAAACCCTAGCCATGTCCCTGTCTGTAGTCTCTCTGTGCCTCCTTGTCCCAATCTATGTCTGCAGGTAGGTGTGTGGAATGCCTGGTACCTTCCATGCCAGCAGCAGAATGTTCAGGGTGGCCAGCAGTGGGCATCTGGGTGATGATGGGGGTGCTGTGCTCCTTCCAGCTAATCCTTTTGGCATGGTTGGCTGTTAATTATTTAATCATTTGTTAATATAAGAACGGCTGGCTATCAAAGCAAGCTTTTGACATCTAAGCCAGGTTTGCAAGAGGGCAGAGAGAATTGTAAAGGTAAGACCAGCCATAACTTAGGTAAGACACTTGCAGAGCAACATTATGATGCAGAAAGGGCAACAGATGGTGTAGACAGCAACATACCAAAATACAGTGAAAATAAACTGTTTTCAGTTTTGGGTGGATGTAGACAGTAATATACCAAAAAGCACAAAGACAGTGAAAATAAATGGTCAGTTTTCAGTTTTGGGTGAATGTAGACAGTAACATACTTGAGGAGGGGTAGAAAAGATATGTTTTGATGAGACATTCAGGTGGAACAGAGCCTGAAGTGCATTTTACTTGTATAAAGAATCACTATGAGAATCACTATGAATATACATTTTCTTGTTCAGAAAATATGCATACATTACAGGATGTTTGAATTATACTAATGTTACTTGTGTACTGACATGATGTCTAGTTGCGCTGGGGCCTATCTATAAAATACCTGAGAGAAGAAAGTTCTCCAGCAGGGCTTAGAACCTTCCTATAGCGTCCAATCAGATTTATTGTTTTCTAGTCCCAGAGAATAGAAGGTAAAACTCAATTAGACACTGCTGAGCTGTACTTTTGTGGAAATCGCATATTAAATGTTTGTGTCAGTATATTCCTAACATCCACGTGGCACAAAAAAGAAATGCAATAAGAAAATAAATTACAAAATACAGATACTATAAATATTCAGGAAAAAATCAAACAAAATATTAATGCTATTTATTTAGCTTGAATCTTGACCACTACAAAACTCCATTTCTATATAAAATGTATTCTATAAGAAGTGAGACACTGTTTTGTGTCTTTGAATGTAAAACAAAAAAATCTATAGCTTGTCTATAAATGTAGATTTAACAAAACTGAAATAAAGTACCTGCAGTGATATTAAATTATGACTTATTGGAATGCAGATCAGTGAACATTTCTGGGTAAAATATGAGGCAGATAAATGTGCTATCAATGAAACAGCACAAATCAAATACTGTGTTTTGTGGGAATATCCATTATAATAATCAACATTTTAAAATGTGACAAAACAGTATGTTGATATGTTATTGTCTATAAATGGTTTCCGAATATATGCAAAATAAGTGTGTTCATTTGCTCTGAAAGAAGAAAATAAAGAAAGACCAATATAACAATTTCATTTTCTTTTGTAAAACAATAGAGTCAAACTAAATCAAAGAGGGGGCATAGCTCATGCAGTTGTCTTCAGTTTTCTGGGTATATGTATATGCAACTATGCAACTATGCAAGTATAAGTACATAGATCATATTCTGTGGCCCAGTCTAACAAATCACGTTTTGCTATTTTGTATATTAAATAGGACAAGAAAGTAGACAGTAAGTAGTGTATACCAATATATATATATATATATATATATATATATATATACAGTAGTAGGCTCATATATATATATATATATAAAACTTTTTGTGTGGTGTTAAAGTGTTACTAAACCCAGGACCCAGCATTCACTCTATCTGGTCTCCCACAGTACACAGAACGTGGAAATGGAATTAGATTAGTAAATATAAACTGCTACATACCTTTTATCCTCAGCAGTTAGAGCAGTCTTGTGACTTCTATCAGTGTTGAGCAGAACACATTATAAAGTTATAAAGCTCGTAGGAGGATTTTTCATTTTGCTCTAGGAGGATGCAGAACCCCATACCTCTGTCTGGACAGTGCTGATTGGCCCTGTGCTGATCGCATGCACTCCCCCCCCCAAAAAAAAAAAACCCTCTCTAGCAATGCACACCAAACTGAGCATGTGCAAAGTGACTCCACACGATATATCTTATCAAGAGATAACTGGAAGAAGGTGAGGATCAGAGAAGTCAGGATCAGTCTTTTTACTCAATGCAGAGGATTAACCGTTTAAGGGTACAAAGTGAATAGAACAAGCATGCTTTACTGCATATACAGACTGATTTTACTGTTGTGGGTTTAGTAGTACTTTAAGTGAAATGTTTTGTGTTTAATTATGGGTGAGATGGGTGACATAGTAGTTCCCATATCCTTAACGCATACCTATAGCTTACAGTAAGAGATACGTAGTTAAAAACACCCCTGTCAGGGGTTTTTGTTGTCATTTGTGCCACATTGGGAAGCTATCTCTTGATATTATGTCAAGTAGACATAACAAGTGAAGAAAATCCCCCTCTTAGTTGTCACTGGTACAAATATCCCATTTGGAAGATGTTACCTCTATTCTGGATTTGGGAACTTAACAGTTTGCATCATCCTTAATTTTCAGTCTCAATGAGACTGATCACAAGAAAAGCCCTCTGAGGCACCTTGCAAAAGACATGTTTGTGCAACCTTGATGCATTCATATAATGGAGGCATTTCATATGTACAGTAGTTCACTTACTTAGTTCCATTGCAGTTAAAAGGTCGACTTACTGAAGGTCTGATGTCCTAAGGCCCTATAGAGCTGCTTATTAAGATATAAAAATGGAATACCAAAGATAAATGTGTGATATTGCAGTTCTGGAATAACAAAGGATAGAGCATAACTCAGGGTGCTGGTGTGGATCAAGGAACTGTTGATCTTATGTGGGTTAAAAATTCCAAAAAAGTAGATTGCAATAACACTGAAATGTTAGTAAAATGTTTTATTCAGTAATTAAATGTATTCACAATCAACAAGGTAACCAGTCAACATTTCTGGTGCATTTTTGACTATCATTTGACAATGGTTTGATTGGCATTGGTAGTTTGGGGAGGGTAGGGGTGGGAATTTTGCAATCTGTGTTGAAGTTATATGCTAAACAATATGAAAGTTTCCTTGGGTGAAAACATTAGGGGAACACTTAGCCATGGCCATCCATTCTTTGTTGGGGAGATCAAGGCATCACCCAATTTACCTTCCTATTTAGTCATGTATAGACATATAGAAGAGAGTGGTTTAAAGTTGGGTTGGTAGTTGGTAAGGCAGGGGGGTCTGTCTCTAGGCAACTAGATAAGGTTGAATTGGTATCTGTATCTATAGGGGCAGTTTTCTATTTGCATGAAGGGATATTGAAACATAATCTGCACTGTGGCAAAATAACCAAAGTGTAGGATGCCAAGGACTTCTGCCAATTTTTTGTGGTATAGTTCGATGTATAAAATATGAGTGGATATTGGTGTCTCCAAGATTTATATTGTTTACTTGCTGGTATAACACTGATGCTTTTTTCTCTACCCATGCACTTAGTTTTCTAACAATATAAACTTTCTACTACTGTGGAATACACACAAAAGAGCAATTAATATGGAAGCAGATTAAACCTATACCTATACCTTTGTACAACATTAGGGAACCAATAGACTTGGTGAGACAGACAAGAAGAAAACATACACACCAGGTAGACAATGTCTTTGGTGGGAATGTAACTAGGTTTTCAGCTCTTCAAAACAAGAGAGCTACCTATTTTGCAACCATGCTGGGTAATTTAAACATGACAATTTAAGGCCTATATAGAGGTATTGTTTTTCTACATTTTAGGTTAATTTGAGACACGTGTCCAAATTGTTTCAGTAAACATTGATTTCAATTAATAAAAAAGTAGTGTAGATGACAGTTCAGAGGCTGTGTTTTGCATTACATTTCTTCTGATGCAGCAGGTCCTACTGAGGCATGCTCGAATTGCAGGAAAAGTACATCAGCCTTTTTTTTGTCAAAGGTGTCTTGCATTAAAACACTTGAATTTAAACAGTTTTGCATTTAGGAATTGAAAAGAATGTGTTTCCCATAAACACCTTGAGCCATTACTGACCCTGTTTCATATGTATTGGAAGGGTGGGTAAAAAAATAACCATCGTTTTCACCCAGCAGCTATGCCTCTAGGAAATGTAGCAAAAAGGATTACTCAGGACATTCTTAAAACTGCCGCATTTTGGGCTACCTCTAGCTGATGGCCATAAATCTCCCAATGGTATTGGGGAGGAGTAAAATGTCCCCCTTAAAACTACCCTAAATTTCCTCCACTTCTTCACCATCAGCACACATCCTCACCGCTAGCACAAAAACACTTGTTAAACTCCTCATAGTCAGTACCCCAACACTCCTCTTCCTCACCAACAGTACCCGAACCTTCCTCCTCCTCATATTCCTACTCCATTCCCTTTTGTCCCATGCTGGTGGAGGGCAGGAATTAGTTATTTTTTTGCAAAATAACTTTAGAGGAATATTATTATTATTTATTATACAAGATTTATATAGTGCCAACAGTTTATGCAACACATTACAACATAGGGGCAGACAGAACAATTGCAAGGATCAAGGCATACAAAAGGTCATAGCTGTGGGGGATGAGCCGATGAAGAAAGTGGAAATACAGTTTTAGGTGGGGTCAGGGTAGGCCTCTCTGAAGAGAAGGGTTTTCAGGGATCATCTAAAATTGGACAGAGCAGGAGATAGTTGGACAGATTGGGGTAGTGAGTGCCAGAGGATGGGAGAGGCTTGGGAGAAGTCCTGGAGGTGAGCATGGGAGGAGGTGACAAGGGAACTAGAGAGAATAAGGTTTTGGGAGGAATAATGGGAATGATTAGGTTGGTATTTTGAGACTAGGTTAGTGATGTAGCTGGGGTCAAAGTTGTGGATGGCTTTGTAAGTTGTTGTTAGTTTAATTTAATTCAACTATGGCCTTTTCAGCAGGATAATGGTGCCTGAGTAACTTTGAGGAGGAGGAAAAGAAAGTAAAGAAAAAAATGAATGCTTTGAAACTTCAGCAGAGGTATGGTGGTATCAGAGGAGATAGAGGAGAATGAAAACTTTAAACTTAAGTGGCATAAGGAAAACTTATTAGCAACACTCTAAAAGAAAGTGACTGTTATGCACCCTCTGCCCTGCTTGACTTTGTGTACTCTAAGACTCTGAAACCCATTGAGAAACCTTCTTTCCCTGTCAATAGAGATCATAGCTGTTGCAAAGGATGCAGCAGGAAAATCTTGGGGGTGCAGAAAATGAGAAATGAAAAGGAGGAGTGGGAGTGTGGGCCTTTTGCTTCCAATTTGTCTAAGTGAGGTGCTGCTCCCACAAAGCTCTGTTGTGCAGAGTCATGTGTTTTCATGTACACTATGTCATACCCAAATGGTTGGTACCTTTACCATGGCTGATACACTGCAGCCAGAGACTGCAGACCATATTAAAAGTTTCTATAGGCAATGCTTAAATATTTCTACAGGTTACTAGCTTAGAGTTACAGATGATGTCTAGTGCTAGAATTATTGCTTTAGCTCTGACGTTTGCGATAATACCTCACATGTGTGGTGTGAACACTGTTTACATATGTGGGTTCTTTTTTTATTTTATTAAATTTTTTTAAATGTTTACACTGTCCCTTTACATTTTTTTTTTATCACTTTTATTGCTTTCGCAAGGATTGTAAGCATCCCTTGCGATAACAATACAGCATGACAGGTCCTCTTTTTGAAGAGACCCCAAATCTCTTCTCTACCTTTAAAAGCAAAAGATAAAAAAAAATATTTTTTATAAGATAAAGAGTGGCCTCAGCCTACATGTCTCCACCAAACCACACACTCTGATACATTTCGCCCTGCCCACCGGGGCTAAGCCATAGGGTGGGAGCATACAGCAGGATG
Organism: Staurois parvus; assembly: GCF_062004578.1. NCBI lineage: Eukaryota > Metazoa > Chordata > Amphibia > Anura > Ranidae > Staurois > Staurois parvus. Next base: position 3,854,777 of record NW_028317866.1, on the reverse strand, counting down.
AAAGCTTTTATGCATCATTAGCCACAGGGAGAGGATTATGAAAAAGGTTAAAAGCAAGTGCTGAATAGCTAAAGGGCAATCAACATTAAAGCTGCAGTGGGGAAAAACCATGATGAGAACAAAAAATATAAAATAAAACAAGAGAGAGATAAATAGATAAACAATGAGGAAAAAAAATCAATAAAGAAGAGTGAAAAAAAAGAACAAAGAATGGAAATGAACCCTTATAAAAGAAAAATTAAGATGCTGTGTTGAAGAATACTGAAAAACAACAAGTGATTCTCAATTTAATTTTTTTGCTTTTGTTTTAGTCTTTTCTTTGTTTTTATTTTTTTCAGTTGCTTTTCAGTATTCCTAAACATCATATTAATTTTTATTTTATAAAGGTTAATTTTCATTTCTTGTTCATTTTTTTCACTCTTCTTATCTTTTCTCATTGTTTATCTGTTTATACTGTGTATTGTTTGATATATTATAATATTTATATTTTTTGTTCTCATTTTTTTATTTTATTATTTTCTTGCATTTATTTGTTTTTTCATCTTAGTTTATAACAATACATTTGTTGCTTACGTGTTTTTTTACACACTCCTTTTCCTCACAGCAGCTTCAAAGGATATGTTCACCTTTCGTAACATGTTACACCCATATTGAGGAAGCAGATACTGACAGGTCAGAGGGAGACCTGCATGGCAATGCTTTAGAGGCTCCAGAAAAAAAAGTTTATAAATGCACATTGTTTTACCTGCAAAAAAATGTGCATTTATTATTTCTTGTTAAAAGGTGAACTTATCCTTTAATTCTGATTGCCCTTTAGCTAGTCAGCACTTGCTTTTCACCTTTTTCCCAATCCTTTCCCTGTGGCTAATGATGTATAAATGCTTTCATCTTGCTTTATGTTCTCCCCCTATGACTAAGCCCTGGTGAGTGGGGCAAAATGCATCAGAGTGTGTGGTTTGGTGGAGACATGTAGGCTGAGGCCGCTCTCTATCATTTAATCCCCTGGGCAGGTCAAGAGTAGCAGTGATCCTTTTCTTTACACTAACTAGCACTCTCTATTGGTATTAGGACAAGCCTGCACTCCATGTTTTGGGACACAGTGATATTCTTTCAGCACTACTTTTAGTGTCACAGGTCACAGATATAAAATATTTAATTTGGGTTTAGATATGCATACATGAAAGAAATGGAATAAGGTACTCAGTTCCCAGTGAACAATACAAAATTCAAGACAAAGAAATAAAAATAATAACCAAGTATGTAAGCAAAATGTATAAAGATAAAAGTGTGATGATAACTAATAAAAATTTAACACAAATTTGTTCAAATTAAACAACAACTATACATAAAGCAGCAGGATGCTCAATTAGATTGCAATATTATCAATCATGAATTGATTGTATAGTAAATTGGTGCCACGCTACTACAAAGTGAACAGATAAAATAGTAGATTAGTGCCATACTACTACTCTCTACTGCTGACTTAGACCAATTTGAAAGTACTATAAAAAACATAAAATCGCATTGCTATAGGTAAGCAGTAGGGAGTAGTAACAGGGAACACTAGTTTACTATTGTGCCTATATTCTTTGTACCTGGAAATATTGGATATTTACACATGTACTGTATACATGATGAAGATCATACAGGAAGTGCACATTGTGTTTTAGTTTTAAGAAAAAAATTCCAGCATGATGGACAACATATTATTTATTTGCATTTCATAGTTTTTTTTAGATGTGTGTATATATTGACACTGTTACATAGATGGAGTTATTAGGTTTTATCATGGTATTTATTTGCATTGTATATGTTATCCTATGTTTACTTTAGCACTTTTAACATTGGTAGTTTCGTGGATAGTAGCAGTGCGGCACTTAATCACCTATGTCTTGTCTACGCTTATGGAGAGATTGATAACTATAACCCAGACTTCCAGATTTTCCATTTCCTGCCTGTACATGGACTGATCACAATGAGTGATAAGTCCCTCTCCTGTTGTATCATCTGAAAAGTTCACAATATGATTGCTCAGATATTTAGCTGATTAATGATAGATCAGCAATATTTACAGTAAGGCAGCCCATAGCTGAGTCAGCTTTTTTCAAAAAACTCAATTCCCCGATCCACACTCTGACTCAATTCCCCGATCCACACACTCAGTGTGACAGCTCGTGAGGAGAGAAATGCTAATAACTGGCATTTCCTTATTTACATGCGATCCGCTGTGATTGGACACAGCTGATCACATGACAGAGCCGACATCTTTGGTTCTTTCTGTTGATCAGTGATCCGCTGTGTCCCAGGGACACAGAGCACCACCGATCGCCGCACTGCTCGCCCCCGGGGGTGCGCACGCGCGGTTAAAGTGGGAGGACATCATATGACATCCTCCCAGAACGAGAGAACCACATTGCGCCTGTCATTTCCTTATATGGCAGGCGGGAGGCGGTTAAAAGGTAACATACACAATGCAATCCACTTCCAATCCTACTGGAGCACTATGCAATCTTTAACAGCCAACGATGGGTTAATAGATCCACTCTTGTCATTAATGAGCTTGCAAGGTTCCCACAGTTTCAGTCCATTTGCTAACATGCCAAAAAACATAAAAGAAGGTTTCATAGTGTAAAACAATCTATTATATATTAATAAAACCCATCATAGGTACACTCCCATTGCCATGTGTCATGCCCGAGACTAAGGAGGTACTTTCATAGACAAGTAAAGCCGCTGGCTTCAACCGTGAACACAGGTTGAGGGTCAAAGCAGACCGCAGACTCAATGTAGGGAACTTCAATCAAAGTGTGGCTCTGCTTAATATGTTTCAACACTTGTTGTCATCAGAGGCAGCACTTTCTGTCCTTTTGAACAAAGCTGGTTTTTTACTTTGGAACGCACGCTGGCTCCAGGGATCGGAGCGGCGCAGCATTTGAATACACAGCAGGCTGTTTATATTGGTGCTTATCTCTGGGCACTAAAAATGTGAGTTTACAACCTTTTTGGCTTTATTGTATATAACATCATTTAATAAACACTACACTGAGTTTTTTCTGGGTACATGTTGGTGAGAGATCTACCCTAGGGCTCACTTGAATGATCAGAAATACTGGAAAGCACAGATGACCTTCTCATAACCAGCCCAGAAGTGGTTTAATAATGCTCTGCATGACCTTCTTTTAACTAAGAGGTCACATTAGTGCAGTAAGTGCGCATTTCTGGTGCATGTGGTGAGACACATGGAAATACACTGAAATAGAAGCAGTGAGCAGGGAGTACAAGTGATTGCACATTTTGGTGTTGGGACTCAGTGGAAAATATTTATTGGACTTTATGTGGAATAAATTCTGAAGGACCCTCTGCACACTGGTATATACCCTTTCAAGCAAACTATGCAACAAATAGGGATATTTGGTTCACACATATTGCAATACATGTTTAAGCTGGCCAACTGCGTCAAAGTAATCCCTCTATGGCCAGTCCTACTCTGCCCTGCCTACACAAGTGCTACTGTGGACACAATGCTAGCATAGGGGAAAAGACACAATGGGGAGAGCTACAAGGTTCAGGTCTGGCTACTGACCCAACAATACAACAAACAAGAGATCCCTGTGCTCAAATCCATACAGCTAGTGCATGCATTTATCCATCAGGTGCTAAAGGGGTGTAACCACATTAACTCTAGAAATTCTGAAGGACCCTCTGCACACTGGTATATACCCTTTCAAGCAAACTATGCAACAAATAGGGATATTTGGTTCACACATATTGCAATACATGTTTAAGCTGGCCAACTGCGTCAAAGTAATCCCTCTATGGCCAGTCCTACTCTGCCCTGCCTACACAAGTGCTACTGTGGACACAATGCTAGCATAGGGGAAAAGACACAATGGGGAGAGCTACAAGGTTCAGGTCTGGCTACTGACCCAACAATACAACAAACAAGAGATCCCTGTGCTCAAATCCATACAGCTAGTGCATGCATTTATCCATCAGGTGCTAAAGGGGTGTAACCACATTAACTCTAGAAATTCTGAAGGACCCTCTGCACACTGGTATATACCCTTTCAAGCAAACTATGCAACAAATAGGGATATTTGGTTCACACATATTGCAATACATGTTTAAGCTGGCCAACTGCGTCAAAGTAATCCCTCTATGGCCAGTCCTACTCTGCCCTGCCTACACAAGTGCTACTGTGGACACAATGCTAGCATAGGGGAAAAGACACAATGGGGAGAGCTACAAGGTTCAGGTCTGGCTACTGACCCAACAATACAACAAACAAGAGATCCCTGTGCTCAAATCCATACAGCTAGTGCATGCATTTATCCATCAGGTGCTAAAGGGGTGTAACCACATTAACTCTAGAAATTCTGAAGGACCCTCTGCACACTGGTATATACCCTTTCAAGCAAACTATGCAACAAATAGGGATATTTGGTTCACACATATTGCAATACATGTTTAAGCTGGCCAACTGCGTCAAAGTAATCCCTCTATGGCCAGTCCTACTCTGCCCTGCCTACACAAGTGCTACTGTGGACACAATGCTAGCATAGGGGAAAAGACACAATGGGGAGAGCTACAAGGTTCAGGTCTGGCTACTGACCCAACAATACAACAAACAAGAGATCCCTGTGCTCAAATCCATACAGCTAGTGCATGCATTTATCCATCAGGTGCTAAAGGGGTGTAACCACATTAACTCTAGAAATTCTGAAGGACCCTCTGCACACTGGTATATACCCTTTCAAGCAAACTATGCAACAAATAGGGATATTTGGTTCACACATATTGCAATACATGTTTAAGCTGCCCAACTGCGTCAAAGTAATCCCTCTATGGCCAGTCCTACTCTGCCCTGCCTACACAAGTGCTACTGTGGACACAATGCTAGCATAGGGGAAAAGACACAATGGGGAGAGCTACAAGGTTCAGGTCTGGCTACTGACCCAACAATACAACAAACAAGAGATCCCTGTGCTCAAATCCATACAGCTAGTGCATGCATTTATCCATCAGGTGCTAAAGGGGTGAACCTTGTAGCTCTCCCCATTGTGTCTTTTCCCCTATGCTAGCATTGTGTCCACAGTAGCACTTGTGTAGGCAGGGCAGAGTAGGACTGGCCATAGAGGGATTACTTTGACGCAGTTGGCCAGCTTAAACAAGTATTGCAATATGTGTGAACCAAATATCCCTATTTGTTGCATAGTTTGCTTGAAAGGGTATATACCAGTGTGCAGAGGGTCCTTCAGAATTTCTAGAGTTAATGTGGTTACACCCCTTTAGCACCTGATGGATAAATGCATGCACTAGCTGTATGGATTTGAGCACAGGGATCTCTTGTTTGTTGTATTGTTGGGTCAGTAGCCAGACCTGAACCTTGTAGCTCTCCCCATTGTGTCTTTTCCCCTATGCTAGCATTGTGTCCACAGTAGCACTTGTGTAGGCAGGGCAGAGTAGGACTGGCCATAGAGGGATTACTTTGACGCAGTTGGGCAGCTTAAACATGTATTGCAATATGTGTGAACCAAATATCCCTATTTGTTGCATAGTTTGCTTGAAAGGGTATATACCAGTGTGCAGAGGGTCCTTCAGAATTTCTAGAGTTAATGTGGTTACACCCCTTTAGCACCTGATGGATAAATGCATGCACTAGCTGTATGGATTTGAGCACAGGGATCTCTTGTTTGTTTTATGTGGAATAAGCCACATTTGGATTTCTCACATTGTTTATGTGCATATTTGTGTTGAGCATCTAACTTTTATATATAATTTTTTCTTGGCACAAGTGTTTATAGGCACTCAAAGGGACAGCCTCACAGTTCATTGTGATTTTTGTTTTTTCGGTGCTCTGTTTTGTTTATTGGTGTTTTATCTAACTGAATACTTTTTTGTCATTGTCACCATATAGTTACTTTGATGTTAATGAGCAGATTGAGGCGCCATCTATTATGTAATGTTTGACATGAATAAAATCACCTACAACCACATAGAGATCCTCTGCATGTCTACAGATGTTATTATGAATGGAGTTGGTGAACTGCCAAGTTGCTGCTAATAAAAAAAATAAAGAGAGATTTGCTGTAATTTCAGTGCGTCTATGATAAACTTTGAAGATACATTTCTCCATATAGCTACAGAGGTTAATGAGGGCTCGGTTTATAGTTCTGCTTGTATAAAGTGTGTTTACTGCTCTTACTTGGAAATGAACAGTCTTGGCACATGTTCTTTTTTAAATGGCAACATTTCATGTATTCTTCCAGCACCGCATAAATGAAAAATATATTTTTAATATTTAAATGCTTTATGTGATTTATTTACATTATGGATCTTAAGAGGAGGGGAAGAAAAATTGTCATGTATATTTCTGTAATTTTTGAAAAGAAGTATTCACAGGTTAAACCGCAGATTGCCTAAACAATGCCTTCCAATCATGATGCTATTTATTCAAAGCGGGCACAAATCTAGGAAGCCTTTCAGATTATGTCACTTCTTTATGCTAAAGTTCTTTACTATTGATATGTAAATGAACCAGCCCCAATGGCTCAGCTCATAAACATATTCTAAGTAAAAGCTACTCTACACTCTACTGACTTTTTACTTATTTCAAGGCTATAGATTAATATCACTCTTGGAAACTATGAATTCTGACAGCCAGAATTGCAGAGAACTTGATAGAAGTTATCATAGAAAAATGCTTTAAGCAGATGTTATCCCATTAATTAGATCTGGACTGGAGTACATTTGAGAGTTTAAAATTTTCAGGCCAAAAGGAATTGGTCCCAGTGAGTGTGCTCTATATCCACATTTAGTATCAGTTAATAAACAGCATTAAAAACACTTGGTCACTGGAGATTCTATTTCAGCCTATTGGCACTCTGAATTCATATTTTTACATGACTACAGTAAGTAAAATTTGCTTCTGCAATATTTTGTTGGCCATATGAACGTTTTTCTTAGAAGAGCATATACAGAATCACAGAAAATCTAACTTCTTTTTCTGACTCGTTACTGCGACAATAACAAGAAGGAGGGTTTGCAGCTCTTGTACCTTAAAGAGAACCAGTCATGTCTTTGCATATATGCACAAAATAGTCCACAAATGAAGTAAAGCACTTATTCAAGTAAGCACTTACAGCGGCAAAAATAGGCCTGGTGTGAAACATTGTAACAGAACCAACCCAGACTGCATTTGAGTACTTCCGTCACAGTACCGCTTCCCCGCCCGAACACCGACAACAGACACCACAGCCGACCATAAAAGACTAGACGACACCAGTCTGTCTGAACATGGAACTCTTCATTTGAACATAGATACAAGATACATACACTCAGGGGACAATCCCCCCTCCCTGCATAATGACACAAGGCGGGGCAATCTGCATTTAGTAACAAGAGACACACAGGTATTCAAACTTCACACCAGCAGACAGTTCCATCAGGAGGGAGTGCTGCTGGAGACACCCCCCCCACTAAGCTAATACACATAAACACATACATCCCATAATAGTTTGCTCCCAAGCCAGACAAACAATAGAACAATGGGATGCAGCCACATAACATTAAACAATCAACAACCCCCACCCCACCTATCTCCTAAACATGTCTACACAGTCTGAGACAAAGCCCACACAATATTAGGACAGATCACCCTGTACCCCTAACAGGCACAGGGTGATTTACACATAAGAGGGATATGGGGAGCTGAGACAAGGGTCTCCCCACCTCTCCAAAGTGAGCTGGGTTCCATGGGCCCCCACCCATGCTGTTGTAAGTTGTTTATTGAATAAAGCCTCTACTCCAGTCGGAATTCTGTTTTTGTGCTTATATCAACATTAGCAGTAAAAGCAGAAAGGTAAAGCTGGAGAGTGGGAAATAAGAAGTGTGGCAATGCTATTTGTTTGTGTACAGTGGCTGAACGTGTGCAAGAATTTCTTTATCATTGTTAAGGGAGACCACTACTCTTTTGCATATTGTGCATGTATGAACATCTCTTATGATGAAATGTGTCAGGGCGGAGCCTGTGCTGATGTCATCACGTCCGCTTGATGTATCTGTGTGTGAGTTTCTCTCATGTGCTTTACATGTTTTATTTAAAGGGACAGATCAACAATTTTTCAGTTTATAATTTATGGTACATCTATAGCTTGATGTTTTTGAGTGCTGCTGTAAACATTATTTGGGGAATAATTTTACTTTGCACTAAACGCAGTTTATTTAGGTTTAAAATATTATGCAAGGGTTATTTGCTTGTTTTTGGTCTAGGGGAAAGAAAAAGATTTACTTACTTGATCCTCCACTATTCCTCACAGCTAGACAGGTCCCTGCAGCTTCTTCTCCTACAAGCCCTAATGGCCTAGGACCCTGACGTTGTCAAGAACAAAGCAGAGTCCATAGCCCTGAATTAGACATGATGCTTGTGAAGGACAGTCCATTACTGGATCATAGGGAGCGACATCTGCCTGGGTAGTAGAGGATCAGGTAAGTACAACTGTTTCTCCTTTCCCCTAGACAAAATGAGCAATAGTGTCTTGTGGTGCAGGCACAGCCCCGCTACAGGAGATAATTTTTACCTATTCAGATTTGGGCTTTGAAGAACTTTTATGGCTTTTATGCACTTAAAAATCAATTACTATTCATTACCAATGTTTTTATGCTTGTTATCCATAGCAAATGGATTCATAGTTCTTCAAATCTAATAAATCTAGGGCTCCATTCTTACTTTTCATTTCCTGAATGTGCAAAAAAACACGCAGGAAATGTGCTGCAAATTCACCTCACACTAATGGTGCCAATAATTGTTAATGATACCCCAAGTGCAGCCATCCTGCAAGCATACTACAAACACGCCAAAAAACTATTTGAAAAGATTTTCAATATTCCGCATCCAAAAAAGGTTCTGGAACTTCTTTGGAGCATTTATGGAGCATAGCGTAGCCCATTTACTCAAAATGCACAAAAACACACAAAAAAAATAAGTGGGAACACAAGTTCCCACTACGCGAAGGTGTGAATGTGGCCTTAGTTGGTTCCAGCCACCCCCTTAATAAGGTTCAAAACACCATGATACACATTGTTCTGTTTTAGTGCTACATACTGTTCACCACAGTAAGTTTTATCCCTGTTCAGAATAATGCTAAACAAATTGTAAACTTATACAGTACAAACTATAACTTAAAAGTGGTTGTAAAGGCTCAAGGTTTTTTACCTTCATGCATTCTATGAATCTGGTGTGTTCAGCATCCCCCTTACCTGAGCGCCATCGCAGTCCAGCAATGTGCACGAGAGCCTAGACTCTCCTGGGACTCTCCCTCCTTATTGGCTCCTCAATCACAATTACTGAACCAATGAGGAGGAGAGAGCTGTGGCTCTGTGTGTGAATGGACACACAGAGCAGTGGCTTGGGAGCTAGCCTGCTTGGGTGCCCTATAGCAATCTGCTTGCTCTGGGGGCAGGAGGGAGCAGCCAGGTGTACCAGCGGAGGATGTGAGAAGAGTTGGATCTGGGCTGCTCTGTGCAAAACCACTGCACAGAGCAGGTAAGTATAACATGTTTGTGTTGTTTTTTTTGCCTTTAACCTCCTTAGCGGTATTTCCGAGTGTGGCTTACCATGCGGCGTTGCTCAGGGAGTCCCTGCAGCACTTACCTTGTCCTTCGCTCCCACAATGTGTCTCCTGCAGCGTCCCTGGCCATCTCCTCCAGCCGATGCCGGGATCCCGGCTTCCGTGTTCCGGTCCCTGTGACGTCGGGACATACGGGTGCCAGAACCGGCGGCAAATTTGAAGTTTTTAAAAAATTTCATTTTTTTAAAATGATTATTACATAGTAAAACATTGCTGTTTCAATGCATTTCACATACATTTTGTCCCTACTGCTTTGTCCTGTGCCCTGCCTGCATTTTGACTTTTCTTTCTGCCTGGAAACTTAGAAAAGTCCATGGTGTCCAAAAAGCGTCCCTTTACTTCAAAAGCGGTTTTAGACCAGCTAGAGAACAGCGATAGTAAATCAGAACCACTTGCAGAATTGAGTGATAATGATTTGTGGGGAAATTCGTCATCAGCCACTGAAAATGATTTTGCGACTTTGCTCAACGATGTGCGAATTTGCCTCTGTAATTCAAATTTCAGTGTTTTTGGTTTGATTATATTATTGAAATAAATTTATTATTATTATATTATTATTTTTTATGATTATTTATTAAATTATAATTTATGATTTCGTGTTTCAAATTTTATCCTACCCGGGATGTTTACTAGACTCTTGTTCGTACAGATTTCAGTGAGTTATTCCTAAAAATTACAGCCTACAATAAAAAAAACTACATATTTCCATGCAAAAAAATGGTACCGCTTTCAGCACAAAAAAATCAGAAATAATCATACCGCCGAGGAGGTTAATATCACTTTAAGACCTAACTCCATGTTTAGTTTCATATAGTAAGTTTAGGTCAAGCTGACCCAAACAAGCCATTTTCTTTACTAATTGATGTAGCCACTGTCAGCCTTGTATAAACTGTATGTAGCATCAGATACTTAAAGTGCACAATGCTGTGTTCATGCAATGATATGAGCACTTATGTCAATCTCAACAAGAAGGTGAATCTGATGGGAAACTAGTGTCTCAGTTTCCCAGTTGGGCTCCACCCACTATCAGTGTCACTGGTTGCTAGGAGGCTGTCGGCAGCAGTATGGGGACTTCCCATCTGCTCCCAAAATAAAACCGAATCGGGCTGAGGTTATGTTTTCCACCTCAGCCAATCAAAGGAAGCCTTCTATTCACTGATAAAAATACAAAGCTTCATTTGAATGGCTAATCAGTGCTCAGCCTAACTCAATTTTGTTCCGGTGGCAGACGGTAGATCCCATTACTGGTGTCAACAGCTTCCTAGAAATCAGTGAAACCTGAAAGGGAAGCTGAAACACTAGTTCCCCATCAGGTCTGTCCTCTTCTTGTGATGGATCAGCCCCTTTCCTTCTGTTAATCACAAGGTAAAATTACCTGATGGGGAACTTGTGTCTCAGCTTTCTCATCAAGCTCCACCCAGCCACAAAACTCATTGGTGCTGTGCTGTCTGCGTGATGGCTACAGCTTCAAGGCTAGTTCCATGGGTCTATTGCTACTGGGTTCTGGCAGGCAATTGTTTGCCCCACATACTCTGCACGGGCACCCACCAGATCCACAATCTGGACTGCTTTTAACCATTACATATCTAATAAGTGTACATCTCTTGTTATCTTTCAATATCTAAAAACATTTTCTGCCACATACGAATTTGCATCAGTATTAAACAATGCATTATTGTAACTTAAGATGTTATTATGATTTGTTACTTAAATTCTTTAATTCCTTCAATGTCCCTGAGGAAGAGTTGCTCGAAATGCGATGGAAATTCTTGATCATCTTCCCTACAATCAATGGTCATCACTTCAATTAGCATAATTTGTTTTGCCAATAAAACAAACAATTAACCTCAGCGCTCTTCCTATTAGGGACTAGATTGCTGTGACCAATATAATTGGATTAATTCATTTTGCCATTTACGGTATCTAGGATGGTTTTTAAATTATAATATTTTACTGTATTATTACATCTCTTATATTAAGAGCTTGAAAATATTATGAGAGTCAGGGTTTTGTCTGTTAAATCAGCCATTGATTTAAATTCTTTTCATTTCTGGCATAAATAAAGGTAAAATTATGTTTTTTACATCTTGTGTTATGTGTTTGGTGGCATTAAGATCCCATCTACCTGTGCATGTTCCAAATTGGAACACATAGCAGGAAGCCAGTTATGTTATTGATATAGATATATTGTATATCTGTATATAGATATTTCTCCCCCAACATCACCTTTAAGAATATGTAAACCCATCATTTCATACTACTGATATGTGCCTTCTGTATCATGTATTTGTATGAAAAAGTATGATGTTCTCTCTGCCAATCCCTCTGATTTCCTATTAAAAACTGACCACACTATGCATGACAGCATACTGTGGTCAGTTCTCTGGCTGTGCTGGAAGCTAATCCAATGATCAGGCTTGTGCTGACACATTCCCACCCTGCACAGTTCTTCACTCTGAAGATCAATGTGCTGCTGTTTCTCCTCCCCTAGTTCTCTGAGCTCCTTAAGCAGCTGAGAACAGAGGGTATGTGATCACATAAAAAAGGGAAAAAAGTATTTGTAAGGTTTTTTATATGTATACACAGATGTTTTACCTTTCATTTCTATTTTATAAATAAATTGTTTTACAATGTGAGAGTTTACATATACTTTAGTTTGCATTTCTAAATTTTAAATCCATCTCCAATCCACATTTTTTATATCAATCAATTATTTTTTTATGAATGTATCCCAGTTACCACTGGTTCACACTAGCGTGGGCTGTTCCGCGGTGTATTGTATGCACCTTTTTCAAAACACATCCACAGGGAAACCTCATGGTCTTTTTGATGCTGCGGGATGAGATACATGGGGGTACCATTCAGAATGAATGGCACCCCCTGTAGTCTCACAAGAGAAACACGATGTGGCTGTGGGTGGTTGCAGCTGCTGGAATCCCAGTGAATTCCAACACCCGTAACCAGCCTGCAGTGTGTGGGCTAGTGTGAACCTAGACTGAGACAGATAATGCAGCTTAGGCATAGTGGCTTTTCAAGAAATCTGATCATATAGAAGAACAATATATTCTTTTAAATGGGAACCTTTTGAAATGAGTACATGCAATCAGCTTATGCTAAAACTTGTTTTATTTACAACTGCTGAGCTAACCTGCTGCAGTTGCACTAGCAACAATGCTGTGCTTTTTAATTATTGCTTCAGACTTTCTCAGACATGCTAAAAATGTTGCACTGGTCAAATCCTGGTGCCTGCAGTTCTTGGCTGAATTCACAAATGTTTGACATAGATCAGCCCCCCTGTTGCAGTATTTCATCTTGTGATTTTCTGCAAAGTTGCAATGTCCAAATCTGATAGCTGGAGAAAAAGGAACTGAGAAAATGCTTCTTCCTGCCTGCAGTAAACTAATGACATCACCCCAGAATTCACTTAACCAGAGCTCAAAAAAAAAATGATAGTGTTGGTGTATATTGTGATATGTCAGGTATTTCTTCCAGCAGACACTGATGTGAGCACTTATACGTATCTGTTATTCTTTATTGTTTAACATTTTAAATTAAAATGCAAATACATTATATGTAATACATTATAAAACCAGCTGTATTTTCAAATTTTCAATTTACCATTCACATTTTTTTATCTAAAATATGCGTAACTGTAAACAGGATGTTTCTCAGCTGTAGTTGTGAGCAAACTCGATCTGCTAAATGTTATGTCGCACTTATACTATAATACGATTTTAAGGATAAAGCATATTTTGTTGTATTTTGAATATAACATAAAACTTGCTATTTCTTATTCATTGCAAATTAACTAAAAAAATTATGCTACCCTAAATTTACATTTAAAGAGCACCTGTTACTAGCAAAGCACGGACAAAAAACAGTTCACTTATTTGGTAAGGTAAAGTATTAGTAATGAGTTGGTTGGTGTTCAGAGTCAATTTAAAATGTAATATAAAATTAATTTTGGTCAGGACATACAGTACATCTATACTGTGTCCAGGCACAGAGTACTGTTCCATTCTTTTTTCTTTATTCTACAGGATATGACGTAACAGTAAATGGGGGGGGGCGGGATTAGGACTTAGGAAGCATGTGGTCAGAGACAAAGAGACTTGTTCTGGAGACTTCAGAGGAAACAGAAGTTTTGTGTTGGACTCTAAAAGAGCAAGTCATGACAAGATTCCATCACCAGAAAGATCCAAGTTAAAGCAGAGATCCACTCACACTGTAAAAAAATAAAAGTCAGCAGCTACAAAAACTGTAGCTGCTGACTTTTAAAAAACAGCGACTCACCTGTCCCATGATCCCATGGTGTCCTCCCAGCAGCCCATTTCACTGGCCATCCTGTGTTCCAGGCAACGGCATCTTCAGTATGGGCACCCGGCTGTGACAGCTTAAGGCTTTTGGTGCCCACTGCACGAGTAGCTCTGCTCTTCCATAATGGTCCCGTAGTCTTCTGGGACCTGTCATGTGTCCCAAAAGACTACGGCAAGGGAGGGTGGGAGAATAACTTCAGCTTCCAATCGCCTAGGCGATCGCAGCGGAAGTGGGAGCGGGTGCCTGTCAATTTCGGGTACCCACTCCCCCCCGGCTCCCCCAAGGTGCCAATCCTTAATGGGGAGGGGGGGACCAGTCTTTAAAGCGGAACTTCCCCTTTTGGGTGGAACATCTCTTTAAGTAGCTGATTAGTATACTTATGCCTATCCCATACATTGTACATCCTTATTGTTAGGAAGGGTAGACAGTTTGTACATTGTAGGCATATTTTTATTATACTTTGAATGCTATGAATTGTGTTTTTTTCTACAGTTGTATGTGTAGCTTTTCTGTTTAATAAGGCAAATATTAATACACTATAAAACTTTAATCGCTTCCTTGGCTTGTACTACAAAAGAACCGTTAAATAGACACCAAGCAAAACAGTGGTCTAGGAGGCCTAGTAGCAACAGAAGTGAGTTTTACAGCAATTTTTGTTTAGCATGGATAGAGTTTCATATGGGCAAACTAGAGGTAGTCAATGGGGAGGAATGAGGGGAGAAAGATCTAAAGTTTTCAGAGATCCACATTATGGTTGTGAGGTCATTAATAATTGGGGCAGTTTCTAAACTGAACTATTTGGAGTAGTAAGCAAAAGTCCCCTCTAGGATCCTAGTTAGGACAGCAGCTTCATAATAGTAAATTCAGGAAGGACACAAGCTCCAAGTTTAAATCTGACTAAAGTAGCTGAGGAGATTCTTGCTTTCAAATGGCTCTAAGATAAACTTGTTAACTAATAAATGTATTAAATTGAAACATTTGGGGGAACACTCATAGGAATCACTAGAAGAAAAAAGAACTAAATACTTATTTGAACAATGTTTATTTTCCTCATCCAAGAGAAATGAAGGTGAGACCTTCTGATATTATTCAGTAAGGTTATGTATATAACAGGGGCGGACTGACAACTCATGGGGCCCCCGGGCAATAGGGGATCATGGGGCCCCTGTGTCCTTGCCCAAACTCAAAAAAGCCTATGAAAAAGGTACCAGGGGCATCTCATGGGGCCCCCTACTGACCCCAGACCCTCGGGCAGTGCCCGAGTTTACAAGTGGTCAGTCCGCCCCTGTTATATAATATGAAATGTGTGGAAAAGTGTGGGATGCAGGGGTGTTGCTAGGATTGTAAAAGACATAAGGTGAATTGTGGGTTTGGCTGAGTTGTTTTAACAGTGGGATGGGTTTAATTTAAAAAAATGGAGTTCTTCCATTACATTTTCTTTTATGTACACTGAAAATAGACAAATATAGAAAAAAAATAGACAAATATATGAAAATAGCACCTAAGCTTCATGCACACTGGGCATTTTTACAGCTGATCCTTTGGCATTTTTTTCCTGCCTCTAAATTCTCTCCTGCATGTTAATCTATGTGTCCATAGACACATAAACTTTTAGAGGAAGTAGCAGGAGGGTTTAGAAACAGGAAAAAAAACATTGCCAGTGCATCCAGGAGCAGCAGATTTTTGTCATAAAAACGATTGAAGCGTGTAAATGCTTCTAAACGCATGGTAACACTAGGCATGTTTAGTGCTTGAGTGTTAATTAATTTTATTGGCCAGACTAATCAATTTATTCTGGCCAATGAAATGAATTAACACCCAAATGCTTGACACCTGGAAATGTGGAATAACACATTACACACTTCTACAGGCGTCAGGCGTTTTTTTTCCCTAAAATGCTGCTGCCAGGAGG
Source organism: Staurois parvus (assembly GCF_062004578.1). NCBI lineage: Eukaryota > Metazoa > Chordata > Amphibia > Anura > Ranidae > Staurois > Staurois parvus. The sequence continues at coordinate 3,838,919 of NW_028317866.1, read as the reverse complement.
AGGCTTCTAGGAGAGTTAAATAAAACATCAAGTGTGCATGAGGTCTTAGTCTGATGCTACCTTAAAGAAGAAATTCATTAAAGTAGTCACGGCTTGCTTAGCAACCAGCAATTGTTGAGATGCTTTAATCAGAAGCATGTAATATACAGTAAAGTATCTACAGTATTGTGCAGAAGTCGCCAAGCTGGCTATACAGTTTTTTTTGTTCAACCAACGAAATTCAAACAGGGTGGTTGGAGGAATCCCTCCTCCGGGAAATTGGATAAGAGATACTATTAGAATACACTGTTCATTGTCTGCAGTTGCTGATCAATTAAAAAATTTCCAACATGCCAATCAAACAATAGACCTCTGTATGGCAAGGATGGCCACACACTGATATTTGAAATTTGACCAGTTTCTACTGAACTGGCTGAATTTTGATCAGTGTATGGTAAACCTAACACAGTTCTGTGGTCAGTGGTCATTAATATGTAGCACAGAGTGAAGGGGTCAGAAGTATGTAATGCACAAAATTCTTGGGTCAGGTGGGTGTAATGTGCAAGGCATAGGGGACAGGAGTAATCTCTTCGCAAATGTTCAACCCTTACATTCCACCTTCTAGCACAAATCCTATCCCCTGTCAGGAGCATGTAGCGCTCCTACTACATTACGGCTGCTGATCTCAGTCTAGCTTCCTGGTTTTGGTTGTGATGCTTTCTCCCTGTCTATCTGTCCACCTGCAAGGTGATTAATGTAGCCAGTCTCTGTGTGGAGACCAAACCTGATATAAGCCTGTCAAGCCTGCCTTCTCATGCTTGTGATATTGTGTTTTTAACACATGCTCCAAGCTCCCTGTTTGTTTGCCCTATCCCTGTGCCTGCTAATTTGGACTCCCTCTGTCAGGGCTCCGGGTGTGACCAGAGGTATGTGAACTGACGCAGGGAAACGCAGGCTTCAGATATGTTATAATAATAATATTTATTATTAGCTGCACAAATAAACAAACACAGTGCAAACAAGCTAACCTTAAGCTAATAGGTACACAGAGCAAACAAACAAACAAACCAATAGGTACACAGTGCAGTCAGGGCTGGAGAGGTGGAGTGGTCAGGCAGGCCAAGCCCACAGCACGGATTTCCTCAGGGCGCGGGGTCTAAGTCCCAGCCTGCTATTCACCAGGGCCCCTGATGGTGGGGATGGACTTGGTGCAGACTGGAACCAGGTCGCGACCCCTGAGTGCGTCCGGCTGTGGTAGAGAGTGCTGGCAGGTCCAGGTCCGAGTGGGATGGATGGAAGGATGACAGTCAGGAGCGACGTGGTCAGACTAGCCGGGTCAGTAACGGTGGGGACAGGCACGGTACAAGCAGCATACAAGGGTAGTCAGGTCACACGCCGGGTTCAGTAACTCACGGGCAGCACGGTACAGAGGATCAGGCAGAAGGATGGTCAGGGACGAGCCGGGGATCAGAGCAGGAGAATGTCAGCATGGATCAGAACAGGCAGGGTCGGCAACAAGGAACGCACTACAGGAATACAGGAATCAGGAACACAAGTTTACAAGGTACAGGGGCCCATGGAAAAACACACCAAGGCCCAGACTGCAGGTCTGGCCATCCCTTAAATACACCTGCATAATCAGCTTCAGGTGTTTGGCTGGCTGCAGGGTTGAGTCTCTGATTGCTGGGAGCACCCGCTGGCCAGCCCTGGTACTGCAGCCTACAAGGCAGGTGAGTCCCACCATTACTGGCAAGTCCATTCCTGACACCCTCATTGACGATCTCAGATTGGATATCGACTACTGTCTGAACTTTCGATTACGGATTGGACCTGAACAATGCCTGCCTTGTACCTGGACTGTCATTGAATCACTCTGCCTGTCTGCCAACCGCAACTACCTATTTTCTGTGCTCAGTAGGTGCCTGCCCTTGCATGGTAGTCAGGCACTATAGCATTGAGTATAAGTCCTAGGGGCAACTGAGTACCAGTAGGCCTGCTTGCCTTATGGGAAAGGGGGCTGCTATAGGTGAAGAATACAGAAGCCAACTATAGTGTCTGACCACCTGCGATAGGGAAAGTGTGGCATTCCCCAACCCAAAATCCAACTCCTAGCACAAATGCTTTCCCCTCCAAATCCCACTACCCCGCACAAAGCCCCCCGCATTCCGCCTCCTAGCACAAAACCTCTACCTCCTAAAATCCACATCCTACCACAATTCTCCCCTAAATTCCCCCTCCCAGTACTAATCATCTCCACCCCAATTCCACCTCCCAGCACAACTCCCCCCAAATTCCTCCTCTTAGCACAGATAATCTCCTCCAAAATTGTACCTCCAATGCATAAATCCTCTCGCTACCTAAATCTCACCTCCCAGCACCTACAATATTCTTCCCAAGTTTCTTCTCCTAGATCACTACTAACCCTTTCTCCTTTAAATCTGCATCCTAGCACTAATCCTCTTATACACCCTCCACCCTTCCCAGCACAATTTCTCTCCTCCCAACACCAATCCTCTCCTCCACTCAAGCACAAATTATCTCACTCTCCAAACCCCTCCCCCCAGCACTAAATCTCCCCCCAAATCCAAATTAGCCTTCTCCCTCTCCCAGCACAAATAATATTGCCCCTAAATTCCCCCACTTAGTATAAATCCTCTCCACCAACACAAATCCTTTCCCCCTCCAAATCCCCCTTACCAGCATCCTTTCCACATTCTAGCCTAAATCATCTCCCACCACCCCAGCATACATCCCCCCACAACATAAATCCTCTCACCCCCCCCCCCCCCCATCCCCCATACCAATACAAATTTTCTCTCCTCCAACTCTACTCTTAACACAAATTCAACCCCCATTTTACCCTCCTAGCATAAATATTCTCCTCTCCCCAAATCCTTCCTCATATCTCAAATACCACCTGCCCACCATCACCTTCTAAGCACACATCATCTCACCCAACCCTCCCTAGCACTAAGCCTGTATTTCCTTATGTAATGGTGCAGAGATCAGAGCTAACATTATCGTGTTATTAACATTCTCTGTGTCACTGAGGACCACCCAACCTGAAGATTAGGTCATGAGGAACAGGATCCTGTTGCATCATGTGGCAGGTCTAATGACTTCGGAAAAGGTATAAAACAATTAGCAAACACATAGCCTGGTGGACCACTGAGTGGGAGGAGGGTTTTTTTTCCTGAATTGAGAACAGTACCTATTTCCGTAGTTAATCAACCCTAATAAAAGAAACAAAGCACTAGGTCAGTACATCAGGTAACTAAAATTTCCAGAATGAAATCAAAATGTCAGTCTATGTATTCCTCTCATGACTGATTTACTATAATTACAATATGATTTTGCACTGATTTCTCAACAATGCCAGAATACATTTAAACAAAATAATGTTTATACTGTTTCAAACTGTGTGTTACATTGCTTCTGCCTTCATATGTGACAAACTAATTTTAATAAATATAATAAAATCTGCCAGCTTAATTATTTCAGAAAAGCTTTAGCATGAATGTTGCAATGTTCTATGCCCGGTAGGCTTCCTCAGTTGAAAACAGATAAAAACCTATTAAAAATATTATTTTTGAAAAGCCATTTACTCATCAGCTTTTCCATACCATCAAAACGGAATCAGTTATTGCCAAGTTAAGAGACAATAAAATGGCACAAAAAGAACAGGAATATAGTAATGTTACACAAATTGTTTACCTTCCTCATGTATTGTAAAATTCTGCATAGCACAGATACTACACATACGAAAGGAAAAAAAAATGTTAAAAAAAAAAAATAAGGTAGGATGTGCCAGCATTTCTCCCACTTTACATTATTTGTATTCAAGGTTTTTGAAATGACATTGCAATCTGATGATGCACCAGCCTATTATATTGTCTAGCAGGACAAATATCCTTGCATTTTCTCTATAGAACTAACACAATTTTTCCATGTCAGAGGTGCATAATATTCTGGCAGACCAAGAAGCAGCCAGTGCATAAGGAATGATGCTATTAATCCTCTTGGGCAATCTCCAGGTCTGATTATTAGGGAAATAAATTTGCATGCTGCATATGAGCTAGGTGAATCACCAAGAGCACAAATTATATTTCCTGACAGCACGTTAGAGAATGGAGCTGCATCACTTTTTTATCTTTTCTTTTTTCCCCCCCTGTGAAAGCTATAGAATTTCAATTCATTACATGAAATTGGTTGGGATTCAAGTCCCTTTTTAAAGTTGATATTGAGTCTGTTATCTCTGTAAAGAAGTGGAAGTTCCCAAGTGGATCTACCTAATCACTACTTAAAAAAGAAAACAAACAGAAAAAAAAAACTATTGTTAGGGTCATGATTTACTTGCTTGATTTTTATCAGCAAATAGAAAAAACATTTCAATTTGCTGTTTAGTGGCCCTTTTTGCATCTATATAACTTAAAGAACAGACGTTTTAACTTTCAATTGTTATTCTTTAGTATAGACTAACAAAGCAATTTTTGAAGTGTTAGCAAAGAGTAGATTTACTAACTACAAGTGACTGCTGCTTGTCAGCAAAGGTGTGTGTTGTTATAATGGTTTGTTTTACAAAATATTACAAATGTAATTTTGCTGTCACATAATATAGATGTTGAAAATGTTATTACAAAACAATGTACCAAAAACAATAGTAACATCTATAGTAAATGTTTAATTAGACATCATTTTTGATTGTGGGCTTTTACAGGATGGTAATTTGGTAAGTTTCTTTCAGAAATATAATTTTTATTTGCAATAATATATTTTACTTTTACATATGTATGTCAAGGCAAATTAAAAAAAATATATACAGTATTTCCTAAATGTCTGCAATGTATGCACATTTTCTTATGCTTTATCCTGCAAGCAGAGAAAAAATAAATGTTGATGTGGCAGAAATATAGTATTCTTCTAACTTTCTCTTAGACATGACAACATGGCTCGGAATTCTAAAGTGTGTGGTGTCAGTCTTGTATTCATCATTTCTGTCGCATTACAAACAACACAGATGTCTCATCATCCCTTTCCTTCCCCCTCATCCCCATAATCCCTTCTTGTGCACAGGCAGAGAGTACATTATCAACTGGCAAAATCAGCAGATATTTTTTGCATCTATCAAACAGATACAATAAAAAAAAACCTTCAATGGTATGTTTATCAGACCAAAAGGAAGCAAAAAAGAGAAACTCAGCCATTGCTATGGTTTACATTTTAAATCAATAAAAAAATCAATAATATACAGTATAAATCCACTTAAGAAAAAATCTACTCCTAACAGGTATAAATATTGCAATTTTGTATTATAAGCACCCCACGTAAAGATACATTTACACATCAACCCCCCCCCCCCACACACACACACACACATACTCTTCCCCCAAGAAAAAAAAAAAACAAAGACAATTAACCACTTGCCCTCCAGAGGATTTACCCCCCTTCCTGACCAGGCCATTTTTGCGATACGGCGCTGTGTTACTTTAACTGACAGTTGCACGGTCATGCAGCACTTTACATAAATGAAATATACGTCCTTTTTTACCCACAAATAGAGCTTTCTTTTGGTGGTATTTGATCACTTCTGTGTTTTCTGTGTTTGTGTGCTATAAACAAAAAAAAGACCAACAATTTAGCAATTTTGAGAAAAAACTATATTTTTGACTTTTTGTTATAAAACACAACCAATAAAAAAATTGTAAACATGTCTTTGCTAAAAAAAATCCAAATATGTTTAAATTAATTGGTTTAAGTGAAAGTGATAGCATGTACAAATGGTGGTATATATACTGGAATTTTAATATTTTTTTTTTATAATAGTTATGGCGATCAGCGAGTTATAGCGGGACTGCGGGACTGCAGGACTGCAGCAGGCATTCTGACACTGGGTGGGAATTGATTAACTTCCACTGACATCCCCAGTGACCCTAATACTGTGATCAGTACTAATAAAAAGCACTGACACTGTACTAACGACGCTGGGCAGGAAGGGGGTTAACATCTGAGGCAATCAAAGGGTTAACTGTGCGCTGTGTATGTTTTATATTGTGTGCTGTTTTAAAACAGAGAAATTATGCTTTGTATTTCTTTGCTGTGCTGTACAAAGCAGCATGTCCTTTCTGACAGGAGACAGACCTGTGTTGTTTACCATCAGCTATTGCCAGCAGGGAATTGCTGGGTGGGACCCGGTAATTGATATCTCTAGCCACTAATGACACCACGGGTAGGGTGGTGCGCACATGCCCCCTGCCCGGAAATGCAAATCACGTATATATACATGATTTTGCGCAGCCCTGCCACCCTATAGCAGTACTTCTACTATAGGGCGTTGGGCAAGCAGTTAATAAATAAAACAAAAAATAAATAAAACACATAAATAAAAATACTTATTCTACACCCCAGGATTTGACCACTTTCTGCAGGTAGCAGGGACCTCACTGACCTCAGTTCTGAATTCTGGGAAAGCTTGGATATCCCAAATGTCATGAGAAGATGCTCCCACACTGGATCCCATGAGAAGGCTCAATGATGTCACCATTACCTATATGAGCACACTGAAAGCTGGGTTTTCTTCCAAAGCTTTTTTCTTATTACTTTCATTCATAGGGTAGCGAGCTGAATTTTCATACAAGAACTGCTTGAAGCTCACACAAATTCCACTCACTGCCCACTTCCTGCAATCACTTTTTATTTCCTTGGGCTGGGAGAGAGGGTCTTCTTGTTATAATCATATGATCATATTCAGTGTTTTAAAGCGGAACTAAATCCATCGATTTAACAGTTTCCCAAAACAGTTATGCCTAGTACACACAATGAGAATATTGGATGAATGATAATCTGTATTTTTTTGCATGCTAGTCTCATACTGAAAATGAATAGGTTACTAAAGTTACAAAAGTGCTCAGAAGACAGAACACAATTTCAGAAGTGATGTAATATATTGTATTGTAATGTGTTCTTTCATTTCCTAGCATGCGAGGTCTTGGTCACTGTGATTGTTTTTGTACAAATACTATACTAATTACACAAAAATCATTCTGCTATCTTACGAGAAAAATGTGTTCGTGGCCGACCCTTCGGATATTTTCAAATGAACTGTCATGATCTGCTCTCAAAAGCTATGCACTAACGATCAGATTATTGGGCGGTCACTCACTTTTTTTTTTTCATCCAATTTTCTCATCTTGTGTACTATTAGGATTAGATTCAAGGCAAGCAGTGAATAATAACTGTAACATTTGCTTATGCTCTTAACCAAACTATCAAATCATTATATGAGAGATGCAAAAACTTAACACATGAGCAGCAACATGGTAACTACAAATCAAATCAAGGCCAAGATGGCAGCTTCCTTGGCTGTACAGGTTAGAAAGTTTTAATTACAGAGAATATAATAAGAGAGAGAGCAGCAAGCCAATTCCAAAAGCAGGAAAAACAATTCCAGGAGAATTTCATACACAAAATAAATTTGAGGAACACCTTAATACAAGGGAGTCATGTTTCAATTCTTTTATTCTTGGCATTTCTAGAAAATCATTCCTGGTTGCAAATTCAACTGGTGAGGTAATCTGTATGTAACAATTTTTAAAAAATATCCTTTAGTTATACATTTTTGGAACAAACAGACAGGGGTACATGAGCATAAATTATATAAAGCCAATCCAGGTATATGAAAGCAGGATCATAATGGATTTGTGTTACCACATCAGTACACAGATAGAAATTCCATAGTTCAGTCAACCCTTGGGTGCTCATAAAAGATACTGCACATTCTGTCTGATCTTATTCACTTTAACCACTTGCCCTCCAGAGGATTTACCCCCGCCTCCCCCTTTCTGACCAGGCCATTTTTTGCGTTACGGCACTGGTCATTTTAACTGACACTTGTGCGGTCATGCAATGCTGCACCCAAATGAAATTTACATCCTTTTTTTCCCCACAAATAGAGGTTTCTTTTGCTAGTATTTGATTGACTGTGTGTTTTTTTTTATTTTTTGCGCTATGGAAAAAAATTAGACCGACAATTTTGAAAAAAAAAAAATATATATATATTTTTTACTTTTTGCTATTAAACATGTCCAGTAAAAAAATTTAAAAAAATCTAATTTCATCCTAAATTTAGGCCAAAGTGTATTCTGCTACATGTCTTTGCTAAAAACAAATACCCCAATACATGTAAATGATATGGTTTACGTGAAAGTTCTAGTGTCTACAAATGGTGGTATATATACTGGAATTTGTATGTATTTATTTATTTTTAATTTGTACTAGTAATGGCAGTGATCATTGACTTATAGCGGGACTGCGGTTGGCATTCTGACACTGGGGAGAACTGACTTGGTGCCACTGACATCCCCAGTGACACCAATACAGTGATCATTGCTAATAAAAAGCACTGACACTGTACTAATGGCACTGGGCAGGAAGGGGTTAACATGAGGGGTGATCAAAGGGTTAGCTGTGTGCTGTGTGCCATTTATAACTGTGTGCTGTGTTTGTGCTTCACTGTAAGCACACTGCTTTGCATAACTGTGCTATGCAAAGCCATGCAAAGCAGTGTGCAGGAGCTGTCAGGGGAGAGAACTGTTTTGCTTACAAACAGTTCTCCCCCCTAACGGAGATGCTTGACAATGACCGGGCACCAGTAAGTAATCACTGGCCGGGACACGGTGATTGGCAGCTGAGGCCGCAAATGGCGGCGCAGGTAGGGCGCGCGGCTGGAGCGCACCCCCTACCCAAAAATGCGAAATCACGGATTTATACGTGATTTTGCACACCTGTCATCCAGACAATGGAACTGTCAGAACACAGCATAGAAAGGAGCAAAGCAGAAGAAATTATTATTATTATTATTATACAGTATTTATATAGCGCCAAAAAGTTTGCTCAGCGCTTTACATTATAGTGGGAGACAGTACATGAGACAATACAGTAACAATACAATACACGAGAGGTTCAAGGGCCCTGCTCCTTGGAGCTTACAATCTAGGAGATTAGGGCGATACAATATAAAAACGGGGGGGGGGGGGGGGGGTAGGGGGAAAGGCGGATGTGTTAAAGGAGGAAAGGGTGCATGACCTTGTACAGCACTTCACCATATTCGTTTGAACATGTGAAAAGAGACCAGTAGAACCATTTGCGTTTGAATTTCTCCTTTTTTACTTTTCAGTGTGCCAGTAATGTTTTCAGTAGCTGAATATTGCTTATTTTGGCAAACCATAGTGAGAAAGTCGTAGTGGATTTCTGTTTCCATATAACACCTATGTATCGATTTTTTAAATAAATATTGAGTTGATCTTTAAAAGTATTAGCACAGAGGTGACATATAAAGCCACAATATTTGGATCACATCCTCATCTCTAATTCTCTACTTTCCTGAACTGTAGGTCTAGATGTGTAGGTCCTGTACATTCTAAATTGTAGGCTGAACACAGATGCGTTACATTTGGATAACAATAAGCCATGCTTTAGTAGGACATCTTAGATGCAAGGGTGGTATTTTTGAATGGGGTGCAAATAAAACAAAAAGTATGGAAAACATAACGCACAATACTACAGAAAGTGACATTTGTAAACTATAAAAATGTAAGCTTCCCCTGTGATATGAGTGCAGAAGCCAAAATGTATTTCAATTAAAATGTACCGCTGCTGACCTATCTGTATTTGTCAAATCCAGCTTACAGCCCATATGAAAAGATATAACAATGGCATGCTGATGCATTTGAAACTAAGATAAAAGACTATTCATAATATTCCTCAATCATATCCCTCCATTTACATAGAAATCACATTCAGTAATCTTAATATTGGTTCCAGAATAGTGACTCTTCACCATTATAGTTTTCATGTCATTAGATAGAAATGGACATGCAATATACTGTACACTTTTTTATATAACAAGGAACACAGGTTTGTTGATGACTGTTGCTGCTATACAGAGCTTTAATATTTTAAATAGCACTTTAAATTATATAACCTTGAAAAGTTAGCCCATCTAGGTTAATGAAAGGATTTAGGAACTTACAGAAAGATGCTGTTGTTAATTTAGGCTGTAACACAGGGGGAGATGTACTAAAACTGGTTCACTCATTATCTGGTGCACCTGTACATGGTAGCCAATCAGCTTATTATTTTACAGGTACTTATATAGTGCAGTAAATTTTAAGCAGCACTTTACATATATATTATACATTCACATCAGTCACTAACCCTCAAGGGGTGTACAATCTAAGGTCCCTAACTCACATTCATACATACACATACTAGGGCCAATTTAGACAGGAGCCAATTCCCTACCAGCATGTCTTTGGAGTGTGGGAGGAAACTGGAGTACCTAGAGGAAGCCCATGCAGGCACAGGGAGAACATGCAAACTCTATGCAGGTGGTGCCGTGGTTGGGATTTGAACCAATAACCCTAGTACTGCCAGGTGGAAGTGCTAACCATTTAACCACTGTGCTGCCCCATTCATCAGTTTTATTTGCAGCTCGTCAGAGACACTTAACCACTCTCTTCAATCAGGGAGGGCGTCAAATGGTGTCCTTCCTGGATAGCGTCTTGCGCATGCTCGCAGGCCCACGCTGTGGCGAGATCTGTCACCGGCTGTGTACCTAGGACACAGCCGAAGACAGATCTGTGTACTGACCCTGCTGCCAGTACCATGTGACCTGCTGTGACCAATCACAACAGGTCACATGACAGTTGTAAACAATGGATGGCATATACAAGTGTGTCTAGCTGTGAATGGTCACAGTGATCACATGCAAAGGGTGGGCCAATAACAGCCCACCTGCGTCATGTGATTAGTCGTGGCCAATCACAGCTAATCACAACAAAAAAACCAGAATCGATTCAATTCAGTTAAATACTTGCTTATAGCAAATAAATTCTTTGCTATAAGCAATCAAAATGTGTAAAGAAAAATACTGATCACTTCCCAAAAGTAGTACAATGTTACTATGGTAACATTATACTACTTTGGTCATAGTTTAATATGAAAAAAAATGTAAAAAAAAAATAAAATAAACAACTATTGAAAGAAAATTATAATTTTTTTTTTCGTACTGTCACCAGTCAGTGTCCCTGATCACCACCACACCAGTTATATGATGATGCTGTATTCCACTGGTGACAGTATGTAAACAACAATTTGTGAAAATCACTTTTTTAATTTCTTAATTTTCCAAAAAATTATGACAAAAAAATGACAACTTCAAAAACTCGCCATGCCTCTTATGAAATACATCGGAATGCCTACTTTGCAAAAAGGGGTCATTTGGGGGATATCTGTACTATTTTGACATTTTTGGGCCTCAAGAAATTAGATTGGCTGTCAGTTCTTCAGGACTGATCAATTTTCATAGATATCCCATAGTTTGTGAACACTATAACTTTCCTACAGACTAAATAATAAATACTGATTTGGGTTATTTTCACCAAAGACATGTAGCAGAATACATCTCGGCCTAAATTTATGAAGAACAATTATCTATTTGCAAACTTTTATAACAGAAACAAAGAAAAACGTGGGTTTTTTTTTCAAGACATTTGGTCATTTTTTGTTAATTTAGCAAAAAAATAAAAACCCCTGTGGTGATTAAATACTACCAAAAGAAAGTTCTAGTTGTGTGAACAAAATCATAAAAATTTTGTTTGTGTACAATATTGTATGACTGCGCAATTGTCATTCAGAGCGCTGAAACCTCAAAATTGGCCTGGGCAGGAAGGGGGTAAAAGTGCCAGGTATTGAATTGGTTAAAAGTGAGCCACCTGCTTTTGTCTTTGATAGCCCAGTATAACCTAGAGACACAGTGGGGGAGATTTACTAAACTGGTTCACTCAGAATCTGGTGCACCCGTGCATGGTAGCCAAACAGCTTCTAACTTCAGCTTGTTCTATTAAGCTTTGGCAATAAATCCTAAAATTTGATTGGTTTCTATGCAGAAGTGCTCCTGATTTTGTACTCTCCAGGTTTAGTAAATAAACCCCACAGTCTTTGTTTTAGGACTTTCCAGGATACAGAAAACAAACTAAATTTCTTGAACTATTTGTGCAGTAAATTTAGCTGCCCCATCTCATATCATTAACACATTGAATTTGAACCCTAGCCAAACTAAAAACACACATAAAATACATATACATGCACATATGTATATGTTTAACCCACTAAAAGATCTGTAATTCGATAATGGCAGTTTTGTAATTTAAAAATCCCTACCAGACATCATATCCAGGCCCCCTACTCTCTTGAAGTCCTCTCCAGAGCACATGGCAGATAAGAAACATAGCCTGGTCAAAGACCTACCAGAGGCTGTGAGTGGACAAGCCAGCAATAGCACCAGACTGACAATGGCTGAAATTTTCAGTTTCCCCTGTAAATAGGCTTCAGTGTAATGTGGACAGCACTGTGTAATGCATCCTATCTTATAGTATTGTCCCTACATCACCAGGTATTTTACTCTGCCAGGGATTATGTGATATCAAGGCGGATTCATATATATATGGTAGTTCTTCATAAAAATATATTTTTTAATAAATTCACAACTGGTTTGTTGGTATTTGATATGCTGCAAAACCAAATGTCAGAGTGGGATATGCCATGGGGAAGGGTTAGAAGAAGGATCTGTCAGGTTAATATTATTGTCTGTGGCTTCCTTTTCTAGTGACAACTACTCCCTCCATTTCTTGTCCTGCTTTCACAGAGAGAAAAGAAGTGAGGTGACATCTCTCCAATAAATTCACAGACAGCAATAAAGACTTGTATACAATAATCAGATGCAGTGCAATTCCTCAAATATGCAATTACTATAATAAACCTGAATTTTACTCTTAATAAATAGGTGATACCCTCCAAAAAATATGCACTTACTATAATAAACCTGAATTTTACTCTTAATAATTAGGTGACACCCTCCAAAAAATATTCATTTACTATAATAAACCTGAATTTTACTCTTAATAATTAGGTGACACCCTCCAAAAAATATTCATTTACTATAATAAACCTGAATTTTACTCTTAATAAATAGGTGACACCCTCCAAAAATATGCAATTACTATAATAAACCTGAATTTTACTCTTAATAAATAGGTGATACCCTCCAAAAAATATGCACTTACTATAATAAATAAATAATTTGCGCTAGTAAATATATATAAATATATGTAAAGAAATCATCAAATCATAAGTCCAGAAAAATATATATATACCAATACCACAGAAAAATATAAAAAAACTTTTTAGGTGCAAAAAAACTTTTGTGCAAAAGGAGTGTCTCAATATAAAAAAAGTGTCTCAATATAAAAAAATTTCACCAAAAAACCTTGATAATATAATGGCAGATCATCCATAAAAATATCTTCAGAAACGGAAGCTCTCCAACACACCGATCCTCATCGATCGAAATAACAGGACGAAAAACTTTGTAGTTAATCGAAAATCCACTTCTCCAATAGAAAAAGGACCACCTTCAAACGTATCCATGGGGGGAAATGCCAAGCACTCGAGAGAAACAGAAAGACTTCATGGTGCAATATTATAAAAACCAATTCCTTTATTAGATACTCATTGCACTTACTCAAGAGGTGTCCCAGCCGACACCAGCATCAACAGCATCAACAGCAATCACATAAACGAGCCTGACTACTCAGCACATGTGCAATAGCTGGCAGTCAAAAACGTAATGACATCACATCAATCAAGCTCCGCCCTACGCGTTTCATCATCGACGTCCTCAAGGAGCTCCGTGAGGACGTCGATGACGAAACGCGTAGGGCGGAGCTTGATTGATGTGATGTCATTACGTTTTTGACTGCCAGCTATTGCACATGTGCTGAGTAGTCAGGCTCGTTTATGTGATTGCTGTTGATGCTGTTGATGCTGTTGATGCTGGTGTCGGCTGGGACACCTCTTGAGTAAGTGCAATGAGTATCTAATAAAGGAATTGGTTTTTATAATATTGCACCATGAAGTCTTTCTGTTTCTCTCGAGTGCTTGGCATTTCCCCCCATGGATACGTTTGAAGGTGGTCCTTTTTCTATTGGAGAAGTGGATTTTCGATTAACTACAAAGTTTTTCGTCCTGTTATTTCGATCGATGAGGATCGGTGTGTTGGAGAGCTTCCGTTTCTGAAGATATTTTTATGGATGATCTGCCATTATATTATCAAGGTTTTTTGGTGAAATTTTTTTATATTGAGACACTTTTTTTATATTGAGACACTCCTTTTGCACAAAAGTTTTTTTGCACCTAAAAAGTTTTTTTATATTTTTCTGTGGTATTGGTATATATATATTTTTCTGGACTTATGATTTGATGATTTCTTTACATATATTTATATATATTTACTAGCGCAAATTATTTATTAATTGGTACACTTTATATATGGTGGTTTTTTGCAGCTGGTACACTATTAGTAAGTTATACAATTTTGACCATAGGCGCTATTATTAATTTTTCTTACTTACTATAATAAACCTGAATTTTACTCTTAATAATTAGGTGACACCCTCCAAAAAATATTCATTTACTATAATAAACCTGAATTTTACTCCTAATAATTAGGTGACACCCTCCAAAAAATATGCAATTACTATAATAAACCTGAATTTTACTCTTAATAAATAGGTGACACCTTCCAAAAAAAAAAGTGTCTCAATATCCTCACAGTATGTGTACTTATGAATTATGGTGAAACCATCCAGTCGCAAACAGTGAGGATAGTACTCCTTACATAAATAAATCCCAAAATGCATGTAAACATTACCAATGATAGTACAACAAAAATTCAATGCAAACATTGTATTTGTGAATATTGGTGGAAACCTCTAAGTATTAAGTCCACTTATTATAATTCTGTCTTTTTAATTGTGAACACGGTCTAGTGCAGTAAAAGTTCTTATAAACATGCAATCTGTGCTCCACTTCTGTCTTATGTCTATAAACACCCCGTGACCTCTGCTACCTGTACCTCTAAGGCTCCATGCACACTGGGCATTTTAGTAATGCTGGTAATGTTAGCTGTGTAATGTCACGTTAAAAACGTGAGTTTTTCAGCTTTTTGTAGCATTTTTTTATTAGCGTTTAGAGGCGTTTTGCCATTTTTTTTTGCGTTTGCAGTTTTTAGCATTTTTTAGAGGTTTGTTTAGTAAAAAAAAGTCCAAAAACCCTGGTTTGCCACGATTTACCGCCTTTTGCCATGTTTTGCCATGGTTTTCAGCATTACAGCATTTTTACAGCTAGAAACCCTCTAGTTCTGGGTTTTTTTCCAGCCAAAATATATCCCTGCCAAAAAACATTGATTACAGTCTATGTGTGCATGGACACATAGGATAGCATGCTGGGGAGTTTACTGGCTGTAGAAGAAAACGTCAAATGCCAAAAACAGCCGCTGTAAAAAAGTCCAGTGTGCATGAGGACTAAGTGCTCACCTCTTGATATTGACCTATAACATAAATAGGTCCCAACAAGCCTTCCGCTTTATTAGGGTCTTTTTCTCAGATATTAGAATTCTTCATTATTTTTCTTGTATTTTTTTTATAGTAGTGAAGACACACAAATAGAGTAGCATAGTGGTCTTCTCCTGATACATATTGTGGAATAAAGACTTGACAGAAGAATTTACTCTCTCCATATCAACACAAAACAAAGAAAACACTTTGACTGGAGATGGACCTTAGAAAAACAGAAACTGTCTTTCTTCAAAAATCCTTTAATAAAGTGATTTACTTTTTTCTCCTAAAATAATAAACATGTTATACTTACCTGCTTTGTGTAATGGTGTTACACAGAGCTGTCCCTTTCCTCCTTTTCTGGGTTTCCCTGCCAGCACCCTCAGCTCCTCATCCCTTCTGAGTGCCCCCATAGCAAGCTGCTTGCTAGAGGGCACAAGTGCAGGCTGAATCCTGAGCTGGGCTGTATGCATCTGTAGACATACACAGCACAGGTTGGCTGGCCCTGCACAGCGCCTTATCGAGATAGGACTCAGGTAAGTATTGAGGAGGGTAGCTTGGGGAGAGCTATTCATGGAATGTTTTTTTACCTTAATGTAGAGGCTGCATTAAGATAAAACATTATGCCTTTACAACCACTTTAATAAATATTGCTTCAGTTAGTCAGATGAAGCTCCCTTCTTTTGCTCTGCTCATCAGAAAATGGCAGAAAGGACAGTTAATGTGTGGTCATTAGCAAGAGAGAGTCATAGTAACATAGTGCTACCTAAGGTAGATATTACATTTTCCTCTTTAGCTTGGCAGTTCTGTCCCATAGCAGGATACCCCTTATACCAGGCACCAACATTTCTGAAAGCTAGTGAAAAGTAAGAACACATGCAATGTCACTCTTTGTTTCAGCACTGATTGTGAGCCAATAAAGAAGGAAGCCACAGTTTATTAGTAGGTTGGGATCAGTCTTTACTTCTCAGGGTATATGACTTTCCACTTTAGAAATATGGAAAACTTATATTTGCTTTATATCAGACACATATAGGGTTTTGAGTGTGAGTCTGCACATCAAAAGACACAACAGTTAAGAGGTTAGTATTTTCTTCTAGGTGAACTGACAGTGCACAAATACTGGATGAGCAAGGTCATTTGTAGATACTATAGTAAACATTTCTCAAAATTATTTGTTCTGTATTTAATGACTTTTCATCAAGGGTGATCTATCAAGGTTGGCTAATACCTTCTCACTCTATAACAAATCAATAGGTTCTAAAGAGTAATATGTGTACTCTATTTTACTGTGTACATGTTTTAAATATATTTTGAGACATTGTTTTAGAAAAACTATATGATTTAGGTCATCATAATAATTACAATGGCCATATCTGACATATATACAGTATATACTGTACATATTATACTGTATATAGTAAGACATTATACTGTATATAGTAATATATAGTCTCAAGGTCTGCTAAGTGATTTAAATATTTTACGGTATATTCACTTTTGTTTACCTGAAGACAAGGAAGGAAAGGTTATCAACCACAATGTGAACTTTAGCAAGAAAATTATGTGTTTTCAAAAGTTTTTGTTAAATAGTTACCTTTGGAATGTAGTATATAGGAGATATATGAATGTCTGTGTCCTGTCCTCTTAAGGCTGTACCTATTGGTTTTAAAGTCATATGACTGTAAAGCAGAATACGTTGTATTTCAGCACATCATGAATAACTTGGGGACATCTTATGGTCATTCATTCCTTGGTAATGAATTAAGAACAAAAAACAACATATAGAAATATGCCATAGAAATAACTATGCATTGTCTATAATAAAGAAAGCATTTTCTAGACCTCAGTACTCAGAAATTATATGATACAAATAAAATAGATTTTTGTACAGTTTGCTTATTACATGGGCAGATAATAATTATTTTGTAACAATATTATTATGGAACATATTTTAGTTAAATATAATAATAATAATAGTGACAATAACAGTAACAACAGCAACAATTATTATTATTCTAATACAGAACAGCAAGAAGATAAAGGATGATTATTACAAAAGCTACATAAATAATTTTTTTGTATTTACTTATATGATATAGAATGAGCTATGCGTAAATTTTAATCTTTGCATATTTACTTTGTATTGGATCTGATTGTATCATTGGACTTAAAATGAACTGTGTGCATTGACATTAGAGAAGTAGTTTGGTATTCAGAGCTGACATAGGTGACATATGCCTATAGTGACAGACAATCAGCAGTATTCAACATGAATTAATCAGAAAATGCTGCTGCCTTTAAAGTGGAGGACTCGAAATCATGAACTACACATTTACCATGATAATTTCACTAAAAGTCATTTTTTACCTAGAGATAGCTTAAGGCTACTTAATACTTTAAAATCAATTGTTAAATGACTGCTCACACATTCATTTTGCAAACATTTTGGAACTAAACTTAGTTTAGATTTGACATAAAGAATTCTTGTAATAATCTTGCTTTTACAAAACTAACTTTAAATCTTGTTGTATAAAGGTTTAATGCTAAAAATACACTTTTTTAAATTTAGAAAAAGCCTCATAGCTTCAGCTCAGTACCCTCAGCAACCATGCTGTAGTTAACAGTTTCCATTTGGCAGTTCCCTACGGCAATGGGAGAGTCAGCCATTCTCCCAAGTGAAGTCCATAATTATCTTCCAATCTGTTCCGTATCCACTCTCTCTGTTTAGATCAATGTTACCCCTGGAGAGCAGTCCTTCTACAATGAATGCAATGCCCTGGAGAGGGAGAGTAAGATGGCACTGTATCTGAGGGAGCTGACATGACCTATACAGGAAATATTCCAGGTCCATGCAGACTTTGAGGCACCTTCTCAAACTGGATTCCACAAAGGCATGGAATTGCAGAAAGTTAAAATGTAGTGTGGTGTGTTATCCATTGATATAATTAGGAAACTGTAAGATATAAGTAAACCATTTTAAAGGCTGAGCAAATTACACTGTGTAGTCTTCCATAGCTCAGGTCTTTTTTCTGTATGTGATATAACTAATCACTCTCAATGAACTAATACACCAAAAATAAAGAGTATTGCTGCAACCTTTTATTTTATACCATCAAAGAGTGGTCCACTACCTTTACCACTCTAAAATTATGGCTCATAGCCCAACATCCAGATTTACATGCTTCTTCAGTGAGGCAGTAACAAGTGCACTCATGATTTTCAAAGGAAAGCTACCCATAGAAACCCGCTAGTCTGGTAAGTGGTAGTTACTGACTGTTTTTCTCAGGAAGTGCATCACTGTCAGTCTTTGAACTCACACTCGCACATATAAGTAGGTTCTGCTCAATAGCATGGAAGGTCTGAAGGCTATTAAATACTTGCCATAAATTAAGATCAGCTTGGCAAGATCTCTTAACATTTAAGGGTACTAATCTACAAAAGCTTAAACTCAAAAACGTCTCTTCTTATACTGAAAGCAGCTTCATAACTTTAGAAATGTTTCCACAGTAACCAGTGCTTTTGCAAGTAGAGTATTACTTCTCACATACTTCTATACCTTATTATGGTATGGTTTGTGCATTGAATAGACTAATAAATATTTATTTATATGTAATTACTTTAATTCTAGCTGAAAAAATGCTCTGAAAAAGAAAAGTAAAGCAAAAGCGCATTTACTAAAAGTGAAGAAGAGGGAGAGCAAGAACTACAACCTCACCCACAGTCCTAAATCCACACTTAACAACCTGACCTATTCTGTAGGACCACACCTCACCATCTTACAGAAGGCCCTGGACTCACACTTCCCAAACAGGACCCATGGGCCCTTCATATAGGTTGTGCGTAAAATTAGCACATATAAATAGACTATTTGTAAGTATTGGGTGTATCTCCACAGATCTAAAGCTCAGTGATTGCCTCCCTTTGCATGAGAGTAAAGTATTTGCATCTCGAGGGCAAGATGGTGCTTGACCTGATCAAGTATCCTGGGATACAGGGAAGTCTATATTGTCAAGGTCCAGTGGAGTGTGTCAAAAGACCAAAATGAGGAGGAAGCAACCAAGGTAGACTGAAAAGGGAAAAAGAACAAAAGAAGAGAGAGAGAGAAGAAAAGAAATAAAAAGAGGTGCCCCAGACCGGGAGCCCACCAGAGACCCCCCACAGCTGCTCCTCATTTTAAGAGGATATCACAGGAATGACTGAAGTTTAGAGGATGTGGAAAAGTCAATTCAGCTAAACCATATTTGCATTGAGTTCAGCTACTCATTCCCTCACAGAAGGTATGGTGGTTGCCTTCCAGTGTCTGGGGACCAGGGTATACCCAACAGCAATGAGGAAAAGAAATATGCCCTCTTTGAATCAAGATGTGGACCCAGATATGACCAAAAGCAAGACTACCTCTGGGGTCTCCGGGCCATCAAGGACCCTTTATCTGGTGACACAACTTAAAGCTAGTGGTCCAAAAGAGTCTAATAAAGGTGCAGGACCACCAAATATGTAGCAAGGTACTCTCCAATTCCCAGAGCAACCGCAACTAGTTGAAATCATATGATAGATCTTGTGATGGGCCATTGGGCTCCTGTACCACCTGGTGAGGAGCTCAAAGTTATTTTTTCCAGTGTGGCTGGATAGACTCATTTTCATGGTAAGCTAAAACTACTTATCCCAATCATGATTAGTGAGGGGGTGGCCTAGTTTTTTCTCCCAGTCCACACATCAAACACCTAGGCATGCAGACTGTTCTACAAACATTTGTGAAAGAATGGATTGCTCTCAGGAGCTCAGTGAATTCAAGAGTGGTACTATGATAGGTTGCAACCTGTGCAATAAGTCCATCCGTGAAATTTCCTTGCTACTAAATATTCCATGTTCAACTGTTAGTGGTATTATAACAAGTGGAAGCAAGTGGGAACAACAGCAACTCACCCACAAAGTGGTAGGCCACATAAAATGCCACAGCGGGGTCAGTGAGTGCTGAAGCGCACGGTGCGCAGAAGTCGCCAGCTGAATGCAAAGTCAATAGCTAAAGACCTCCAAACTTCATGTGACCTTCATATTAGCACAACAACAGTGCATTGAGAATGTCATGGAATGGGTTTCTATGGCCGAGCAGCTGCATCCAAGCCTTACATCAAAGCCATCGAATGCAGTGGTGTAAAACACACTGCCACTGGACTCTAGAGCAGTGGAGACGTGTTCTCTGGAGTGACGAATCACACTTCTCTGTCTGACAATCTGACAGACGTGTCTGGGTTTGGCAGTTGCCAGGAGAACGGTACTTGCCTGACTGCATTTTGCCAAGTGTAAAGTTTGGTGGAGGGGAGATTATGGTGTGGGCTTGCTTTTCAGGGGTTGGGTTTGGCCTCTTAGTTCCAGTGAAGGGAACCCTTAAGGCATCAACATACCAAGACATTTCAGACAATTTCATGCTCTTAACATTGTGGGAACAGTTTGGGGATGGCCCCTTCCTGTTCCCACATGATTGCACACCAGTGCACAAAGGAAGGTCCATAAAGACATGGATGAGTGAGTTTGGGGTGGAGGAACTTGACTGGCCTGCACAGAGTCTTGACCTCAACCTAATAGAATACCTTTGGGATGAATTAGAGTGGAGACTGCGAGATAGGCCTTCTCGTCTGACAATAGTGCCTGACCTTACACATGCTCTTCTGTAAGAATGGTCAAACATTCCCATAGGCACACTTCTAAATCTTGTGGACAGTGTTCCCAGAATAGTTGAAGCTGTTATAGCTGCAAAAAGTGGGCCAACTCAATATTGATCCCTACAGACTAAGACTTGGATGCCATTAAAGTTCATGTGCGTGAAAAGGCAGGGGTCCCGATACCTTTGGCAATATAGTGTATCACTAAATAACAGCATTGCCACTAAAGCATCGAAATAAAACTAGCCACTGACATATAATTTTTTCGCTATCACTTAACATCACTGGATATAAAAAAAGGTATGTTTAATAATGTTTTTTTTTCTTTTTATTGAAAAGACTATAATAAATACATCGCAGCATATAGCTGAGTAGTCACTACCCACTGCCATTGGCTTCCCCCATGGACACACCAAAGAGGAGAAGCCAGGAGTGCCAGCGGGGGACCCCAGAAAAGGAGGATCTGGGCTACTCTGTGCAAAGCCATTGTATAGAGCAAGTAAGTATACCATGTTTGGTATTTAAATTTTTTAAAAATGAAGGTTTAATACTTTATTTTAATGATTTAGTGAAACAGTCCTGGGTGGCAGGCTAATCCAGCTTCCCACTAGAGTGCCTCCTTCCCCTTTCTGACCCAGGGGGTGCAGGTTTGCTCACTCAGTCCTTCTCTTGTGCAGCAGGTGGGTTGGCGGCTGCTACCAGGCTTTCTAGCTGGGCCTCTCCTTCCCTGCCACATAGCTGGTCCTTGCTCTGGTGAAGTTCTGAGATTTCTTCCTTCCAAGCTCCATTGCCTGTAGGTGAGCCCCTCTCCATCTGGGCCCCCTCACATGCTCCTTCCTTCATCCTCCCATCCTCTCTTTTACCCAACTTCTCCTCCCAATCTCCTGCTCCTCTTCCAACTCTCCTGCAGCTTAAAGGTTGTCCTGGCCCCTTGCCAAGCCTCCTGTTGGGGATTGGACAGGATCCTACAAGAGAACAGACCAGCCACTCTTCAGATCCAACCACTGCTTCTAGACCTTTCTCCGAAGTTCTAGAGCGGGGGGAAATTCCAGAGGGCTGGTCTTCAGAGCCTCTCAGCTCTGACCATAATTTGACCCCTGCTAGCTATCACACCTAGGCTTCTACTCAGCCCTCCTTGCTAACAATTGGAGTCTAGCTACCCCCCAGCTGACTAGAAGGGTGCTACATTTTGGGTTTTGGGTTCTGACACCTACACCAACACCAGAATAAAATATGTACTTGCCTAACTGCATGCTAAACTTTTTACAACCCAGTTAGGTCCTAGCAAGTTTACATCATGCTTAAATGAAGGTCTCTGCTCATCAGTGATCTGCTATCCAGATACCCCACTAGTGACATCCAATTAGTTATTTATAACTGGTTTATTGACAGCTATGTAAATTCTGGCTAAGCAGGATTTATGATCCTAATGACGATTTTGTTTATTCAACTTGATTGTGTTCATTACAGGCCATGCAGATGTATTCCATTCCCTTCTACTTCATGTCATCACAGGTGGTACCTTGCAAGGGACCAGGATCACTTTCCTACATTAAGTCCCCAAAAAAGATGTGGGAGTTTCTGGGGGGTACTTATAGTGAAACATGAAAGTCCCCTTTATTGTAACCCTTGACAAAATCATTTTATTGAAATAAAACCCAAACACACATCCAAAATAATTTTATTACTACTCCCCTCCCATTGTATTTCAACATCAATCACACCCTCCAGAAATATTATATATGCACATCAATTACAAAGGCCCATCACACTGCTCATTTGTACACAATGCACTCCTACTGATAAATGACAGATGCAGTAATACAAGTGGAAATCACTAGTGATGCCATTGACAAACTAAAGACTTTGCCCAAGAGTGCACACGAATATGCATGACATCCTGCTCTGTCATCAGAAACACGCCACTGTGCCTTAAGGCATGATCCATTATGATATAACCATTACCAGGCCCAAAACAGAAGTGCCTCCACCCTGACACCATGACTCATCTAACCTTTTGTCACTGTTGGAGTGACATAAAGTAGAAGAACTGACCTTTCCTTCCCTATGTAGAGAATGGGAACCTGACCTGCAAATAGTGTTTTAATATTTTTTTTTCCTTTTTTGGGGTGGTTGGAATTTTATAGTTCTATCTGTTTTCAAGTCATCTTTTCTCTCTAACTTCCAAACTAGCATTTGTTTTGTTTGTTTTACCATTTTCTTTCCCAGCCACAGCTGGTTCCTCATATAGACATCAACTATGGCTAGACAAGTTGCAGTGGCAGTGCATTGCCATCCTCATTTCCTCCTCTTCCTCAACACAGGCCAGCAGCTCCTCTCCAGAAGAAGAGGTAGAAGATAATGTTCTTCTCCACAGGCAAACATGTCAGGCCTCAGAACTGTGGAGGAGGAAGCAGAGCACAGCCAAGTTTTAGAGGAGAAGATAGTATGATTTTGAAGGTTTTCCAAAATTATCACTATGCGGCAATCTCACAATTTCATGTTTGTTTTAGTTAAAGGGTATCTGTAGACAAAGCTTATTTCATATTTTTGTATCACGTGGGGATGGGTTAGACCTCTTGTCAGGTTTTACTGCTGTTCAGGACTTCATTAAAGAGATTTCTACTGACTTGCTGTTCAGGACAAAACCTTTTAACAAGACAGGAAGCTAGGGTCATTCTTTAATAGCAACATATACAGCAGTCAAAATGATATTTGAACAAAAACAAAATATATATAGTGCATATATATACCCCAGCGCCCAAATAAACAAACTCAGTGATTATGCAGCTGTGCAACAGTGAAAAACACCAATCAATAACATCAAAATCAAGATCTCCAAATAAATATATTATAAGTGCATAGATCCAAAATCAAATGTCCAAGTAAAAAAAAAAATGTCCAAGCTTAGGATCACTTATATCCTATAAGGCTCATTACTCACCTACATCTGGTGAGTGCGGTTGATATTATTTTGCACGTGGTGGAAGGTGGCAGCATATGTTGAATTAATTATACACTGAAATTCGTTGAAAATGATATTTGAAGGTAAATATGGGTACAAGGACATCTGTCAGCTTTTGTTTGCTATCCATTTTCTATTAAAGGTTTTCCATAATTTTCTGTCTGGAAAAACATTGTCCCAAGGACAGGAAGTGAGGGAAAAACTCACTGACAGAGCCCTGGATAGCTGTAAAGCTTGACAAGGGTTGTAACCTTTCAACATTCCTTTCCAAAAGTAGAGAAAAAATAGGTATAGATACAGTTTAGGAGGCATATTTATAAATCAGTGAATCTGGCATCCAGCAGTCATTTTTTGCCTAAGAACTTCCAAGGCCAAAGTGTTTTCATAGACAGTAGTGGGTTCTTCACAAAATAAATGTTTGGTGAAAGCCATATTCACTGTTTTATGAATTACTCCTGAAAGCAGTAGTAAAGTCTTACAAAAAATCTGGGCCCCGTGTATGTTAATGGCATAATGTGCTAGTATGTGCACCACATACTAGCATATTATGGCAGACTCAAACAAAGCACTGTTACTGTCACCAGCTCTTCCATCTTTACTAGGTCTTCCGGGTTTGCACTCTCTGGCAGTTTGCTGTTACTCCCGCTCATGCGCACTGGAGCCACGATCAAGGCATGGCACCCTGCATTGCACAGCATACTCAGTGTGCAATGAATATAGAACATCACTGCGCATGCACAAGTGATGTAATTGGTTATTGCCAATGTGAATTTCCGAGACGGTGCAGGTTTAGAGATATTCATTGTACCGATAGGTAAGCCTTATTGTAAGCTTACCTGTTGGTACAAGTTTATTATCATTTTAAGTGTTATGTCACTGACCTTGAGAAATAAGGTTTAGATGTGATGTAATAAAAAATCCTGTCATATGTCTTTGACCATCCTATTTTTACAATATCTTTGTCCTCATGCTTTCTCCTACTTTCAATTAATTCCCTTAGCTATGTGAATTTTCACTCAGTAAATGCCACATGCTCTATTATTTCAATAAATGTCTGGGGTATTTTTACAGTGGCCTATATGTTATGGCCTTTTCTAAAAAATGTTTCTCTTATTGTGGTGCCTGTTTAGTCACAAAGTCCTATCTGTTGAAATAAACAAAGAAAGTGATGCAATTGTAGAGAAACACGCCTGCTGACTGACAGATCACATGACCGTACTTTCCTTCATTCTTTTTAGTCCCCTTTGTTCTTTTTCCCTCTAACATTCTTTGGTATGATTTACACTGAGTTTTACAAACCAATGCACATTTTGCCAGCACAAGGCTGACATTTTTAATGATTAAGAGTTAATAGGATGTGGAAATGGCTGCCTTTATACTATGTTTGTGTATTCTAGTCCTTTGTAGTGATGAAGTTGGGTTCAGTCCACATTCAAGTTCACCTGAGCAAGTTGGCTGTCAATGCTAGATCAATAACCTGAGGACGGAAATTTCTGACCCCCCCCCCCCCCTCCTTGCTAACATACAAAAAGAGGCGGAGATGCTCATTAACCTATTATGGTTACACAGCCAGCACAGTTCAGACCGAGTACAAACTCATCCCTAGTAATTTGTTCACCTAAGGGAACCCTGTACCCAATTACGTTGTCAGACCCTATCCAACCCCCATGAAGCCATACTTTGGAGGAGGAGGCTGACATTCAAGAATGTAAGTTATTTTTTAAAAAAAATTTAAGGTATGGGGAAACAACGTCCATTATAGCACAACAGTTAAATATGGAGTATTTGTAGTCTCCAAATGTTCTGCCAGGGAGAGCACTTGGTATAATCAAGTAGCACAGAGACAGTCTCCTAACTAAGATAGATGAGAGCAAAAATTGCAGTACAGCATGAATGCACCTTTTTTAGAATGCAAAATTGACAAACTACAATAATTTAAATGTGGGAAATGCACAATTGTCCCTTTGCATTGAGGTTACATGAACCACAAAAAGCAATGTAGTTTTTTTTACATACTGAAACAAAGGCAAAGAAAAGTGGAATAGCAGAATATAGAAAATAAGATTGGAAAACTATAACCTTAGAATGATGCCTCTTAATTCTGCTTGCTTAGGGTTGCACTTACTTTTTGCATAACAGTAGGGAAAGCAGCACATAAATATTATGTTAGTGTGATCTCATTTGAATTTCTTCCTTCATGCTTCATTTTATGTTATGTATTTTTTCTTATAGCATGAAGGGTGGTGGGCATAGGGACAGCCCTGAGGAGATCAATTCCCCTCCTACATTAGATGGTGAAGATCCTGAGTCCCTCTCTTTTAGTATTTGTTACTTTTACCTTCTAGGCACCATTAAAAAACAACTTTTCCAACTCTGTAACTAACATGCAAGCAGCCCATGCAGCTGCTTTGGTACCCAGGAGTTAGAGAGGGCCCCATTAGGAAGCTTATTGAGGCACCAAACACATAAAATCAGTGTGCATGTAAAACTACACAAATCCACTACTACAACATTAACCTTGATGCTTTGAATTCTACATTCTAGAAGAGTTAACTGTAAAATACATGTCTTTGACATCATGCTGTCAGTAGTCCCAGTTCTCCCTTTTTTCCTTCTTTGTGAAAGTATTTATTGTCTTCAGAGATTATTTTCATCCTTACCAGCTCTCTGACATTAACCCTTCATGTCTAACACAGTCTTCCCAAGGCTAACTAATCCCAGAGTATCTCCCAAGCTAAAATGTTATTTGATATTTGTCATTCTGTAAAACAAGCCACAGTTTAAAGATGTCTGAATGAAGGTTATAGGGTAAATTGTGTATTGGAGCCCTATCAGTCATGTAATAAGCTCAAATAAATATACTGTATATGGATAACACCCCCTCACACACACCATTTTTTTCTCTCTCCACCCTTTCCTCCATTCCTGTTTCTTGTTCCTTGTTCCCTCCTCTTCTCTTCTTCCTACCTTGGTCTCTTTCTCTCTGGTTGCGAATCACTTGACTGGACGGCAGTTGCGCCAATTTCTCCCCTACCTAATTTGTGACTTGGGAGGGATATGTCTGTAGCTGCAACTGCCTGGTTGGTGTAATATTCTGGTCCATATAGTGTGTGGTTGCCTGCAGGATTTCCTGGATTAATCTAGCCGATGTAATGTTTTCTGTATAACTGTATGCCTGTGTCTTCCCCTTTCTGTTTACATGAGTAATTTGTACCATGACCCAATGTAGATTTTTTTTCTAAATTTCCTTTTTTATGACCCAAATGGTATGGGCTAATTGTGTACTCTACCGATTGTGCTTCTGTTGTTATTCTGTGCATAATTCAATGAATGGTATACCTGTCAAAAAATATATATGGATACAATATTCCAAACCTGCTGGCTTGGGAGATGGAAGGGCGTAGAATTTACACAAAAGCCATAAGATTTTATATTGCCAAAAATATCAATTTATGGTAAAATAGGCTGCTGGACTGCTGACTAAAATGCTAATTAAAACCTGCACAAAATATTTAATGTAAAATATATATTTCAATAGCCACAAATCTGTTGAAATCTGCTGGAACCAAATACCTTGGCAAACCCATTTATTACTTTTAAAAGTAGTACTGATGCCATCATTGGACTGCACTATAGTCTGTGTGGGGAGCAATGCTTTGGGAGGAACTTAGAAGGCCCAAGTACTACGGGCTGAAAGCAGGAAACTAGAAGAGGGGGCAGATACAAGACACATCACTATACACAAGGTGAGAGAGAAGCAGTAACTGGTCTTTATTACAGGAAGCTCCAGTACAGAGATAAAGTTTTACACATAATTACTTTACAATTTTGCACACCAGGATTAAATAAGAATATACATGCTTCTTCCTAACACCGTATTTGTTCCTTGCACTGTTGCTCTACCCCAGACACTTTCATCTACAGCAATAATCCCTAATAATGTAATGACTATGCTGACAGCTTTCCTGCTAGCTATCCTTGATATAATCATACTTTATATGTTAAAATGTCAGGCAAGAAAAATATTTTTGTAGTTTTGTATAGAGTAAAGAAGCATTTGAACTCCTGTCTGGTTTCTACTGCTATCTGTGTCTTCCTTCACTTCCCGTTCTGCTAACAACATTTTACTAAACATTAAATAATGGAAACTCTGCACAAGGAATGCAGACAAACACAAAACAAAAGCACAGCAATTTTATTATTCGCCTACTATCCTAAAGAAAATAATTTGTATCTGCCTCTGTTTGTTGTTATATAGTGCAACTCACTTTCTGTCTATTAAATGTTGTCAGCAAATCAGTAATTGAGGTGAAATCTCTTTAACAGAGCTCTGTATAGCCGCAAAAACAAAACAACAGTTCTAATCTTTTGCCCACTATATCCCACACTAAGGAGAGAAATTTGGCTGGACATACACTTTAGGATTTGGCGTCCCAGTTGACAATGCCAGAGGTAATGCAGAGGTCTCTGGGGCAAGTAATGCAGTTACATGCCTGGTATTTTTTTTATACAGTATTACCTTTACCTGTAACAACCTGTTAGATAATGAATTTATGTGAAATCTCCATTAACCCTTTTAGGACCAAGGGACATATCTGTTTTTAATTGCGTGTATCATCTGATTAAAAACTTAAAACTTTTTTTTTTGGTTTGAGTCAAAATATTAGTTCTTATCAACAAACAACAAATGGATCTAGCTTTTTGCCAATTATTTCATGAAATGGCTTAGTTACAGCTTAAATCAAGGAATGCGCTAAAACCACAAACTATTCCTAATTTAGTGTAGAAACATTAGTGCAAAAGATATATATATCTATTATCAATTAATATCAAAAAATATCAAAATTATGTGCAAAACATAAGTAATTTAAATAATTAAGTTTGTGAATATAAAAAAAACAAAAATGTCCAATTCTGAATTTCTTCAAATGTCCAAATAAATCCTTTCCAAATTCAGGTGCTCTCAAAGAAATTGTGCCAAAATCCACCACCAAAAGTAAAGTTGGGTAACTCACCAGAGCTCCATGCTGATCAATCTCTAGATCAGCAAAAAACGCTTTTTGCTCTGGGAGCAGATGAAATGAATCAACTTCTCAGGTGTGATGATCAATAGCTACACATTCATCCATAAGGTAGGTATCCACCACTCAATATAATGGTTCCAGGAGCATTATATCACTCTCTCTTTTTATATCTCTCCACCGAGGTCATGTTTGGGAATGAAAGAGAAAAATCATGGTGCAGCCAGTTTTTTTATAAAAGTATCCAACAATTTAATAAAGATTTACACTCACAAAAAGGGTGTCTTCACCGACACCAGTATAACAGCATAAAACAGCAAATGGTATAACAGTCTCCTGTTCCCCGTACACTCACTACAGCGCTCGTGACTTAATTTTCTCCACAAACGTCAGCATCCAGTAAGCCCTACTAGTTTCGTCATGAATGACGTCTTCAAGGGGCGGTCTGGATGCAGACGTCGGCTCCTCTCTAATATACCACCCGCACTCTGCATTGCTGAGCAGCTTAACCAATCACATTAACAACTCCATGAATATGCATCTCCAATTACAGAATGTTAAGGCGAAGCAGCACAATCTCCAAACAAGCTTCCAACCTCGTCTTACACCCTGCAATTTCTTTTTTACAAAACATCCACAAATATCACAGGCCATATAACAGCATCAAAATACTAAAAAAGCAGCATAAAATGTTAACATCGTCCATTTAAAGGGCCATACCCACATTAAAGAAGAACTCTACAATCAAGATTTATATATATAAAAAAATACATATATAAATGTGTAAAAAAATACATAAAATATCTCTAAAAAATACAAACCAAAAACTATACATAAAATGAAACAAGTAATCCTCCTTTGTATATCAAAAAATTCCTTCACAATCCCCATATATCACAAATTCCGTTTTTTTCTTTTTTCTTAACCCAAAGCATGTAGAATATCCAAGAAGTATTCTTTCAAAAGTTTGTCAAAAAACAGTTAAGATCAATATCTATATTCATACCTTTTGGTTTTAAACAGTCCAATTCATATATCCAATATGTTTCCTTCTTTGATATTTCTTTAATCATATCAGACCCCTTCCAATGCTCATTAATTTTTTCAATGCCATAAAAAATTGCTAAACTTGGGTCACTATTATGTTTTAATTTAAAATGCTTCGACACACTATGTTTTTCAAAACCTTTTTTTATATTATTTAAATGTTCTGCAATCCTCGTCTTCAAATGTCTCCCTGTTCTTCCTACGTATTGGAGGCGACACGGGCACTCCAAAACATAGATCACATGTGTTGAATTACATGAGATAAACGAGTCGATATTATATTCTTTGTTAGTTGTACTTGAGCAGAACTTTTTCTTACTTTTACTCAAAGCCTTATTCGCTGTTTTACATGCTTTACATTTTTTACAGTGAAAAAAACCTTTTAGACCCGGAAAAAAATTTTTTCTTTATATTAGGGGGATCTAAAATATTATGGACTATCTTTGTTTTCAGAGATCTATTTTTTCTATAGATAAATTTTGGTCTCTGGGGAATAATTTCTCTCAATACTTCATCTTTCAAAAGTATGGGCCAATATTTTTTAACAATTCCTTCTATGATCTTATATTGATTATTGAAATTTGTAATAAATGAGATATCGAAACCTTCATTTTTTTCTTTCTTATCAAGCAAAAGCCTCTTCCTATCTTTTTTATCAATCAAATCCCTTTCAGAAACCAAAAAAGATCGATTATACCCTTTTTCTGCGAATCTATCTATTAACATTTCTGTTACAGCAACTGAAGTGTACGAACTTTAAAAACAAAAAAATTTATTCTTTTGGCGTTCCAAAATGTTACGGTCCTCAAAGGGTTAACAGGTGTAAATAATATTATAATTACAAGTATATTTTAGTTAGATGGAAATATATACAGTATTTAAACCATTGAATGTTTTGCAGCATCAAACTATTCCTAGCTTCCATACTGGTGTAAATGTGTATAGTTTTTCACTATATAAGTTCTGGTCTTTTGTTGTCCCTTATCACATCTCACATGAGTTGTAAACAACGGCCTTCTTTGAATCCTCCAATCAGGCTGTGCCCATTATACATTTGCTAGGAACAGTGACCAATTAGGGAGCATTATATTAACACAGTACAGATGGGGGGGGGGGGATATAATGCTTTGTCTTCAAGCTGTGGGGTCTCTTTGTGTTGGGACATACAACAGGCAGCATGGCCAGACCTGATGTTAAGAGGTAAACTAACTTCATCCTTGCATTGTACATTGTATTGTAAATATGGTTTTGTGGTTAACTTGTAAATATAGATGTCAAGAGACTTAAACTGTACATTGTGTTGTAAATACTGCTCAGCGTATAATTTGTATATATAATGTAACTATATCAATAAATGTATATTGCAGATGGAACTACTTCTTTTGTGTAAGAACTCTCAGATCTAGCTGTGTACATGTAAATACTGCTACAGGGATTGGGGTGTATTCACAAATGCATGTAACAACATCTGCGAGGTGTGCACCATGTGCTGTTCAGCTGAAATCTCATCAGCCTCATTTTGGAAGTGTGGTGCTAATACAGGCATGTTTTATACCTATTTATTCCTAGATGAAAATCGTGAAAGCCATGATATGGTGTTTATTATAAAATAATTCTCATTATATGCGTATAGGCAGTTATGGTCTGTAGACTTGCTCCCACATTCGCCCCAGGGGATCTTTGTTTGGTGCCACACTGTAGTCTGCCTCTTTAGATCCATCCAGTGTTCTGGGGTAAGTACCAAGACAGTCATCATTTACAATGCACCCCATATTATGTTATCATAAGCTGTATTATGATTTTTCATATTATGTTGCATTGTTTGTATATTTTTTGTATTGTTACAGAACTATATTCCCTCAACAAACTCCTGAAGAAGCGGGAAATCGTGAAACGTGTCGAGATTGGCTCACTGCAGACTCACCTTTATTTTGGAATAACAACTTGTGGGTGTGAGATAGCATGATTGGTGTGATTGTAGTATAGCCTATTCAGAGGATTTTTAAACAATCAGTGTTGTTTTAATATTATATCTTTCTGTAATAAAAGTATGAGGTTTTGTCCTTTAAATGTCTATGTCTTTGTCGGTACCATGAAAATCCTACTGCCCCTGTTGTTCTCTAGATCTTTTGAATAGATAATTAGGATGTAGGTACCTTAACCTTGGCTTAACACCCATCAATACTGAGCACTTGCTTTTTGATTACTGTTTTTGTTGTTGTGGCTCTCGTACGCCTTCAGTTCACTTCAGAAACTACTGTATGTATCTATTCTTAATTGTACATTTGTTGTTGTGATTTATATTTTCAGCACCCTACTTCCAATAAAGCAATATGCAAAACATGTCAAATGAAGCGGTGGAATACCTACTGATTAATCTAAGTTTCCTATGAGTCCCAGATATCTGGACTTAAGATGGTATAATTTGTAGCAATACTTAATTAATTGGTATTTGGAGCATGTTGGCCTAATTAAAGGTGTAAAAATAGTTTATATTTGATATATATCATTGTGTTTTTTAAGCAAAAAAAAAAATATTACTGTATATTTGACCACTGATATTAATAAAGAAAGTATTTTAATTTACTCTGTTGTGTGATTTGAGCAGCAGATATACCTCTAAAGTTTTGTTTGATATGCTTATTGTGGGATGTGGAGTAGTCCTTCATTCTTTATGAGACCCCTGGATTTTCTTTTAATGAGCTACTAAAGGAGAAGAACATATTAATTTCTCGTGTTAGTAAATTAAGTTGTAAAAGTTTACATTGACTTTAAAAAAAGGAACCAATCATGTGAGATCATTGGAGTTAGCACAAATGCCACTCATTTAGTAAGCTAAGGGAAATTTCCATGGGCTTACTGAATGAAGTGAAGTTTTGCTCACTTCAAACACTCAATATTATAGCACTAATTCTGATTGTTAATGTATTCTTGAAAACGACTGGATATTATTTGAAAAGTGAGTGACATGACCAGGGGCGGACTGACAACTCATGGGCCCCCCAGGCAATAAGGGATCATGGGGTCCCTGTGTCCTCACCTACACTCAAACCACACCCAAAAAAACCTATGAAAGATACCATCTCATGGGATCCCCGGGAAATAGGGGATCATGGGGCCCCTGTGTCCTCCCCCACACCCAATAAAGCCTATGAAAAAGCCAATGAAAGGTACCAGGGGCATCTCATGGGGCCCCCTACTGACCCCGGGCCCTCGGGCAGTGCCCAAGTGCTCAAATGGTCAGTCCACCCCTGGACATGATTTATTTACACTAACAAATAACTTTATCTGAAATAATTTTGAGAAAATGTATCAACAATAAATAAAAACATCAACAAACATAGAGTTTGGGGATCAGACAGTGAGAATTTGGAGGCAAAAGGGAGGGCTATTGGAGGGTTAAGCAGTGAAAAGTGGGCTAAAGGAGAAAGAAGTTGGATCAATGTAGTGGGTGTAAAAACAGAGGGAGGATTGCAGGAAAGGACAGAGGAGATGGTAGAGGGTGGGTGATTACAAGGGAAAGAGGGACAGAGGAGGAGTAAGGATCAAAGGAGAAGGATGGCGGGCAAGCATTGGAGGGGGCAGAGGAGAAGTGAGGGCCAAAGGAGAAAGACCAGGGTGGACAGCTGTGAGAGGGGCAGAGGAGAAGGAGCATGGTGAAAGATTGGAAGAGGGGGAAGAGGAGGAGTGGTGTTTGATAATAGAAGAAGGCAGAAGAGAAGTGGGGGACAAAGGAGAAGGATAGATACTAAATCTGATAATGGGCAATGTCAAATGAGAAATGACAGGGATGGAGCGAAAAGAGTTTAGGAGGAAGTGAAATAGGTTTGGGAGATGTTGCTGTAGAGGGGGTTAAGATAACAATTTACAGTATGATGTTATGTTGCAATTAGGGGCAGACTGAACATTTGGAAACTCGGGCACTGCCCAAGGGCCCGGGGTCAGTAGGGGGCCCCATGAGATGCCTCTGGTGCCTTTTTCATAGGCTTTTTTGAGTTTGGGCAAGGACACAGGGGCCCCATGATCCCCTATTGCCCGGGGGCCCCATGCGTTGTCAGTCCGCCCTTGGTTGCAATGTATCATGGTATAGGTTACAGATACTGAAGATCTTTTGCTTTCATCCTTGCATTGTTACAGGGAATGTTGCTACTATTTCTTTTTGGGCCACTTTCATTTGTTGTTTTACTACTGTCATTAGTTGCTACATGTCAGCTGCATGTGTTCGGTATTAATTGTGTGGCCCTGCCTCAACTCTCTGTGAATTTTTTGTCCTGTATTATTTCTGTCAAATCAAGAAATTCATTGGACTTCCTACTCTGCTCCAATAATCTATCTCATCAGGCAGCTAGCCTTTCACCTACACTTACATAAAAGTTGGCTACACACACTTTGGTGAGCAGATCCAGCTGCATCTAATGCAGGCTAAAAGGTAAACAGAAATGTTAATGTAAACTCTTTTGGACGCATCACAAATAGACAATATGAATACCAAACAAGTAGGTATGTCAAAGCTCTATTAGGTACTGAATACAAAGGATGAAAGAGTGTTACATTTTGAAAATAAGAATTATTAGACAAATCCATATGCCAAACAAATCAGACAATGAAATAAGCTGGTGGGTCACCATCCCTCTAGTTACATTTAAAGAAGACTGATGTTAACCTATTTAACCCCTTTGCGCCGGCCGCACACAAATGTGCAGCCTCCCGGCGTCTGGGCCTAGACGCCGAGGGGCCGCACATTTACATTCATGTAGCAAAAAACATATGTACTGAGAGCGCGCGCCCTGCGCGCTCCCAGCACACATGTGTGGTACTCACGGAAAGGTCCCGGTCCGCTCTTTCGATCGGGAGCTTTCCCGATCATGTGACTGCTGTGATGACGCGTCACGGCGGTCACATGATTCCTAAACCAAGCCCCACCCGCCCCGCCTCCCGGCGTCTGAAACTCTTAAAGGGCCGGGAGGCGCCAGCGGGAAGGGGTTAACTGAGGGATGAGCTAATGAGAGAAATAAAAGATTAAGTTGTTAAATTAAGGCAGGATAGACTTCCCAGAAGAGGTGAGTTTTCAGGGATCACTTAAAAGTGGACCGAGTAGGAGACAGCCAGACAGATTGGGGTAGAGAGTTCCAAAGTATGGGAGAGGCTCTGGAGAAGTCCTGGAAATGAGCATGGGAGGAGGTGACAAGGGAGTTAGAGAGCAGAATATCTTGGGAGGAATAGAAAGGATGATTTAGGTCATACAATATATTGAGAAAAGATTTGTGATGCAGCTTTGGGAATAGTTGTGAATGCCTTTATATGTTATTGTTAGTATAATAAATGTTATTTGTTAATCAATTGAAAGCCAGTGGGGGGATTTGTTGGTAAGGTGGATGAGTCTTGCAGCAGGATTCATGATACACTGAAGGGGGGATAGCCTGCATAGAGGAAGGCCTATGAGAAGGGAGTTGCAATAGTCAAGCCAGGAGATAACAAAAGAATCAATGAGTTGCTTAGTGGTTTCATTAGTTATAAAGGGGTGTATTTTGGAGATGTTACAGGAGTGAAGCCTGCAAGATTTGGACAATGACTGGATTTGAGACTGAAATGACAGGACAAAAGTCCAGGATTACACCTAGCACCCTGGTATGAGGGGAGAGGCTGATAGATGTGTTATTGATCTTGATGGGGAAGTCAGGGGAGGGATGGGTGGTTGAAAATATTATGAGCTCAATTTTAGAAAGATTAAGCTGAGGAAGTGGTGTGAAATCCATCCTGATATGTTAACAAGTTAGTAAAGCAATTGACTTACAATTAAAATCAGACCTAAGTGGCCAGGAAAGGGAGGACAAGGAGAGTCACTTCCTGTACCATTCCAGGTCAAATGCTAAGCCTCCTTCACTTGCAAGACATGCTAAGGGGATTCATCCCCACAAATTGTACATAGTGCCCCTTATTACTCATTTCCAGTAAGAGTTAAATTTAAATAAACACACAAACCATTTTAAAAAGCTCTTGAATTAAAAAAAAAAACACAGAAACACCCAAGAATATTTTATTTCTGTCCCCATTGTAATCCAGCATCAATCATGCCATCCAATAATAAAGAACCACATGATTCATGTCATGGTGCCCCCTGCTTTACCCAACTCAGCCCTGCTATTAAATGACAGATTCCCAGTGCTGCAGAAATGTAAACACAGCCCAGGATGTGTTGAGTGACATGATGTCATTGACTATATTTGGTTCCATACACTTCAATGTGATTCAAGTTTGGAAAATTTCAAAAATGGATGTCAGATATGATTTCTAATCCTTAGTTAAAGCAAAGTCAGACACATGACCTGTAAAGTTGTTTGGTGAACGGTCCACCAATCATGGAGTGTTCATTTTTTGTTAAAGAGAGAAGTCATGAGGAAGCACATATAATTTTAAACTGCCCCACTTGAAAAACATTCACAAAAAGGCAAGCATAAGTTACTCCTCCACTTACAAACATTTTGAGCACCATAATGAAGTAACCAAGAGGATACACCACATACCATCTGTACTGGCAAGACATTTACAAGCATTTCATGTTTACTATTGTCATATAGAAAAACATACATAGGCTTCCACAATTACAATTAGCTTATGTAATGCTGCTAGCAGTTTTCATGCCTGCGATTTATCATCAACTGGTATTTTTTTTCAAACACAACGATTAACTACTACTCACCACTCCTATGGTAAATCAGGACCAAGGACACAGTTGTTCAATATGCATAAGCATTTATTTTCCTGCACTGCTAAAAATTAAGTTGACTTTACAAAATAACAGCCATTTCTCCATGTAACATTCCATAGTGTGTGCGGTATATGGATAATTTTGTCTTAGTAAAGAGATTTTATTGCCTCCTTTATAGAAGCTACCATCTACTGTTGGACTTGCACATTACTACATTGAGAAAGCCCATGAATGGCATTTGAGTTTGCTATCTAAATTGTAGAGTTCCTATTCTCAGTGCTGGTTTTAAAATGTAATGCAAATAAATGCTTACAAAAATGTGATTCTTAATCCCAATAATCTTCAAATTAACTGGCTAATGTAAGAAAAGAGTGCAGTTAACATCACTCAAATTCTCCAAGCCATATAACATCTACAGAGACCAGCTCTTCAGACCATGAGCTGATTTATCTTTCTGGAGCAGTGCTTAATTAGCTGATACTAGACATCAGACTCTCTTGAACCAGCTACAGGAGCTGCATGGCTGCTATTAATTTAGATACTTTAATGGCTCTCACAATTTGAGAGACACAATAGTATTTTAGTGTTCCAAGTAAGACTGTCATTACTGAGGCAGACTTTTTAACACCTGCACTGATTTATTCTATCAGCATGTTGCCTGATTATCTAATATTCCCTATTTAGCTAACTTTCTGTAAATATCGAACTGACCTTTTAATGGAATGCAGTTAAAATGTACCTGATAGCTAACCTTGGTTGCAAGTTTATTCTGCTGCAATGAATGTTGACAGTTTTTATATATACTTTACATCTTGTTTTCCTATTGCTATGCAAGAAAATCTATTTTTCTGTTTCTCATTAAAGAGGTGGTGTTTTATTACATCTAATAGCACAGCCACAGATACATGCACATGCATGACACATCTTTGACCAATTCAAATGAAAATGCCACACAGTAATTTGTTGGCTAATGCAGCAGGGTGTAGAAGGCAGCGGTAAGCTCCTGGAATCCCATTATAGCCAATAGGCTATGAGCAGAGGCAAGTCAGTGAAAAAATGTGACTTCTTTGGATCCTTACTTTATGGGGAGTGTCAAAATTAAAACATTGTTTAGTTTTATTGTACAGACTTATGACAGGTGATGTGACACCAGTGATATGACACAGCATTAATAGTCCTATAGTAATTAAAACATACATTTTAAGTCTTGGTATCAAAGCTTTCACATATAAGGGACAATGTTATAAGTAGAGATGAGCGAATTATTCAAAAATTCGATTCGGCTGATTCGCCGAATTTGCGGGAGAAATTCGATTCGATGCGAATTTATTCGCCACAAATTTAACTTATTAAAAGGGTTTCTAGGCTTCAGAGAGCCTTTATATTAGTGCAGAACACTGTACCTTTAATTTAAATGCCCTTGGAGTCTGCTGGGGAAGAGAAATATTACTGTCAGTCAGTATGACATGCAGATGAGTGCCGTCGATCTTAGAATCACCGCACACTTCACTCATTTGGGCAGTCACGGGGCACGACGAAGAAGAAGAAGAATGAAAAGAAGAATGAAAAGAAGAAGAAGAAGAATGAAAAGAAGAAGAAGAAGAATGAAAAGAAGAATGAGAAGAAGAATGAAAAGAAGAATGAAAATAAGAATGAGAAGAATGAAAAGAAGAATGAAAAGAAGAAGAAGAATGAAAAGAAGAAGAAGAAGAATGAAAAGAAGAATAAAAAGAAGAAGAAGAAGAATGAAAAGAAGAAGAAGAATGAAAAGAAGAATGAGAAGAAGAAGAATGAAAAGAAGAAGAAGAAGAATGAAAAGAAGAATGAAAAGAAGAAGAAGAAGAATGAAAAGAAGAAGAAGAAGAATGAAAAGAAGAATGAAAAGAAGAAGAAGAAGAATGAAAAGAAGAAGAAGAATGAAAAGAAGAAGAATGAAAAGAAGAAGAAGAAGAAGAATGAAAAGAAGAATGAGAAGAAGAATGAAAAGAAGAATGAAAAGAAGAATGAAAAGAAGAATGAAAAGAAGAAGAAGAAGAATGAAAAGAAGAATGAGAAGAAGAAGAAGAAGAATGAAAAGAAGAAGAAGAAGAATGAAAAGAAGAATGAAAAGAAGAAGAAGAAGAATGAAAAGAAGAAGAAGAATGAAAAGAAGAAGAATGAAAAGAAGAAGAAGAAGAATGAAAAGAAGAATGAAAAGAAGAAGAAGAAGAATGAAAAGAAGAATGAAAAGAAGAAGAATGAAAAGAAGAAGAATGAAAAGAAGAATGGAAAGAAGAAGAAGAATGAAAAGAAGAAGAAGAATGAAAAGAAGAAGAATTAAAGTACAGCAAAAAGTGTATCTGCAGAGAGCTCCGCTATTTCTGACAGTTCTCTGACAGTTCCTTCACATTTACAGCGGTTGAAACATTGTATCTATTTATTTCCGAATAAAAACATCTGTATCCTAAATGGAAACAAATAGATACAATGTTTCAACCGCTGTAAATGAACTGTCAGAACTGTCAGAAATAGCGGAGCTCTCTGCAGTGACACTTTTGCCGGCTGATCGGGAAAAATTCGATTCGTGCACCCGAAGTTTGCTAAAATTCGGATTCGATGCGAATCAAATTTTTCCTGATATTCGAAACGAATTCCACTTCGCCAGGTTCGATTCGCTCATCTCTAGTTATAAGTAGTGATCAGCTTCTAATTTGGGTCAGATGAATTTCAGTTTCCTCAGTATAATTTGATCAAGCTAACTGATTTTGTTCTAATTTTTAGCAATTACATTTGGAGTGGAATTAAGAAGGGCTCTATCAGATTCTGATAAATTCACCCCCAAAAACCCCACATACCTTTTGGAGTACACTGCAATTTACGAACCTGCAAGATAGTGTAGAGCTACCCCTGCAGGAATTGTTTGGTATGATGGGTTCTCTGTTCTGCCATGACTCTCTAACCACCTCAATGCTGGACACTTTCATCCCCTTCCTGTCCAGGCCAATTTTCAGCTTTGAATGACAATTACTCAGTCATCTAACACTGTACTCAAATTATTTTTTTTATCATTCTTTGAGACAAATAGAGCTTTTTTTTGGTGGTAATCGCCACTGGGTTTGTTACTTTTTGCTATATAAATGAAAAAAAGACTGACAATTTTGGAAAAAAATGCAGTTTTCTGTTATAAATGTTTGCAAATGAATAGTCTTTCTTCATAAATTTAGGCCAAAATTTAATCTCTTACATTTCTTTGGTAAAAATAATCAAAATCAGTGTTTATTATTTAGTCTGTGTAAAATGTATAGAGTCTACAAAGTATGGAGACATTAATTAAAATTTATCAATTCTGATATACTAATGGCCTATTTAATTTCCTGATGGCCTAAAATGCCAGCACGGTGTAAATACTCTCCAAATAGCCTATTTTTGTAAAGTAGACACTCTGAGGGATTAAGTAAGAAGCATGATTCATTTTTTTAAGTTGCAATTTTTTTCCCCAGAATTCTTTGGACAATGAAAAAATGTATTTATTTTTTATTCACAAAACTGTAATATTAGCAAGGTATTTTTCACACATGGCATAGGCATACTTGCAATTACACCCCAAAACACATTCTGCTACTCTTCCCAAGTAGGGGATAACACATGTGTGAGTTTTTTTACAGTCTAGCCAAAAATCCAAGAAGTATCTTTGGTCTTAAATAAATTATGCATCTAATTTCCTGACTACCTATCACATTTTTGAAGGCCCTGGAGCACCAGAACAATGGGAACACTCACAAAATTACCAAATTTTGGAAAGCAAACACCCCAATGCATATAATATGAGGCCTAATGAGCCTTTTGAACATACAATTTTTTGCCACAAGTATTCGGAAAATGTAGAAAGAAAATTAAAACATGTTTTTTACACAAAGTTGTCAATTTCTAAGACATTTCTAACACACAGCTTAGGCATACTTAGAATTACACCTCAAAATACATTCTGCTACTCCTCCTGCATATGGCGATACCACATGTGTGAGACTTTTTCACAGCCTATCCACATAGAGAGGCCCAACATCCAATTCAATCCACACATTCACTTTCCTAACTACCTATCGCATTTTTAGAGGCCTTGGAGCATCCAGAAAGTGGAAAAAACCCACAAACACACCCCATTTTGGAAAGCAAACACCCAACTGTGAGGCATAACAAGTCTTTTGCACATATTACCTGCTTTTGGAAAATGTGGGAAAAAAATGAGAATGTATTTTTTTTACACAAAGTTGTCAATTTCTAGATATTTCTAACACACAGCTAGGGCATCCTTAGCATTACACCTAAAAACACAATCTGCTACTCCTCCAAACAGAGACTGAAGTGCCCATGGGATATGCACTGGGACACTGTAACAGATGTTGATGTGCACTGGGGTTACCGGCAGATGCTGATGTGCACTGAGACACTATTACAGATGTTGTGCACTGAAACACTGTGACAAATGTGCACTGTGACACTGACAGATGTTGATTATCCACTGGCACACCTGATCAACACAGATGTTGATGTGCCCTGCAGATACTGATAGATGTTGATGTGCACTGAGACACTATTTCAGATAATATACACTGGGACAGATGTTGATGTGCACTGGGACATTATTGCAAATGTTCTGCACTTGGATATTGACAGATGCTGATGGTCCTTTGAGACACTGTAGATGTTGATGTTCACAGGGACACTGTGACAGATGTTGATGTGCACTTGGTCCCCACTGATACATCTGTGCAACTTAAACATTAGTATGCTGCCACTCTATAGTAATACACAGAAAATAGGCCACAAGCAACTTGGCAGTAGATTCGTTAGATGTATTATGGCAAGGCAAGTTAGACAATGCATGAGTCAGTAAACAGATGTAAACTGAACATGTTACAAGATGCTGTGCTGGTTACGGTGAACACTGGCCTATAATATGGCAGTTAACTAATTTCAATACAGCTTAACCAAATTTCAGCTGGTATAAAAAGTAGGCAATATAACAAAATTAACAACATCAATCAACCCACTCGAGTGCATTTTATGCATACAGCTCAAAGAGTGAGTGGGTGTATGAGTTCCTGACAAGGGGTACCCCTGGAGATGGCAATAAAGTACTTGGTGCCTATTTAACTGTACTAAGCTGACTATCTTTGGAGCCCATCTGTAAGGTGGTGCATTTGAAGCTGTCTCTTTAAGATTGTACTCATTTGAGGGCTAATTGGCTGTTACGTAAGGAGCAGTCTCTATTGGCATTAACTGTAGACAGTAAAGGGCTATGCTCATCACTCGTGGTATGCAATGGATCCAGTCAAATATGCTTGGTGGTCTGTTGTCCCAGAAGTCTTAGTCCTCATGATCAAGTGCTCGCAGCCAGGTTCAGGTTCTCAGAGGGCTCAGTTCCAACATTCAGATTCCCATCGGCTTTTTGCAGGAACATTCTCTCTGAAGGTGCGCACAGACAGATAGGAGCAGGAGGTCTGCAACCTCATAGTCCACAGCAAGTGGCTCTCAGTGGCTCAGTCCTCTGCCTCTGTCCCATGCACCAGTTTTCCGTGGCTATCTCTCTTGTGCAAACGCCCACAGCAGCAGGCCCGCACTCTCTGGCTCCCTGCACAGTACTCCTTCCTAGTTAATTCCCTGGGAAAACTCACTCTTTCCTCTTCTAGTGTTCAGCTAATCCTGGGTGAAGTCCACAGCACTCCTCCAGAACTACAAGTTCCATTGACCATTACAGCGCATCATCCAGGAGATAAAGGGTTATGGAGCACTAAGCTCTGTATTCTCTCTCCTATGTCACACCACCCCTGCTGGGAGGAGGGGGGGGGGATAGGAGACAGAGAAAGAGCAATTATTGGAGCTCAGCTGGAGTTCAGCTTTCCAGCAACACAGCTTCGGGAAGGGGACCCAAGTGCTCCTCAGACCAGCGGAATCCAGCTACACTAGTTTTAAACCAAACCTGACTCTGACCTATCATGGCATTGTTTATATGAGAAAGGTTTTCCATGTCAACAAGCTCTTGTCACCTTCTGACATTGTCCACAGCTCCCTGAAACTTTAGGAATACATTTGTTTACATACAAATGCATTCCACTATGCTAAACTGTCAAAGATTACACTGCATGTCAGCATCACAATGAACTTTAATGACCCTGTTTGGATTCATATCATTAGGCTTATATACATACAAACCCATTCTTAAGAAATTATATAAAGTTATAAATTAGCTGTATTGTTATCTATTTTATTAGAATTTTAGGTCTGTTGGGGTTAACTATAAACAAATACATTCTAAAAGATTAAAATAGCTCACAAAAAAGGTTAAAAAAATGTGTGCTTTACCTTGTTTTTTTTTTGTATAGCTTGGTATTATTTCAGGTATTTTCTACAATATAAAATAGTAAATAACCAGCAATGCTATTAGGTGCAACTCCTCCCTCCCTGTAAAAAATAACTATTTAGCTGCTGTAATAAGATATATTAAAACAGATGCTATAAATATATTTAAAAAGTTTAGATTTGTTTAATATATATATATATATATATATAACTATTATGTATATTTTCTATAAAAGGAAAAAGGTCCAAATCACAATTAAACAATTTTAAGAGATAAACATCTTTCCAATGTAAAATGGATGCTCTTTTTCCGCTTTTGCCTAAAAAAGAGTCAAATAAGGACACAATGCACTGAAAATATGGGAAAACACAAGGAAAATTATCAAATATACATTTCTTTTTCCCATTTTGAGGGGCATTTCTTGTTATGTTATATTTTTAACTCATAATCATATTAACACATGAACTGAGAAATAATACATAATGTCAAAAATTCATTAAACATAAAAAGTTTTATTTTTCCTTGTCCAAATCACAACTTTAAAGAAATTATATATTGTTTTTTTTACTTTTCTGGGTTTTTTTGTTATTATAATGCTTTATATTTTTTCCTTTTAAATGTAATAAAAAAAATCCCAAAATAAATAAATAATAGTAAATAGTACGAACATACCATAAAGTAGATGGCTTCTTATGCCATTTCGGTGGCAATAGCTTGTCTACCACTCCTTCAAATGGCCCAAAGTGGCAATCAAAGATGGCCTCTTTATGGCTTCAATGCAATTGGAGTCTAAAATTCAAGATTGTTACATTTTTTTTTTTTAGTGACTGAACCAGTTAAACCAAACTATGGCACCTTCACTCATTACCTGTTCTAAGCATAACACTACATCACCAGTCATTTATGGATATTGATTTACTGATGTGATTCAGCATAAGCACAATGGCCAATCAGAAGCAGAGGCAGGTGGCAAAACGTCTCCCTGAAAACAGAAAGCCAAAATATTAATTGAACAGCTATAAACTGTGATGGCACACAACAAGTGAATAAGGCTGTTTTGGGGGTATTGCTAGGGTCATAAAAAGACAACCCAAGCACCTATCCTGAATTGTTGTTGGGCTTGAAGAACACCATGACACAAAATCTGTGAGGTTGTGTTTTATTTTCCATGCAATCTCTCCCCTCTCACTTCTCCTTTTTCTTAGCTGTCTCCCTTCTCTTCAATGTTTTTCCCTTTTCTGTTTCCCCTATAATTGAACTGACAGCGTTTTGGCCTCTGTTGATACTGGTACCAAGCCAGAGAACTAAGAAATGCAAAATGATACCAAGAAGTACCTAGCAACTTAAATACTTATCAGTGTTGCCCAACAAACAAAAAAAATCACTTTGGATTTAGACTAATACTATTAACAAAAATATACTAATTCCAAACAGCTGTAATTGTAATTTCATATATATGATTATAAAACTAAATGTAAAAAACAAATATATTACAATTGTTTAGAAATTGTATAACT
The DNA here is from genome assembly GCF_062004578.1 of Staurois parvus. Classification (NCBI taxonomy): domain Eukaryota; kingdom Metazoa; phylum Chordata; class Amphibia; order Anura; family Ranidae; genus Staurois; species Staurois parvus. The sequence goes on along the minus strand of NW_028317866.1, from coordinate 3,794,226 downwards.
ACAAGACAGTATCTATGAATGAGACGCGCTGGATACATGAATGATGTACTTTGGCCCCAGAAGACTTCAACATCGATATTGATATTAATTGTTTTATATTGAATTTTTAAATAATAATGTAATCTTAAAATGTATTTTTATGTAAAGAAAAGTCAATTAAAAAGTTCAAATAAAGGGAAAGACCCTGTTAAAATAGAGGGCTAAAACGTTTCTTTATATAACTGTAAGGGATCAATATGGTTCCTTAATTTTAAATAAATTATATTGTTTTTGTCCACAATATGGCATTGAAAAATATACAATTATATGAATGCAACCAGTATTTAAAATGTAATTTTTATTAAGTTTTAAAATTAGAACATTCTAAATGATTATATGGCCTATGAAGTGTCTCTTCTTGGTTGTTTTCCTCTATTATGGATGTTGTTTGGAGATTAAATATATTGTGTGGTCTGAAATATGTAGAGTATATATGTGAGAGGTGAGCACCTTGACTTCCTGCTTCTGAATACATCACAAATTGATGACAAAACATGTCAAGCGGGACATCTGGTGCATCACTTCCAGTTTTGGGTGGAACGCACACTGAGGGATCAGCATCATCCACTTGATCAGAACAGGATTGTTTGCACAGTTTTTCATCTTCTTATGGGCACAATCTTTTTACCATTTTTAATAAATATACAGTTTACACTATGAGAGGATTTCTCTTCTCTCTATTTTTAAATTCATGCTGTTATCACCATTCAAAACTCATTTGGATTGCTGGAGAACACAACGCTGAGAAGTGCCAAGCAGGAAATCGTAACTGGTTCCTGGGAAACCACTAAGCATGGATGGCTTTTGTTGTTATATGACAAGAAGGTCAATGAAATCTGGTGAGGAGATTAAACACTTTATTGGTGGTGACACACTGGAAAGTGGGAGCAGTGCAAAGATCACTTTCTTTTGGGCTTTTATATGGACATTTGATGGTTTTCATGGCAGTGGAACAGATGAAAGCTCAAACTATTTGGGATTTTGCACAATGATTGGTTTTGAATATAGTTAATTTTTGGTTGAAATTTTTTTCTATTTAGGAGATTTGCACATTGTATTGAGTGTTGTTTTGCAAGCACTATCAGGTGTATGCCATATTTCTTGGATCTTTTTTGAGAAGGGATAGAGGTTGCATAAATTGTGTCTGATTAACATAGGCATGGGTGGTTATTGGTATTACATAAAAAAATAGCCAGCATTCTCTTTGACAGACAAACTAAAAAAAAAAAAAAAATCTGTAATATCTGGATCACATATTTACAATCTGATGGGACAGCCTACCTGGGAAGCTGGGTGTCAAGTTGGGCGGAGCAACTTTTCCTATCCAGACTTGACCTTTCCTTCTTCTTAGATTCTACTTGTATATTTTTTGCCTTCCTTACTCCCCCACCCCCCTTGCCACTCCCCTTTTTCTTGTTCTTTTGAATCTTCCCCATTTTTTCTGTGCTGAGCCTCATATGTTTATTTAATGGGGATGATGACCCTTTTTGACTTAAGACCAATGTATACCTAATGTGGAACAGTGTCTACTATCTTTAGTAGTTGGCAATTTGCCTAAAGAGCTTTGTTATTTTGTTATGACGAACACATCTTTATTCCATTTGTTGGTCTAGATACTCTCCTGTATCTTGAAACTGTTTTTAACTTTAATATCAATACAAATTATTGAAACAAGTCAATGTAATTTTATTTTACATACTCTTTAGTTCACTGGTGTATTGACATTCTGTAAATGGAGGAGGTAGAGATGAACACCTTGCATTCTACTAAAAGAATGCAGGGCATTTTCTGAATGAGGGAGGTGCCAAGAGAGTAACCTCTTGTGATATCTGTACTACAGATGGAACTAAAGTTATCATCACTGGGCATTCAGTTCAGAGAGGAGATTTTGCCAATCCTGCAGCAGCCAGAGATGGGGCACGCCTCATTAAAAGTAACTTATTTTTGCTGTACAAAAAGTTTTTGGTTAAACTTTAGCTTTAATCTTGTAAAGTTGTGCTGTCACAATGCAATGTAGCAAAGAATTGACTTTTTAACTTTTGATTTGGAACTTGGCCTTTTTCAACATAAGCAAGCTAACAGTGTAACAATTTTCAGGTTATTTTCAGGTTTTACATCAGTAGAAAAAAAAATGAAATTAAAGAATTTTTTAAAATAATAATAATAAATACATTAAAAAAAAAAATAAATATATATATATATATATATATATATAGTGCATATACAATATATACTATATGTATATATACTATATAAACAGTTCCCCCCCCATTTTTACATTCATGTACTATATATATATATTTATATATAGTACGTGAATGTAAGAATGGGGGGAAAACTGTTTAATATCACAGCAAACAAAGTAAGTTTCTCACTGCATGTACTGTATGAGATGTATTCCTCATTAGGTATTTGACATTGAAGATCTCTATGCAGGTTTCTTTGTGTTCAGAAATAGCCACAGATCTAAGGGAAAATATAAATAATTGTGTCATTATTATACAGTGCGTAAGATCCATACATGAAAAGAAATGCAAAATAATTGAGCTATAGTTACCTTCTGACATATAAGATGAAACATACAGCAGACGGCCATTACTTTCATGTGATTCCACTTAGAGACAATATTAATTATATTTTAGGCATGGAATCGGTTTACAAGAAAAGATAGCAAACATAGCATATTCCAGCTAATGACACTTTTGTGTATGTCTGTTTTCTTCTTTCTTTAGTTACATTATGATTTTCACGATAAGAATATTCTTAGTTTAAACACATTTGGGATCTGCTATATATAGCAATGGTAACCACTTTGGGATTTCTTTTTACTTTTTTGTACAAAACAAGCACCTGATGGTCATCCCCGTGAGCGGTATATTAGAGAGCATTCCATTTCTCCACAAGTTGCAAAATGATTTACACTGCTATAGAATCCTGGGTTGTCTGAAGAACTAGTTATAGGCCAATTAGTATTTATTAAATTAAAACAGGAGAACTCCCACAAAGAAAGTGCAGGTTTACTGTAATTTTTAGACACGAGTGACAGCGATGAACCAACAGATCTCTAACTTTGCTGTTAGAATGAGGTTCAAATTTAGGTTTGCCTTAGTAGTTAATCCAAAGTTGAAAAAATGTGAAAATCATTTCTCTTATTGCATGTTGTTATATACAAATGAACTCAGATACTGAAAAATGCTCTTTATATAAAAAAAAAGAAAATATACAATTGGATAGGTTCATCAATCTACTGCAAGACTACTGGATTATAGAATCATGTTTGCTACAAATCTCTAGCATATCAGAATAATGAGGGGCATAGAGGCAGATATTAAATGAAGAGTTTAAAATGTACATGCAAGTGGGTATGGGCAAATGTGAGCATGTTTTCTGAGATAATGATTAAAAAGTCCTAAACAACACAATCAACTGTATGCTACTCTCCAAACCAGAGAATATCACCTCAAAAACACAGATAGAAACCTGGAAGAACAAAAAGTGCTAAAAACTAAGTAAAGCAATGCATAGACATAGTTTAACAGATAAAGCTCAATCCTTACAGGCATGATAAACTAAAGAAATATCATAGCATCGACACCTCTTTATTTTACTATACATTCACGTTGACAATCTTGTATATTAGAGGTCACTGACCTCTTACAAGAGACCTTCAGAAACCACTAATATGTTGCAAAAAATATATAATTTATATTATATTGTGAACATTTTAATTTGGAATGAACATTTATATACACTCACAGAAGGTATAAAATTGTCTGCTAATTCACTTTTATGTAGCAATATTAAACAAGAACACAACAGCAATAAAAGAAAAAAATTACATAAAATGAGAAAGATCACATAAAGTGACACAATTTTAAAAAATAAAAATCAAAGATTGAACAATCTTTGATTTTAGCAAGATGGCTGCTGCCGAAAGTGCGTCACCACGTACCGGAAATGACGTACAGAGATGGCCGCTGCCGGAATTGCGTCACCATGTACCGGAAATGACGTACTGACGCGTTGCATCGCGTGACTCGTGACTTCATCAGGGTTAACCGTCGGTACGTCATTTCCGGTACGTGGTGACGCACTTCCGGCAGCGGCCATCTTGCTACACCCAGTATACCATGCAGTACACCCATAGCATGTGGTGAAAGGCGATTGTTACTGGGGATACATGTGAGTGCTTTACCAACTTTTATCTGCAATTTAAATAAAAAGATACAGCACCATGGAAGGTTTCTTGCTTTATACCCTATATATATGTTACCTTGAGTGGAGGAGGAGTGAATAAGGTGCGCTGAGCAGAGGTCTTTTTCCTATCCCATGGTCCCTGTGATGAGGAGTGGAGTGGAGAGGATCTATTACTGTTTATTATAGCCCTGTGGCCCTGTGTGGGTCAATGTGTGGAGGTGAGCAGGCATTGCTGCCATTTGAGGATTTCTGTTCATTTTTCACTGGAGTGAAGATCACATCAGCACAGATTCACATGCATGGACTTTATGTTCTCAATGAACACATATATAATTTTATTGGTTTGACGTTTGTATATACACAGTGTGTTTTTAGAGATATTGATAAATAGCATGGGAATTTTTTCTTCTTAAAGAATCACTTCACAATTATTTGTAGTTTGTCACATATTTAAGGTCATGTTTCACTTATAATTGTGGAAAGAGATATTATTTGTTTGCAATTATTTGTCACTGAGCACTATTGTGTGTGCACGGCTAGTAATATATAATATTTATTTGTATTTAATAGATAGGATTTATAGCTCTTCACTATTTACAGTTACTTTGTATCATCACTTATTGGTTTAAAGTTAAGTGGCAGCAGCTATAGTTAGGTTTGCGACTTCCGCATTAGGCGCAGGAGGATACTTAATGTAATAACTGCATTTACACCACTGTGTGAAAATTGCTGTGCAAATAAACAATTCAGCTATCCTTTTTAATACATATTATGAATGCAATAACATAATTATATCTATGAAATATCAAATGTAAATAACTCTATTTTATAATTGTATTAAACAGGAGCTAAGTCCAGCTGGAATACAGCACTAATGTCTATAGCTTCACACAATATATATTATATTATAATATAAATTATTTACACAGTACAGTACATAGCAAGCCAAAAAGTGAAGATGGGTATCAGGAAGGTACTGTATGCCCCTGACCCATCCCACCACCAGAATGGACGCTTTATTGGTAGGTGCTGACTGAGAAGTGGCAATGCAATGAATATTTTGACAGTTAGATGTGGGATCTTTCTAATCATCAGATCTAAACCCTGCCCTGATAATAAAAGATAAAGCACTTAAATAAATTTCAGCTGTACCAAAAGTAATGCAAAAGTAGGCATAACTTTTTTATTAACTTGAAATCCATTATTTAACTGAAAGTACTATAGAGGAAGAGTTACTCTGCCAACATGTGAAATCTGAATGACCTATGTAAGTTAATTTTTTATTACTTTCAGCACAGCCCTTGTATTACATTATTCTCATCTGAATTCTTACAACAGTTTAGTACAAACAACAAAATAAAAAACAATACATAGGTAATGATTGAGGTTTAAATATGTTTAATATCATTGCATATGTCTAAAATAAAAAAACATAGCTTTAAAATAAAAAATAAATATGATAACAATAATAAAATATAAATTGCTGGTTAGAAGATCCTGACTTTCCTGAGCATTTATTGAACTCTGAAAAAAATACTGGTCACATTACAGCATCGTTTTATATTATATTACAGATGTTAGATTAAAAGTGGTTGTAAAGGCTGAAGGTTTTTTACTTTCATGCATTTTATGCTTGGGGTAAAAAAACCTTCTGTGTGCTGCTCCACCCCCCCCCCCCAACAGCCCCCCTAATACTTACCTGAGCCTGATCTCGATCCAGCACAGGAGCAGCGGATCTCTTGGGTTTCTCTCTCCTCATTGGCTGAGGCACAGCAGCAGAAGCCATTGGTCCCTGCTGCTATCAATCACAGCCAGTGAGGAGAGAGTGGGGGCGGGGCTGAGACACTGTCTGTATGTCTTATAGACATACAGAGAGGGGCTTGGGAGTGAGCATGCACAATTCTCCTATACCAAGTGGTTTGCTATGGGGCACTCAGCAGGGGGAGGGACCAGGAATGCTGGCAAGGGACCCATGAAGAGGAGGGTCGAGGCTGCTATATGCAATACCATTGCACAGAGTAGGTAAGTATGCCATGTTTGCTATTAAAAAAACACTGAGCCTTTAAATATAATTTCCTGGCTGAGTGGGGAAAAAGAGCTTTACAAGAGAACTTTTCAGAGTTAGGAAAGATATTTTTTCTGGCTGATGTATCCTCCATCAATACCAATGCACAATACACCTACTCTCCACCTACTCCCCACTGATAAAGAAATGACTAAGAATAGATACAATACTGTATGTGTCTTTGAAAAAATTTAATATGAAAAGATGCTTTATTTTCTTTTTTTTCTACTATTTGAGGTGGCTGAATAGCATTTATAAATTCAGTCAAATATAAATCAATGCTTAACCACTTGCCCTCCAGAAGCTATATTATTATTACTATTATTATTATACAGGATTTATATAGCGCCAACAGTTTGCTCAGCGCTTTACAATATAAAGGGAGACAATACAGCAACAATACTGTTCAATACAAGAGGGTTAGGAGGGCCCTGCTCCTTGGAGCTTACAATCTAAGAGGGAGGGGCTAGTGGTACAAAAGGTAGTAACTGTGGGGGATAAACTGATAGGAGGAAGAGAAGATTCCGTTATTAGCTGAAGGCAGGATAGGCTTCTCTGAAGAGATAGGTTTTCAGAGATCACCTAAAAGTGGACAGAGTAGGCGATAGTCTGATAGATTGGGGTAGAGAGTTCTAGAGGATGAGGGGAGGCTCTGGAGAAGTCCTGGAGATGAGCATGGGAGGAGGAGATAAGGGAGCTAGAGAGAAGGACGTTGTGGTAGGAGCGGAGGCTACGGTTTGGGCGTTATTTGGAGACAAGATCGGTGATGTAATTTGGGGCAGAGTTATAAATGGCTTTATATGTTATTGTTAATGTTTTGAGTTTTATTCGTTGGGCAATGGGAAGCCAATGGAGGGATTGGCATAGAGGGGTGGCAGATATGGAATGGTTAGTAAGGTGGATGAGTCTGGCAGCAGCATTCACAAAAGACTGAAGAGAGGATAGCCTGCGATGAGGTAGGCCAATGAGGAGGAAGTTACAATAGTCAAGGCGAGAGATAACAAGGGAGTGAATAAGTTGCTTAGTAGTTTCAGAGGTTAAGATCAGGCATATCTTGGAGATGTTGTGGAGGTGATGTCTACAAGATTTGGACAGTGATTGGATTTGGGGCTGAAAGGACAGAGAGGAGTCTAGGACTACACCTAGTACCCTGGCATGAGGGGAGGGAATGATGGTTGTGTTTTTGATCTTGATGGAGAAGTCAGGGGAGGGGGCATGGGCTGGAGGGAATACTAAGAGCTCAGTTTTAGAAAGATTGAGTTTGAGGAAGTAGAGTGACATCCATGATGATATGTCACTTAGCAGGTTAGTAATGCGAGAGGAGACTGAAGGGGTGAGGTGAGGAGTAGAAAGATAGATTTGTGTGTCATCAGCATAGAGATGGTACTTAAAGCCATGGGAGTTTATCAAGTGACCAAGGGAGGAGATGTAGATGGAGAAGAGAAGGGGTCCAAGGACAGAACCTTGAGGGACCGCTACAGAAAGAGGAAGTGGAGAGGAGGAGACAGAGTTATATGTAACACTGAAGGAGCGATGTGATCGGTAGGAGGAGAACCAGGAGAGATCAGAGTCTCGGGGGCCAAGAGAGTGGAGTTTTTTTGAGGAGGGGATGTTCAACAGTATCAAAAGCCACAGAGAGGTCAAGTAGTAAGAGTATGGCGTAGTGGCCATTGGTTTTAGCAGTTAGTAGATCATTAGTGAGTTTTAGTAGGGCAGTTTTAGTGGAGTGTAGTGAGCAAAATCCAGACTGTAAAAGGTCAAGAAGGTTGTTGTCAGTGAAATAGGAGCTCAGGCAATTTCAGACTAAGTGTTCTAAGAGTTTAGAGGTAAACGGGAGCAGGGAGATGAATCTTAAGTTGTTCAGGTTGGTGGGGTCCAGCGAGTGAAGGAGCATAGGACAGAAGAAGAGGGTGACCGTAGTAGCTGAGGGGAGACAGGGTCCAGGGGGCAGGTGGTGAGATGGGCTTCTGAGAAAATGAAGAAAAAATATTTGCCCCCCCTTCATGACCAGGCCATTTTTTTGCTATATGACACTTATATTTAATTTAGCTTAACAATTGTGTGGTTGTGCAACACTGTACACAAATTAAATTTATACCATTTTTTCACACAAATATAGATTTCTTTTGGTTGTAGTTTGTTAACACTCTGTATTTTATTTTTTTGCCCTATAAATGAAAAAAGACTGAAAATTAAAAAAAAACAATATATTTTACTTTTTGCTATAAAATATATCCAAGTAAAAAAATACATCTTCCTAAAATTAGGCCAAAATGTATTCTGCTACATGTCCTGGGTAAAAAAACTGGCACTTCCCCACTCACAGGAGAGAGATCTGTGTTGTTTACATATGCAGATTTCTGTCCTGTCACCCACTCTGCCAGTTGCCAGAGCCCAACTGAGAATTGCTGGGCAGGACCTGGTGATTGTCATGTAAGGGTGCCAATGACAGCATGGGCAGGTGGGTGCACATGCCCCCTACCCAGCAAAACAGAATCACGTATACTGTATATATGTGATTCTGCGCAAATATACAATATGCATATGGCACAAACTTAGTAAAGTAAAAAATGTGGCGTATACCCAGTAAGCCATAAAACATAATAAGTCCAATTAAAGTCCATAAATAACTTTAAAGTCCATATAGAACACCTAAAGGCAGCTCCACCAAGAGACTGGATAATATCTCTTCACACAAGGGGGCACCTCTAAGTGCAGTATTGAGAAGTAATTTAATGATCCATACATAAAACACTCACATGAGTGAAGATTCCCGGAGATGGAAAAGACTGCAGAACCAGAAGTGACGCCAGGGAAATCACCGTGGAATGCAAAAAAAAGAAGCGGCATCAGGGGGGGTGGGCCTGGGGGGGTGGGCCTGGGGGGGTGGGACCCTAGCCCCCTAGCCTTGGTTCTTTTTTATATGTGATTCTGCTCAGCTGTCCAACACTGTAGCAGTAAAGCAGTCGGGAACTGGTTAAGGAAACCTATGGCAATAATTTACCTCTCATCATAGATGAGGCAGTGATAATATAAATCAAGCTTCATTTACTTAAAGCTTCTCCAAAAAGCAGTACCTGTTCAAACATAAAGGGAATACTTATCTCTTTTTCTTCCTCTGCTACTTACAGTAATGCTGCTCTATTATAGAGAAATTCTCTGACGTGTTTTCTAAAAAGCTGACACTTCTGTTAGTGTATCACATAGGGGTCAGTGGTTCTGTTCTCTGGACTCCACAATACTACAAGGTACAAGGTAGTAGACACAACAAACTGACACTCCCAGAAGTGTCAGTTCTAGAGGACTTCCACGGCCTTTACTCCCTCAAATAACAGAAATGCGCACTCAGCAGAAATGCATGGGTTATGCGCATGTATGATCAAGCATCCCAGGTGATAGGTACATCAAAGGTTAGGTAGCAGGCATCTCCCTCATGGTGGGTCATCACAGACTCTTTAATCAGGTCCAGGGGTCCCCTTAAGGTCAGCCAGGTGCTCCACACAAAACTCCTCTCAGGGTGGCAAAGTCCTTTCTCTGTGGGGATGATAGCTCCACATAGGAGCCCCAGAAAACAGATGCCAGAGATGGTGTAGTACTTCCCAAACAATTTTATTTATAAAGAACACAGCAGGGCAGTATGCATAATCAAATTCATGTATGCACAGGAAAAGCAGCAGTACTGACCCCAGTAAAGATGGCCGCCGGGCTTCCTCGTGGCTCCGGCGGTGAAATGACGTCACGCTCTGCACAGCTCCTCCTTAGGCCTTTCGTGCTATAGGCACATCATCAGAGGGGAGGCTGATTATGCATACTGCCCTGCTGTGTTCTTTATAAATAAAATTGTTTGGGAAGTACTACACTATCTCTGGCATCTGTTTTCTGGGGCTCCTATGTGGAGCTATCATCCCCACAGAGAGAGCACTTTGCCACCCTGAGAGGAGCTTTGTGTGGAACACCTGGCTGACCTTAAGGGGACCCCTGGACCTGATTAAAGAGTCTGTGATGACCCACCATGAGGGAGATGCCTGCTACCTAACCTTTGATGTACCTATCACCTGGGATGCTTGATCATACATGCGCATAACCCATGCATTTCTGGTGAGTGCGCATTTCTGTTATTTGAGGGAGTAAAGGCCGTGGAAGTTCGCATTACTCCAGTGAAACACTGTGGATGCTTTATTGACTCTCTGCTATTGTCAATCACATATTTACTTTTCTAAGCGCTGCACTCTGATTTTTTACGGCTATATTGATATTTTAGAGGCATTGTGGTTGCCTGAAGTGTTCTAGCTGCTGTATATATAAGAGCGCTCACTATCCTTTATGCTGAATTAGTTCTAGAGGACACTTCAGCTGAGATTTTTTCTACAGCAGAGTGTATTAGATGATGCAGACAGCAGGAGAGGTAAGTATTTACTTTATACATTTACAGGTTCAGCTTTTTGCACCAATGTTATGTAAGATACGAATTTCCATTGCCAATCATTATTTGATATAATGACTATTATTTTCACCATAACAGCAAATTAGATCTTAAAAAGAGTAGTCACATGGCTGAGAATAACAATCAATATAGCAAATAAAACATGCTACAGCTTAGTATATTGAGACTATAAGCTGATAAAATTGATATGGCTACTGAGTGTATCAATCTGTCAGTTGCCACTTACCATTATGTTCTCACATAATATCTACAAGTTAATGTGTTCATTGAGCTATAATCAATCCAAATGTTACAATTGGAATGCATTACAATTTGAATGCATCAAAGTAATTTCAAAGGTTAGGAGTAGAACAGCAGTTTTATGACTTGAAGTTCACAAGATGCATTCCATTAGTCATATGTAAAATGATTTTACTTTGGGCAGAGGTATGCAATACAAGGTTTTACCATGAAGGCTGACATTTACGGGGGGGGGGGGGGAGATTAAGCCCATCTCCGGTTATTTTTTAATACCTTGCTGTCCTGACCTGTGTGTACCTTCTTCATGCTCCATTTTTGCTTTCTGTATTCTTCTTGGCCAGTGCCTGCCACCCTATTTATGGGCTGAATGATGCCCAACATTATTCAACCCTTTACTGTAAGCTGAAGTCTCCCTACAGCCCAATGATGGAGAGAAAGAAGAAAGACGGACAATACCACAGTACCAATTGCTTAAGGTGTAACTAAAGGCAACTTCAGGGTTCCCCGAGGAATTCACATGATCTGTGATGCAATGCATCGGACAGAGCCCAGTGACATCACTTCCAGCAACTGGAAGTTCAGTATAGGATTGCACTATATTGTTGAACGCGTACCACACTCTTTGTGGGCGTCTATTCATAAGTGTTTTACTATACCATGGGCAGTTTGCTTCTCTTTGCATGAATAATATTTTTGAGTACTGGGGGAAAAGTGGCTAAAGAGAGGAAACTGTAATTTCACTGGATGTCAGAGGTGATTTAAAGGGACCCCCATATATTATTATTATTATACAGGATTTATATAGCACCAACAGTTTGCTCATCGCTTTACAATAGGACGGGAGACAATACAGCAACAATGCAGTTCAATACAAGGGAGAAAGGTGGGCCCTGCATCAGGTTTGGATCCAGATCTCTGCCCAAATTTAACTGAGTGCTATTGACCTGTATGAGAATATGGGTCTAATTTGAAGATGAGCAGCCACTTCACTAAGAAGGGGAGCACAATGCACTCAGGTGAAATATTGATGCTTTAGGGAAGGTATGAATACTGGCAGTAACATTTCTTTGTTGGACATTCACAAGTTTTGAGGACTTTATTTATATTGCACCTCTGTGTTGGATATCACTTTTAGTAGCACTGGGATTATGGTATTAATTGAAATGGACACTGATTGTATGAACAAATTATGTCTTTAGTAATATGTATGTTTATTTATATGGTATCACATATGATTAGTTTTTTCACTTTAATTTTTCATTGTAAATGGGTTTGGGTTTGTGAGCAAGTGCCACACTATTAGTATACTGATTTGTAATTAACATGTGAAGACATATATAATAAGTGCAGGCAGCTGCACCTTGTCATCATTGAGTTTTATAACATTTAGTTTACATATTTATTTTTTCACCACTCATCTTCTAGACACTATCATAGTGGTAGCGCACAAGTACAATTGCACTAAGAATAACCATTTATAACTACCTGCAGACAATCTGTCTTTTTGAATTCCAACTGTTATTCTCCTGCAGAAAAAAGAGGTGTTGAAACAAGCAAAAATGTGCACCAATATGGCCAAAGAAAAAACAAAATAAAAATATTTTTTAAATGATCCAACACTAGAGGTAATGTTATCATGGAATAAATAATAAATTATTGCAAGGATTATTGCAATTAGTTTAATAATTAAGCAAACAAAGTAATCAAGAGAATAATACACTATAGTTACCCTCCAAGTATCAGACGTAGGGTTGAAATGGCTGCTGACCAGAACCAAAGATGGCTTCTGATTAATTGGGGCAGTTTGTTTTCCCATAATGGTATCTAGCTATACTGGAGCTGTGTGTCCTAGCTTGAATGAAGTGTGTTAGATGATGAGTCTCTGGATCTTCTATGAAGTGTGCGTATATTCCTCATAGATGATGGGCGTATGATGTGTATACCTTTTTGTCTACCTGTCTTGCAATTTATGCAGTTAAGACAATACAACTTATAAAACCCCAGAAACCTAGCCCAGAAGGTGTAACCTTATTTTCTATTGGTAGATCAGGTTACTGATCGATAATGTGTTTATACAAGCATTCGCTCACTTGGCCACCAAGGGGCACTCAGAAACTAGAAATGTCTATCTTGAATTTATCTAGGAAATCTAAATCTAGTCATATATAATATATTAATCTTTATCTATACAGAATGAGCTATGTTATTTTACCTGAGAGGCCTGATCGACAGCCTTTTCAGTTGTAGAATTTACTCTTTTGGGGGTAGAAGCATTAAAATGGGCTATTTAACCTACAAAGAGGTGGAGCTTCATACATAGCAGTCCATAATTAAAACATTGGTGATACACATCAAGAAATAAAATAATTTGCATACTTTAAACTACTATTTGAATCTGGCTGCATTACAACATACATACTTTGAACAATATTGATAATGAACACAACAAACCAAAAATATAATGCGATTATAGCTTCCTCTTTCCTCCAGTTTCATCCTGATTATGTCTTTTCATATATCATCATGCTTTATCCAAGCATTTATACATCAAAACATCTGGCTATCCACATAAACGGCGGGACTGGAGCAGCATTAATGAGGGAGGACTTTTCTAAAAGTCCACCAACATCTGCTGCTTGTGTGCGCTCCCTAGTAGCAAGAAATAATGCAATCTGTGCCCGCTGTGTCTACAAGGAATGCTGTACTGGACCACTGTAGGCAGTCCCAGTACCAGGTGATAGTTGATTGGCCAATCAGCAATCTCATTTACAGTAGTAAACAGGATGTCATTTCCTGGCATAATTGTTTATTACTGTGAGATCTGTGATCGATCAGAGGTCACATGGTACAAGGTCATTCACAGTACCCTTGTACCATGGGATAAGCTGTAACCAATTGCAGCTCTCACAGTATTTCTCAATGGCTGCAGGAATGAGTGAGAAATTATTGATTTTATAGCCAGCATGGTTGTAAAATCATTCACAGTGTAAAAAAAAAATCCTGAGCACATAGTACAGTGTCACTATGTCAATGTGCTGCTAGGGTAATGGTAATAAATAAAGCAAAAAAAATAATAGAAATATAAAAAAAAAATAGAATTATATATTTTTTTCTATATACTGATTCAGGTTATTTTTTTTACCAAAAAAGCAGAATACATTTTGGCCTAGATTTATGAAGAAATTTTTTTTCTTCAAAATGCTCACACAAGCCATGGGTATATGTGGAATTACACTCCAAAATACATTCTGCTAATTCTACTGAGTATGGGGATTCCACATGTGTGAGACTTTTTGGCAGTCTAGCCACATACAGGAGCCTGAAATCCAATGACCACTTTGAAAGCCTGAATGTGCGTAACTTCCTCATTTCACTTCCTCACTACCTATCACAGTTTCGGAGGCCCTAAAATGCCAGGATAGCACTCCCCCCCCCCCCAAATGACAATGTTTTGAAATATAAAAAAAGAAAAGAAAAAATATGTTTTTGTTTCCTTTCTTCTTTTTCTAAAAACTTGTGGCAACAAGATCTGAAAAATACTCACCATGCTTCTCATCAACTTCCTTGAGGTGTCTACTTTCCAAGAAGGGGTCATTGGGGGGTTTGGTGCTATCCTGGCATTCAGGGCCTCCGAAACTGTGATAGGTAGTCAGGAAGATGCTTATTGGATTTTGGGGTCTAGTACTTGGCTAGACTGCCAAAAAGTCTCTCACATGTAGTATCCCCATACTCTTGAGAAGTGGCAAAATGTATTTTGGGGAGTAATTCCACATATACCCATGACATGTGTGAGCAATAAATCATTTAAGTGACAATTTTGTGTAAAAAAAATAATTTTTTTTTGTCATTTTCCAAAAACTTGTGATAAAAAAATGAATTATTCTATTGTCTCAACATGCTTCTCAGCAAATTGTTTGGGGTGTCTACTTTAAAAAAAATGGGTAATTTTGGGGGGTGGAGGCATTTTATGCCCAGCATTAGAAATGTATGCCACGCATCACTCACTCTTCTAACCACCTGAAGACCAAGCCTTTTCTGACACTTTTTGTTCACATGAAAAAAACTTTGAACCCCAAAACATTATATTTTTTTTAAGCAGACACCCTAGTGAATAAAATGGTTGTGATGACTTTTGAACTGTCTATTAAGAAAAATTATATTATCCGAAATAGGGGATTCTAAGCTGACTGTAAGGGGTCAACATCCTCGGTTAATTTCAAGTGACCTTCCAAAAAGTTACCACACACAATGAGTGGAAGAGACTTGTTTAAGAGACAATGAGATTCAAACACCACTATTTGGATGTCTGCAGGTGAGCCTACACCTGGACCCAAAGTGACAATGGTGAGAGGAAATCCTCATTGTCTTATTTCTCACAAAACCTTGGGAAGTGTGTGATGACCAAACAAGACTTCTTGAGCTGACAATATGCCATTATACACTGAGGTCGAAATCCAATTCATTCTGTTTACCCTAACTCTCACACAATAGGCAGGTACAGTAAATAGAATGTTTTTTTTTCTCCCTCATGTGAACCTCGCATTAAACAGAAGGTGAGAGCTGGGTCATTGAAAATATAAAGTTTGATACATACCAACGGAGACATTATCAAAAAGCATATTACCAACACCTTTTTATTAAGGGAAATCTATTCGATAAGGTTGGGTATTGCATCCCACTCAACTGAAGTTTGAAGTGATGAAAAATATAAGATGATTTATTGGTTGAGTAATTTCTATATTTCCAAAGGAAATCAACCATTCCAATACAGTTCATCTATCAGAAAAATGAGAAACCAAATGTATTCACATCTTTCTATGGTCCTTATCCCAGGGTTAGTAGTGAAATCAACTATACTTGAATAGGACATATTTGATACATTAAGACATATTGTTTCTATCAAAGGATGAATCATCATTAAGACCACCAATTCATCTGTAATACCTGACTGTCCCCAGTGGATAAGTCAGGAACATCTCTAGGTACACAAACTGTTCAACCATCCAATCAACAAGTCTGTTGGGCGGTCCCTCGGAACAAAAGACTTGTATGGTTTAAAAGGCCAGACACCTCAAAGTGGATTCTGAATTTCTTCCAAAGATCTGGAACTCCACAACTCTTCTAAAATGTACAATCCATCACCTTCCAGGCTTCCAATCTTCTGATCTGCTAAAACGTCTGCAACAGCTTCTAAGACTGCTATAACTTCTAAACTATCTCTTATCTACCCTGTTGCTACTATATACTGCACTATACCTCACTTGCTACCTGCGGCCATTTTGCTGAAAACTTCCAGCTGCCATTTTGAAGGAAAAGATTTCCACCAGAGACGCTGAGGCTCAGTTAAATTCTGGTGCCTGATTGCCCAGAAAGACTTCTTTTTCCAACTGCATCCCACTGGGGAGGTCTCAAAATCAAGATTCTGGGAGTGGTGAGACTGTGCTAGAATATTGTAATTTTCTTTGACATTTCAAATTTTCTAAAGACTTATAACATTTTATTGTGTGGTTAGGAATGTATTAAGGTCCTCTGAATTATCATTAACATAACTGTTTGAATATTGTATTGAGGTTATATATTACATACTAATTAATTTGTGGTGTTGTGTGGTGCAAATGATCAGAGATACTTTCTTATTTCTCTATGGCCACGAGAAATGAGAAATAATATCTGAAGCACCATAAGGTTACAACTAATCCCTCAAAATTTTATATTTCCTTTAAATTGAAATCGTATATTGTTGATAATATAGAAATTAGCATATTATATTTTTGATTGTGTGTACGAATATATATTCATCACCAGTATTTTGCGTTTGTATTAATATATATATAAATTTTGCACATAAATAAATGTATTTATTTATTTATCTATCAAAAAGGAAAATTTTGTGTATATGGCACGAAATCATATTGGTAAAAGGACTCAAAGGTATATTATTAAGTGGTGATCAAATTATTAAGGTGTCCAAATTATTGGTTTCTTAAATATTTGCAGTAATTTAACGGCTGGAGGTACTGCAATATTTTGTTTAAGGGAGAGGACACCGCCCTAAGTATTTAGAATAAATTATTACATAAACCACCACATGGTGGGTGCTGCAATTTTTTATGTCACATAGTACTCACGCAGCGATTTTTCAAACGCAAGTTTTTATAAAAAAATACACTTATAATTATTTGGTAAAATATAAAATATGATGATATGCCGAGGAAATAGATACCAAAGAACACATGGTTTAAAACATGCGCCTGCCCCATGTAATGGCAACAAACTGAATAAAAGCCTTTACAAGATACAATTTTAGATTTACAGAGGAGGTCTAGTGCTATAATTACTGCCCTTGATCTGACCTTCGCAGCGATACCTCACATGCATGGTGCAACTGCTGTTTACATACCGCCACAGGGTCAGCACGTGCGGGGGAGGGGGGAGGACGAGAATGCTTTTGTTTTGTCTTTTTAAGTTAATTTGATTTTTTTAAACAATTTTTACACTGTCCCTTTCATTTTTTTTATCACTTTTAATGCTATCACAGGGAATGCAAATATCCCCTATAACTTCAATGGCATTGTCATATATTCTTTTTTGAGAAATCTGGGGGTCTATCAGACTCTAGATATCTCCTCTGCCCCCATATCTGGCACTCTTGCTGGGGATGTACTATTTGAATGCAAGGCGGCCAGTAAAGTGAATGAGGGACTCCTCCATGCAGATGTTTTGCTGGGGCGTATACACATATGTAAATTTCTCAGTGAGGTTTATGAGAGGCCGAATTTTGTAGAGCCTGTCATGTTCAGGGTCTCCCCAAGGATGACAGAGTGTGTTATCACTGATATGCATGTAGCGCATTATCGTCTCATATCTATGCCTGTTCATGGCAGCAGAGAACATGGGCATTAGATGAACAGGGTCTGTGGACCAATACAACCGCAACTCATTCTTTTTTGTAATGCCCATGTTGAAGGTTAGGCCCAAAAAAGTTTTAAATTCGGAAACCGTAATGGATGTCCATGCAAATGGTCTGGCAAGGTTTGAATTTGGGTTTGCGGTGATATATTGTCGAGCAAATAAATTGCTTTAGCCCACAAGCAAATTGTACAAATCTTCTGTGAAAAACAGCTCCATAAAATCAAGGGGAGTTAAATTTGCTGTTTCCACCTGAATTCTGGGTTGGGCAGTGAATGAGGGAAGTATGGGTGCTGCAGAATCTGTGGGCTGCCAATAAGGATTTGCAAGCATGTCCGGAAGCACACTAAGCTCTCTATGGGCCTCTGTGTGAATTCTTGGTGACTGCGGGACACTACTCACCACCGCACCAACTTGTACTGCACTTATGGGACTCGCCACCTCACCAAGTGATACTGCAGTGCTGGTATAAAAAAAGACCAGAATATACTAGGCCGCTGGTGCTTGCCGGTTCACCAAAAGATAGTGTGGCACCAGTACTGGCACTCTGCTGCATATGAGGGAAGTCATGCAATCCTAGCACTTCAGCATCATGAGGTCGGGTACACCTGATCTTAACAGGGACCTCTTCTCCATCGTCCGAGCTACCTGTCACGGTGCCGCTACTGTCTACAGGTTCGTATTCTGAGGCTGATTGTGTCAGGGAGTCTTCCCCTTCGATCTCACCTGACATGCTCAGAATCCTGTAGGCCTCTTCACTAGTGTACTTTTCATTGGACATTTTGGACTCTAAATTTACAGGTACCTAGTGTGACTCACGGGAAATAGAGCACCTGACTGTCAGGGACTGCTTGAGCAGCTACCAAAAAAGTTACCAACGAGTGCTAGCAGAGATCAGGCCTGATTCTGTGAACACTGCGGTTTTGTGTGCAATGAGTTACAGGTGACAGTGATCAGAAATTATACTGACACTGCACTTTTTGTTAGGGGTGGGGGGGAGCGTTGGGGCTAAATGCTAGTGCTGGCAGTGAACGGGATTGATCCTGCTAACACTGCGTTTTTTGGGGACACTAATAGTAAGGGGGCACTGGTATAGTTTTGTTCATGATCAATATATTGATCTGTACAAACACTATTCTAGTAATGACAGTGATCAGCGACCTATAGTGTGAGTGTGATAGTGTGCGGGCAATCTAACGCTAGCTGACCCTGGCTGGGAGGGACGCTAACTGACCCTGACGCTATCTGACATCGCAAGTGTCACTAATACAGTGAAAAATACTGAGATTTATACTGTACACTGACACTGTACTAATGGCACTGTGTCAAGGTCCTACCTTTCCTCAGAGGTTGTGCTGCTCCATGTGCTGGCATCCATCTTAGGTTTCTGCAAAGCATGGTGGGAGCCTTTTATGCTTTCAGGCCTCTGCGGTCCCTCCCCCAGAGGGGTGTGGTTGATCACCTTTAAGCCTGTTGTCTGCACTTGCTCTTTGCATTCGTGTCCTGTATGTTCTCTTGCAGCAAGCTCTTTTTCTGTTCTCATTGCTCTCCTGGTAACCGACTCAGCTTGGACAAGACTATTCTCTGCTTTAACCCTTTACCTGACCTCCCGTTGCTGAACCCGGCCCGTGACCTGAGTATTCTTTGCCTACCGTCTTGTACTGTCTGCTCCATTGTTATAGACACGGCCTGTCTGACCACGCTACACGTTTTCCCATCTAGCTCCCACTAGCTGTACGCCACTGTCAGCAGTCGTTACCGGAGCTGGGGTTACTCGGGGGCCGCGACCTGGTCACAGGCTGGGTCAAGTCCATCCCCACCATCAGGGGCCCTGGTGAAGGGCAGCCTGGGGCTTAGACTCCGCGCCCTGAGGGACTCTGGTCTGTGGGTAATGGCTGTCATCAGTCGCTGCGTGACCTTACCATAGGCCTACCTGCCCATTCCATCGCTCCTGCCCTGACTGACAGGGTGGTAGGGGGCAATCAGAGGGTTAAATGTGGCAATCAAGGCAATCAAGGGGTTAAAATGTCTCTATCTAACATGTGGGTGCAGTGTGCTGCTTTTACTCCCATGTGATGTCTTTCTTCTCTCTCTGGAATAAAATGTGTGTTTGTGTGGTGGGGGGCACTGTATAAGTGTGTGTGCACAGTGGAGGGTGCAGGGTGAAGTGTATGTATGTACATATTTATGCAAGAGGAGGAAGGCTGTAGTGTATGATGTGGGGGAGGCAGCATATGTATGTGTGCACAGTGGGGGGGGGTGCAGTGTATGTATGTCTGCACAGTGGGGGGGTGCAGTGTATGTATGTATGTAAGAGGAGGAAGGTTGTAGTGTATGTATGAGTGTGTGTGCGTGTGGGGGAGGGGGCACAGTGTATGTATGTGTGCACAGTGGGGGTGCAGTGTATGTATGTCTGCACAGTGGGGGGGGGGTGCAGTGTATGTATGTAACAGGAGGAAGGCTGCAGTGTATGTATGTGTGTGTGTTTGGGGGGGGGGGGTAGCACAGCATATGTATGTGTGCACAGTGGGGGGGTGCAGTGTATGTATGTAAGAGGAGAAAGGCTGTAGTGTATGTATGTGTGTGTAGGGGACCACAACGTATGTATATGTGCACAGTGGGGGGGAGTGCAGTGTATGTATGTAAGAGGAGGAAGCTTGCAGTGTATGTATGTGTGTGTGTATGTGTGTGTGGGGGGGTGCTTCATTGTATGTATATGTAAGGAGGATGGAGGATACATTGTGTTTGGGAGGTGTTATTATTATTATTATTATTATACAGTATTTATAAAGTGCCAATAGTTCGCTCAGCGCTGAACATTACAAAGGGGGACAGAACATGTGACAGAACAATACCAATACAATGCAAAACATGAGGGGATCGAGGGCCCTGCTCTTTCGAGCTTACAATCTAGGAGGGAGGGGGTGGTGGCACAGGAGGAGAAAGCTGTGGGGGATGGGGTGGTAGGAAGAGTGGAGGAGTTCGGCAAGTTAGCAGGGGGTGGGGTAGGCTTCCCTGAAGAGATGGGTTTTCAGAGTAGGGTAGGGGGCCTTTACTGTATTGCATTATGTGTGAATATGCGGAAGAGGGGGCTGCATTATATAGAGATTTGAGGAGGAAGGGGGGTTGGGGGCTGCATTATATGTATATGTAGGAAGGAGGGGGCAGGGAGCTGCATTGTTTGCGAGTATAAGGAGGAATGCAAAGATGAGCAGTAGTAGAAAAGGGGTGCAGTGGTGAGAAGTAGTGACACTGGAAAATAAAAACATCATCATTAACTCAAACTAACAGCAAGAGGTTCAAACACTGTCAGCATGAGCCATTACAGATACAAGTGGACCTGGAAGATAGTAGGATCCACAAATCTCAGAAGTGTCAAATTCCTATTTGTGTTGCACAGCTTATGAATAAAAAATAAAGAAAATGACAAAAAGGCACACACACACAACTAATAAAAGCATTTAAATAACAAAAGCTCCAACTGCTGATTATGTATTAGACCATTGGCTGTTTACTGAATGTACCTGAATTTCCCACCCAAGAGGCAGTGGCTTCACCTTGGTCTACTCATTTGCACTTCTATGGGCAACACTTACATGCTAGGAATTCCAGCCTACCCTACCATACCATTCACACACAACTTTATGACCATGTGTGATATAAGTAGGTAGATGCTAACTTTATGACCACACACCTAAGATGGATTAGGTCCCCCTTTTTCCACCAAAACAGTACTGAATCATTGAGGCATGGATGTCACTAGACCTCTAAAGGTATGCTGTGGTATCTGGCATGAAAATGTCAGTTGAAGATCATTCAAGTCCTGTAGACTTTTTCCAGCACATCCCACAGATGGTTGTTTAATTTAGGATCTGGAGAAATTGTGAGGCCCAGTCAACACCACAAACTTGTGGTTGTGTTCCTCCAACTACTGTTCAACCATTTTTGCGGTGTGGCAGGGCACATTATCCTGCTGAAAGAGCCCACTGGCAACAGGGATTATCATTTCCATGAAGGGGTGTACTTGGTCAGCAACACTGTTTAGGTGGGCCGCAGGGGCGGACTGAAAACTCACGGGGCCCCCGGGCAATAGGGGATCATGTGGCTCCTGTGTCCTTGCCCAAACTCAAAAAAGCCTATGAAAAAGGTACCAGAGGCATCTCATGGGGTCCCCTACTGACCCTGGGCCCTCGGGCAGTGCCCGAGTTTCCAAATGGTCAGTCTGCCCCTGGTGTCAAGTAACATCCACATGAATGGCAGGGCTCAAGGTTTTGTGTATGGGCAGCCATGCAGCTCCATACACAACAAACTGCAATGGCCATTTTTTTTGCTTTCAACACCAACTTCAGGAACAACATGCTTACTTGCTACAAAATATGACCCAACAACTTTCAGATGTCATTGTAATCAGAAAATCGATCGTAATGTTTTTTACTTAACCTGTTAACCTGTTATGGCTGATCAATATGTGTTAAAAGGTGTATTAAAATAAACTATAAACAGTAACCTTTCACCATTGGCACCAATGATTGCGGTACCATGCCACACTTTGTATGGCGCACTTTCTTAAGCTCACAGAAAACTGTCAGTACCCGGCAATGGCAAGTAGACTGGTTTGCTTCCCAGGTCAAAATGTCCAGTCCTTGTTTTAGCTTTCAATATAAATAAGCTAAGCAACTAATCAAAAATCCAACAAGCAATACACTTAGAGACAACAGATGCAAGCTTGCATCAAGGGTGATATGAGAACTCATAAGTCGTCATACTAGCACAAAATCACTGGAGGCACTTGATCAACAAGCAGAAAAAAAGCCTCCTTTTTCCTCTTGCTCAAAAGCTGTGGCTTAGAAGAGCATACGGTTCAAAGGGTCATTAAAAAGCATCAAAGGAGGCAGGCTCATAATGGTAATAAGACGGCTGCTAGAAAATAAAATGGGCATTGATCTGCACTATTGAGTGTGACATTTTAACTGAAGCTAAGAACCAAGAGCATATCTCGCCCTCTTATTCATCTGCCTGCCTGTTTTACTAAATTGTCTTTTTTTTCAGCCACTGGCCCCAGAGGTCACTTCATATTAGCTGCCTTGTTAATACTGAAGCAATCAATACTTAATCAACAAGTAATGGGATTTTGCAGTCATCCTGTATGATCTTTCAATAAAGTCCTGTATCTATCTCAGCCCATTCAGAGCCTGACTAAAGATGCACGATTGCAGCAGAGAAAGGATTTGATGGTCTGATGCTTTTAGTCTCATCTGCATCTGATTAAGATACCATGCAGTCACTGTCCTTCACCCCTTTGTTCTCTTCTGCCTGTATAATGTCGTCTGGTATAGAAATTTGTCATCACTGCTTTAAGATGCAGCTATGAATTATCAGCTGAATTCCTGTTGACAATTTAGTACAACCGACTCTAACAGATGAACATGAAGATTGAAATTTAAGGTGAAACTTTACAGGGCGGAAATCATGTCAATCTGTACGCATTTTATCAGCTGATCAGATTATTTATATTAGGATACATTGTTTAACAAAACTAAACAATATCTGAATTTAGATTATGGTTGGCAAATGTATTTTATTACACAAACACCCATGCATACACTTGAAGGTATCTATCTATCTATCTATCTATCTATCTATCTATCTATCTATCTATCTATCTCTCTATCTTATTTCAATAATTAATTAAATATTGCATTAATGCCTCCCAAAACTATTATGATTTTATTCTGCTACCTTGTAGTTCTTATGGTATTTACTACCATTGTCTTTGCTTTTCTTCTGTCTACGTTTTGGGTCATCAAAATGTATTTAACATAGCAGGCACAGAATTTTTTTACACCTGTAAAATGTTAATATTTAATATCACCATGATAGAACATGTCAGGAGATGTCAGTCATGTCTATCTTTCGTCTAATATTGAAAAGGTTTGAGTACTCTGTGACTAAAATGCACAGACAAATCATGTTTAAATATGTATTAATTATGATATATTCTGGGACTGAATAAAACTGACATGCCTACATCAGCTTTGCAATTATCTCGAAACTTATACAATATATTAGCGTGCCAAGCCAAAAAAAAAAAGGCTAGCAGCTCTGTATATCAAGGAGGTTTGAAAGAGAGAAGGTTACCATGGTGGTTTCTTGTTATACATTAAGGCATATTTCACAGATCAATATTTTACATAATATTTTTATCTGAGTTTCTAGAACAGAAGTCATATTGAAACATTTATACAAAACTAATTTTACAATATTTGCTGTAAAATAAGTATAAAACAATTCAGTGAGGTCACCTACACGTGACATATAAACAGGATGTAGGGAAGGGATCCAAAAACTACTGCCTACTGTTTGCAGCTTATTGATCCATGCAATGAGAAGGCCCACTTGTAGAGCCTTCCCATTGGATGCCTGAGCAGCTGTGTGCAGGGAGACAGCAGATGGTAGTATCCAGAACACAAAACATTCCAGCACCTTGGAAAATACTTTAGCTGATACTGAGTAATTTCCTGTCCAACAGTGCCTGCACAGTTCTGGCTGTGATATAACTTGGCCAGTAGCTGAGCAATACAGAACATGGACCACATACAAACAACCACATACAAAGGTAGATAACCACTGCACCAGGGGGGGACTGACAACTCATGGGGCCCCCGGGCAATAGGAGATCATGGGGCTCCTGTGTCCTTGCCCAAACTCAAAAAAGCCTATGAAAAAGGTACCAGGGGCATCTCATGGGGCCCCCCACTGACCCCCGGCCCTCGGCAGTGCCCGAGTTTCCAAATAGCCAGTCCGCCCCTGCACTGCACATCAATACTTTGGAAGCTTTATTAGTATCACTGACACTGATAAGTCACTATTTATTCAATGGACACCATTGATAAGGCACTATTCATTCCACTGACACCAGTGATGGAGCACGATTCTGCAAGTGCAACCAATGATGGAGTACTATATTTCATGCAGACATCAACGATGGGGCACTATTCCTCTCTCTGACACCAACAATGGGGCATTATTTCACCCATTGACACAAATGTTGGTACACTCTTTTTCAACATTGAAGGACCATTCCACCACACAATGACACAGGGTGAACTATTAATTCCTACTGTCTACCAACAATGGGAATTTTTTTTACTCCTATTGATAATGGGATATTGTTCCTATTACTGTCCATTGACAAGGGAGCATTTTTACTCCATAGAATACCAGCACCAGGGTATTTTGTTTGTTGCAACTGACCAAGGATGCCATTGCATTTGTTTTTTACTGCCACTGGCCATAGTCGAACTCAACATTTCGATGGACAAAGAAATGCTCCTTTTCTTAAAGAAAATGAGAACCGCTCTAATGGCATTTAAATGACACCAGGGCTTAAAGCAAACCTGTTCTTCGTCCATGCAGAAAAAGGAACACGTTCACTATATTACAATGCCTCCCAGGAGGAAATAGCTTTGCTTTGCTTAACTGTTAGGCTGAAGCATAAAAGGCAAGGAATCTAATCGTTATCATTTGGCATGGATGAGCATTTGACTCACTTTCCTTTGTCTTATGTTACGTTGCTGGTACTTGGCTTTTGGTTCAGAACTGTCAAAATGGAGTATAAAGACTGTCCACAGTCCTATGTAAGCCATGGAGAAGAGCTTTAAAGCAAGGTGAACATAGACATTGGTGTTGGTGTAGGGGTAGGGGCAGTCAATTAAAGCAAAATTTTACCCTTAATAGCTAAAGTAAAATGAAAGTTCTTTTAAAAAATACATTTCACATTAATAATCATTCTTGCTAAAGGGGTGTTCTGTAAATTGCCTCCAACATTGCTCTTGTTTCTTTTTGCCACCGTTTTGGCGAAGCCCAGGCAGAGCAGTCACTTCCTTGTTGAGAACTTTCCCTTACTCCTCATATGTCATACTCTGCAATTTAAATTTGTGAACAGTTTGATCCCTGATTGTTTACCTGTCCCAGCTAGAGTAGGAGATAAGGCAGCAGTTTGTCCAGTCTATGTCTGCCCCATCACCTCTTGTGCTTTCTTCTTCTCTCTCCCTAATATTTCTTCCTTTGGCACACTGTCTCATTTCTGCTTCTTCCTTCACTCTCAGCAGAGGTGTTTTTTTATGTGATCAGCAGAATGAGCTCTTGCGAAACTCCCTCACTATTCTGACTCTTGGCACAGGCTAAGTGCCAAAAATAGAAGACAACTGCATCTGCACAGTATTGGAAATTGAATTATTGGAATTTAAACAGAATAGGCACTTATTTTTAATGTTAAATATAGAGGGCCAGCAGGGATTTGCATGTCAGAACAAGAAACTGAAGGCAGAGAAATTTAAACACTATCCTTGCAGTGGTGCTGTCCTCTCACTGCAAGAGTTAGCCACTTTTCTGCCGCCCTATAGCAGAAATACTGCTACGGGGTGGCAGGGGTGTGCAAAATCATGTATATAGACGTCATTTTGCATTTCCGGGTAGGGGGGTATGCGCGAGCCCTACTCAGGCCACCATTGGCGGCCATGGCTGTCAATCACCGGTTCACGGCTGGTGATTCCCTTCTGGCACCCGGCGATCACTGAGTGTCAAGGACGGGGACAGTGACCTGTAAACAACACAGATCTCTCCCGTCAGTGCCTGCACAGAGCCATACAAATCAGCGTTCTTACAGTGTAAAGCACACAGTTAACCCTTTGATCGCCCCAGATGTTAGCCCCTTCCCACCCAGTGTTATTAGTACAGTGTCAGTGATTTTTATTAGCACTGATCACTGTATTGGTATCATTGGGGATGTCAGTGACAGATAGTCAGTTCCCCCTCAGTGTCAGAATTCCTGCCGCAGTCCCACAGTCCCACTATAAGTTGCTGATCACCGCCATTACTGGTATAAAAACATTTTTTTTAATTACAGTATATATACCACTATTTGTAGACGCTATAACTTTCACATAAACCAATTAATTTGCACATATTGGGATTTGTTTTAGCAAAGACGTGGCAGAATGCATTTTGCCCTAAATTTATGACAACATTTGATTTTTAAAAAAAATTTACTGGACATGTTTAATCTCAAAAAGTAAAAAAATATAGTTTTTTCTCAAAATTGGCGGTCTTTATTTTTATAACACAAAAAATAATAAACACAGAAGTGATCAAATACCACTGAAAGAAAGCTCTATTTGTGGGGAAATTTCATTTGGGTGCAACGTTGCATGACTGCGCAATTGTCAGTTAAAATAATGCAGCACCATATTGCAAAAAGTGGCCTAGTCAGGAAGGGGAGTAAATCTTCAGGAGGGCAAGTAGTTAAACTGGAATTCCAGCCACAGACAACTACAGTATATAAATTCTTAAGGCAAAAAAAATTTTCTTGTCATGGGTGTAAAATGTTCACATTGTCTTTATGTTCTGTATGCATCTCCCCTCCTCAGCCCCCCTTATACTTACCTAAGCCCGTTCTTGATCCAGGAATGTGCATGAGAGCCGAAGCTCTCTTTGCTCTCTCCCTCCTCATTGGCTCAGAGACAGCAGTAGGAGCCATTGGCTCCTACTTCTGTCAATCTCAGCCAATGAGGAGGGACTGGGGGGTGGGGTGAAGCCAACCTCTGTGTGTCAACGGACACACAGAGCTGACTCAGAAGTGAGCACGCACGAGTGCCCCCATAGCAAGCAGCTTGCTATGAGGGCCCTAGGCGAAAAGGAGGAGTCAGAAGAGCCAGTAGGGTGCTAGAAGAGTAGGAGTAGGGCTGCTTTGTGCAAAACCATTGCACATAGCAGGTAAATATAACACATTTGTTATTTTAAAACAAAAAAAGGTAGAACATTTACAATTACCGTTCTAGTGAACTTTGCCTTTTATGAAAAAAACATTAAATTAAAAAAGGTGTATTTGAATGATGACATTACATCTCAAGCTTTTTTTTTCTTTTTTTTTTTTTTTTAAGAGTGGGGAAGGATTAGAACTCATGTCTGTATTTTACTGCTATCCACGTCTCATAGATATTTTCTTTTACTTTCTTTTGCCTACTGCACTAAAGAAAAACATTTTTATTTCATCTGTGGTTCTGCTGTAGAGTTACCCTCACTTTCTATCTTGTAAACTATTGTCAGCAGGACAGAAGTATGGATAAACCTCTCTAATAGGTCCCCAGATAGCAGCATAAAACATGACAAGAGTTCAGCCCATCCTTTCTCTATCCAAAAAAAGTTTTAGCTGTACATACATTTCACTAACAGGGAACATTGCAAGAGAAATCTATATCTGCGGTTTTTACCTACATTAAAAATCTGGCACAGTGCATGTGATTGAACTAAACAGGACATTTCCTTTTTCCATTAGAGCCTTGTTCACTAGACGTAGCATACTATAGAACTATACATTTATCATTTTCAAAAAAAGTATATACATTTTCTGAAAAAAAAAAAAGTGTTTATTTAGAAAACGAACCAGGTTTGCTCTGTTTCATTATATTTTATGCTAATAATGATGTAGCGGAGTGCACATGTATTCACTATGTTCATAGGCACACACCCCTTAAGCTGCACTTCAAACAACTCCCTATATTCCTGGAAGTGCCCAAGGAGTATAAAGGAATATAAATTTATCAGCTTCCCTCCCTCAACAGCTCAGTGAGACGATATACTTGATGAGGCAGAGGTAGCTGGGCAACTGATCTGCAGCCAGGTGAGTGTCCCTCTATTGTCAGAACGGGGGTGTGGACAGCTGGGCTGGGGCCTAATTACATGTAGCTTCTCTGGAAGAGCTGGCTACTGTGGTCAATCACTACCAGAGTACTGCAGTTCCAGTAGGGTGGCCATTTGCTCTTTGGTCCTAGATCCCTCCAGCTGTTCACCTTTGTTACCGGGGGTATCCTGGGCTTCACTGTGAGCAACTTAGTTCATGAGGATAATCACAAGTAACTGTGTTCTTAACTTTTCTTTTAACAAAGTAGTAATTTTCAGCAGGACTCTGGGGGAGATTTACTAAAACTGGAGCACTCAGAATCTGGTGCAGCTGTGCATGATAGCCAATCAGCTTCAAACCTCAGCTTGTTCAATTAAGCTTTGACAATAATACCTGAAAGGTGATCGGTTTCTGTGCAGGAGTGCAACAGATTTTGCAGTTTTAGTAAAACCCCCCACCCCCCTTTGTTATAGAGACTTTGCTATGCATCCACTCGTTAGCTTGTCTGAATCCCAGAAATATTGCTGTGAAAAGTCCATGTTCTTTGCCATCATGGACCTGTTTTTCATTATTCTGCCATGAATGCCTGTGTTATCCATCCTGAACGTGTTTATCATTACTACTTCTAACTTTGCACCTCTTTGATAAACTGAAACTTACAGTTACACACTGTCAGATCATTCTGCTAATGACCTATTCTGCTAAAATGATACGTTTCAAGGTCCATTTGGACTTTATATACATTATGTAAAAACATAATAAATAGCATGACTGCCTCCTCACCAATGAATTTATCCTTTAATGGGCTATTTGCAAAATGACAGATTTCTTTCCCAATGACAATTACCCTTTTAAAAGGCAACCATGCTGAACAGCAATGACTTGATTACTAATATTTACTTTGCTTTATTACATTACAATAAACTTTGGTTCCCTAATAAATGTAACTGATGACAGCGAGGGCTTGGCAATTGTACACAGTGATAAAGCCAACAAAATTCTAACTGGTACACGGTAAAATATGATTAAATATGTCATAATTATATTACTTAACAGACAAGAATGCATAGATAGGGAGCAGCTTATAGTGTACCCTATACTACTGTTATTAGTCTGTGCACCCTGGGAGCCCTACAATCCAAGCTGTTTAATTATTAACCTGCAGGGGGATCATTTATATGCTTTTTTTTTTTTTTTTGCAATGCCACTTTAATATACAGTGCTTATCCATCCAAAAAACTGTGTTTACAATGCTTAATATGACATTACCTAAATTTTTTAATAGCATAACACTTCATACACTCCTGACATTATAGTAAACATTTGCTATATCATTTGTTTTTACTTACAATATACACATTTTGACTTATTTTCCCAGTTTGTTTTTTTAATTCTTTATTTTGAAGAAATATTATTATTATTATAATACAGTATTTATAA
Source organism: Staurois parvus (assembly GCF_062004578.1). Taxonomy (NCBI): domain Eukaryota; kingdom Metazoa; phylum Chordata; class Amphibia; order Anura; family Ranidae; genus Staurois; species Staurois parvus. The sequence continues at coordinate 3,764,211 of NW_028317866.1, read as the reverse complement.
AGCGCCAATGGTTCCCTCAGCGCTGTACATTACAAAGGGGGACAGAACATGTGACAGAACAATACCAATACAATGCAAAACATGAGGGGATTGAGGGCCCTGCTCTTTCGAGCTTACAATCTTGGAGGATCATGACAAAACTCTCCAGAAAATATACTGAATGGAATGCAGGAAAACATTTTACACCAAAAAATGCACAAACACATTTCTGTACTTAAGAAGTGTTGGGCTCTGGTGTAAACAGTACAGTATTCATATAGGCAGCAGAACTACTTATCTACATCCCTAAAACATATAATATTTTCCTTTATTTTTCAGTTTTACTATTAGAGAAGAAATCAACATTTAGCCCCAGAAGGGAAAATTAAATGTGAGAAGGGAATAGACAACAAGAGATCTGGAAAGAGAAACGGGGGAGGGGGATTAGCAGAAAGGATGGGAGTAGTAACAGAGAGATAAATAGGGTGGGTGTAAGAAAAACCCACCTATTTTCCTGGCCCTATGCCCTGGTCAATCCTGCTGTCCAACCTGAAATCATGAGGAGTATCGCAATTGCTCTCCTCAACTCATGATTGGGAGGCCAGCCCAGTTTGGTCAAAAAGTGGGGTCCAGATTTTCCAATACTTTTCTTCTTGCTTCTTGAGCATCATAGTAAATTTTTCCATCTCTTGAATCTCATTGATGCTGGCAAGCCAGTGTGTTTTGTTAGGGGGTAGAGAATCTTTCCATAATGCTGAGATGCAGACTTTCACTGCTGAGATGTTTGAATAAAGAAGTTTTGTAGTGTTTGTTTGAAAAGGGGTGTATCATGTAACAGAAAAGCTGCAGGATCTCCTCCAAGGGATACTCCCGTTAGCTTTTTTACCATCTGTTCCACCACAGTCCAGAAATCTCGCAACTTGGGGCACTCTCAGAAGATATGAAGTAGAGATCCCACAAAATTCTTGCACCACCAGCAACCATTCGGGACCTGAGGGAACATACGATGTAGCGCCTCTGGAGTCCTGTTCCATCTGGTAAGAAGTTTGTATCCTCCCTCCTGGTACCTACTGGCCAATAAGTCCTTATGAGCAAAGAGCAGAATTCTGTCCTTCTGTTTTTGAGAAAGTTGTGTTTAGGTCCCTATCCCAGTGCTGTGTGAATGGAAGCTCTTGTGGCACATGTAAACCTATCAGGAAGGCAGATAAATGAGAAAGTGAATGTCGTAGGGGTTTTCCTGCCAGACATGTATGCTTGAATGAAGATGGTTTGCGCAATGTATTAAACTCGGTGGGTAGAGAATGCATGTAATTTCCCCAGTTTTAACTGCACCTTAAAACAATGTTTACATATTGTTAAGAATCATTATTTACAAATTTAGAACAGATTTTTTTTCTACCAATTTAGATTTTAAGATCAGTTTATACATAATGATTACTTATCAAAAGAAACCCTTTAATGGTCATGAATTGGTAATTTTCGTAATACATTGTTATTTTGTCTTCCCCAAAAAATACTGTTACTACATTCTAAATATACTGTAAGAGGTAAAGTTAGATATAAGATAATGGCATTTTAAGGCACAATAAGCAACAGTTTTCTTTAATTGACTTTTACATGCAAACACCTAAAAAAATCAGTAGTATAATATGACAGATACCTGCAAATATGTTTTAGTGAATTGAAAAATACATTTTCTACAGTAAAGGTTAGCAAACAGTGCAAAGTAATTAAAAAAAAATTGCCTGATACAGTACTTAAAACTTAAGGGGGGAGGGTTAAATCATCCCAGCTGAATGTGAAGGCCAGTGTCCTTGTTTGCCAAAATGTTTCCCTACCACATCACACAACTTGAATTTGGAATTCATATGTATTATAAGAATCCACCAAAGAATAAAAAATTACACATTCTCATATACACTAATACCCTACTGCCATTAAAGGTTAATTTTTTTTTCTTTAAACTATCAAATATGTCATGCTTACCTGCTCTGTGCAATGGTTTTGCACAGAGCAGCCCTGATCCTCCTCTGCTTGGGTTCCCTGTTGGTGCTCGTGGCCCCTCCCCCTTGCCAAGTGCCCCCAGCGCAAGCTGCTTGCTGTGGGAGCACTTGTGTGAGCTCACTGGCTGTGATTGACAGCAGCAGAATCCAATGACTTCTACTGCTGTGTCTCAGTGAATGAGGAGAGAGAGATCCAAGAGAGCCAAGGCTCCCGTGCACAGCACTGCATGAAGGTTGGGCTCAGGTAAGTATTGGGGGGCTAAGGGCGGAGCTGCAAACTGAAGGTTTTTTTACCTTGAAGTATAGAATGCATGAAGGTAAAAAAAATCTTCTGCCTTTAGAACGACTTTAATTACAGCGTTTGCCTATGTTTTTAAGTAAATTAATACATTGAAACAACTACTTTTATAAAATCATGCTCCTTTAATCATATTGTTGGTCTGAGTTGTTGGTTTTAGTATTGCATTGTGCACAGGAAGCATTACATCCTTTACTACCACAGTAATTTTAGGCTTGGGATCCCCCATTCTTCCCATTGCCACTTTTCCAGTGAATTTTGGGCCAGTGATGTAATTGGTCCTCTTTGCCCTTTTTCTCTGGTTGTTGCCAAATCCTAAATGCTGCATTCTCCTGTGAGTCCAGGGCAGGGAATGGATAAATTTAAAGTGGAAAACTCCATTCCTCAAGCAGCGGTTTTAAATGCACTTCTTTTTACAAATCATGCAGCCTAAGCAGACTAATCAGGGGTCACTAATAATATGCACATTATGACTTTTCACTAAAAGACAATAGCTAAGCCCTTATCCCCAGTTCTGTCCACACAACCTAGAAGCTGATGTATGTCCACTGCTACAAAGAATTTTGTGCAAATGACTATCATAGGGAGGGCAGAGGAGGCGTTGACTTGTGTGAAAGGCAAGATGGTGACATCCAACTAGGGAATAGTAGGAAATAACAGGGCCTCTGGGGACAAACTGGAACAAATTTTTGTTCAGTGATTATGCCTACATAGTTGTTTATAAGCATAATAGTTTATATTTGACAGTAATTTTATGAAAACATGGAAGAAAAGAGTAGTGCTTTAATTGTGATTTTTTTTTTAATTCAATACTCTACTAAAGATGCATTCAATATATTTTTTCATACAGTTTTTTTTTTCGTTTGTTTACTTTAACTGTAAAATTGGATGTATAGGTTGTTTAATAGATAAGGCTTGCAAGTACTCACTTTTTTGCTTAAACCCTCACATCAGCCATAAGCAAACCACTTGTGTCCATTAAAAATGCATTGACCTATCTATAGTGTTTCTTGATGATGACCACCCTGAGCTACTATGCTCGAGTCAATCATTGTACTGACAGCAAAAATCAATCTTTTCTATTAGTGGGCTGTTATCATAAAGTTGTACGTGTGTAGGACACTGAGAGAAGCATTTTACAATGTTTTTTAAGATCTAATGCCCTAAATGTGTTTTAGCTTTAGTGACACAGTCATTACTTCTGACATGCATAAACTGTGTTCTTTGTTTAGCAATTTTGGTAGGGTGTGTGGTTTTTATAACATTTTAATAGAGTATTTTAACAAAGATTCTGTAGTGGGCACACACTGTTTCTTTTTTTATATAATGTCAGTGCAAAGAACAATAATATATGAAAAGCACAGAAAAACCAGCACTATATCATAACCAGATGGGAAAAATTACAGTTACCTGGTTAATTATAATTTAAAAAAAAATCATGTCCATCAAGTTCCACCGGTCACAGTTCCTAGAGGGTTGGTCCAGAAAAAGGTAAAACAAAACCCCTGTGTTTTTTTTTTGTTTTGAAAATACAAAATAAAAATACCTTCAAAAAACTGCAGCAAAGCAGAAGAAACCCTTTCCCAAAAAGTCAGTAAGATGAGTTAACTGACTTCAATCAGTCCTTTTTTAAAACCTGAATATTAATTTTGCCATTAATATCCAATAGGACATAACATTGTCTAACTACTCTATAACATACTGATCCACTTCCTAAACTGATGATAAAATATTCTTTCTACTAAATGCATCTAATATCTGCTTGCCCTTTTAACAGTTCTATGTCTTCTTTTTTGCAAATTGAACATATTTGATTTTCTAACTACTCATTTTAAGTGATACCTTTCATCTCCTTTATTAGTTTAGTAGAAAAGCTTTGAACCCTCTTCAGATTTCCCAAATCTCTTATACAGTGTATTGTCCAAAATTAAACCCTAATTTAAAATGTGTAATATATACAAAGGCAAAATTATACTAGCACCATATATATTGTAATCAAAATGTTTTGTTTGCTTCTACAGTTTCTGCTTGGCATTGAGTGCATGTTTTACTGTTAAAGTGTAATTCCAGTCAAAGCCTAACTAAGCTAAAATCTACTCCCACCCCTATTTCAAGCCTATTCTATCTACCCTGTAAAAGGAAAGATTTGTATATGTACCTATTCTGAAGTTGCTCCGGTCCAGGCACATTATCTCTCCAGCGATGGTTCCGTGTAGAGGAGAAAGCAGCAAAAACAGCTGTCCACTCTCCCTCTTTGTCACGGAAGCCGGTGATGGGACCCACATATGTGTCCAACCAGAAGGACTTCAGAATAGGTAAGTATAGGCTTCTTTCCTTTTACAGGGTGAATAGAATACGCTTGGCATAGGGGTGGAAGTAGCTTTTAGCTTATTTAGGCTTTGACTGGTACACTTTAATGATGATTCACAACAGGTCTGAATCTCTCAAAATACCTGTTTTCTGCAACCTTGTTTCAGTTAATGCATCTATTTATATATCATTTAAATTATTTCTTAAACTTTGCATTTTACTCTTTCCTTTATCATCTTACTGGCACAAAGAGAATTGATTATGTGGACTTTGCAGTTACCCATAGCAACCATTGTAAAAAAAATTAACTGATCTGACTGAATATGTGAAATGCTTTAATGAATAAATCTGAATGGACAGAAACAGCCACAGATAGGTGTATGTACAGTGGTGTATTTTGTTTTTGTGCTGCCCTAGGCAACACAAAAATTGAGCATCTCCCCCCCCCCCAAATAAAACAAAAAGAGGGTAGCGAGAGAGAATCAGCTGGCCGTCCCCATAACCATAGACAGAGAAATTAGTTCTTCCAGCAGTCACCTGCACCTCTCCAGAATGAAAGAGGAATGAAAGCAGCCAGCCATTGCCAGTGTCGCCTTTGTGCGGGAACAAGTCACCCTCTACCTACACCTTCCAGAAGCCCACAGCCTCTCTTGGATCCCATAGTGGAGCTCAGGCAATGCCTCACCTGGTCCCCATCTTCTGTCACCTGCCATGTGAGTCCCTTCTTCTGTAGAAGCAGCCCCCATGCAAAATGCCAGCCAAGGCAAATGCCTTGTTTGCCTTCAGGTCAATACGCCCCTGTGTATGTATATATGTTGTAGTCTCTCATGAAGAGGCAAAAATCATCAACATCAATAATACTTGTAGGTATTATTTTAGTTTGTTAAAAACCTTGTGTGTTGGATTAAGTCTAAGACACTACAAGAATAATATTTATGTCAATTTAGCCTCATATGTGTAAAATACAATACTGAGATAGTCAGACATAAAACCTTTGAAGAACATGTAAACTTTAAAGGAGAAGCATGGCAAAATCTCTTTTGACCATACTTCACCATTGGATCACAGGAATGCACTTATTTCTGCACTTCTGTGATCCAGATTCAGCCAGCAGCTGGCTAAAATCTGCTGTCGGATGATGTCACAGAGCTGGTCCAAGCTCTGCAGAGATCCCTACAATAATGTCTGGAGAAGCCCAGATTAAAAACAAAAACTATAAGAGAGCGCCAACCCATAAAAACCATGTGAAAACAGGAGCTCATTTAAGTGTAAAAATACAAAAAAATTTCAATGAAAATGAAGACAGGTGCAACCCCCTTAGATGAATATTATGACAACAACAAACTAATTCCAAATGAATCCAATTGTTTTCATCACATAAATAGTGCCAATAATTATCTAAAGTTTGTATCATATATTCACAAAACTTCAAGTGTCCATAAAATATGCTGATACTCCCAATCACCATGTCCAAAAAGGAAAATAGTGTGATAAAAACCAGTGGAAGTTTCTGAGGACACACTGTGTGCAAAATAAATTGAGGTCAAGCCGCTGATATAATTTCCGGTTTAATCCCAGACGTCATTTTCAGTTTTCGTGGAATGTACGACAGCTCCGTGGTACGAGTGCTGAAACACTTGTCTTGGATCACTGAGCTGTTTGTGTTGGTACCTTTTCTTTTGGTACCAGAGCATGTGGGTGTATATTATTCTTTTCATGTTACTCTTTCTTTTGAATAAATATACTACGCTATGATAGTTCTCTTTGGGATTTTTGATTTTTTCATTTTTGAGTGAGGAACAGCAGAGAAGAATCCGTTCATTGGATCCAGCATTCCCTTACCCTGGGTTTATTCCTAACACTTTCAGGCTGCTTTGTAGCCACAAGGGTCTGGTGAGTGGGAATTTCACAAACAGGTGGTGGATCACTGGTTTAGGGATGAATTTATCATACTATTATTCTTTGTGGACACGGTGATTGGGAGTATCCGCATATTTTATGGACGCTTGACGTTTTGTGATTATGTGATGTAAACTTTGGTTAATTATTGTCACTAGTTATTTCATGAAAATAGTTGGACGCATTTGCAATTAGTTTGTTGTTGTCATTATATTGATTCAAGGGGGTAGCATCTATCTTTATTTTTCTTTGGATAATCCCAGATGCCTGACCAGCAGCCGGCTCAGCCTCACAGCACATTGCTGAGAGGCTGAGCCAACCGCCCCAGCCTCCTCCACAGCCCAATGCTCCAGTGAACACTGGAGGGGCAGAGCACAGAACAGTGACTGACATTCACCGCTCTGTGCTTACAGCAGACCTGAGAACTAAGCAATCAGCGGTTCTTTGATCACTCATTTCTTGTTTTAGATCCAGCAAGGGACAGATGCAGCATTTATTCAATTAATTTTTTTTAAATCCCATACATCTCTTTTAAGGTTTTTTTCTCCTGCACCATGTCACTACTGTGCACAGAAGAGGACCAGGAATCTGACACTCCTGGAAACACTTGGGTTTGAAAAAGTGGAGGTTTCTCTTCAATACGGTAGAGATTGGTGGTGTGGGGAGTGTGAATTAGGAGAGGTAGTATTAGATTATTTGTAAATACACTTTAAAAGTGTAAAATCTAAAAATGCAATGAACTTTTTAATGTATTTCCAATTTTAAATAATAAAAATAAATACATTTTATGGAGTTTTAATCTGCAGTCACATGACCACACAGCTTCCATTCCATCACTTTTCCCCAATGCGGGAGGAAGCTGAACAGCTGCAGTGTTGACAGATAGTAAAGCCCTTCCTCAGAGCTACTGTCATTCAACAGAGCATGGTTGAGTGAAAGAATACCTGCAAAACTGACAACAGGAGTCCAGGCATGCCGTGTGTCATCCAGGCATTCTGTGCCTCTGAATAGCAAGCCCAAGTATGCAAACTGACCATGCCTTCTGCTTCTGTACTTGGTGTGGTCGTAGTGCTATAGGAAAGAAGAGTGGTGGCAGAATTACCAGGTGTTTCACAGAAAAAGAAAAAAAAAGGAGAGACCACATTAAAAAAGATCTCCATAAACTCACGGACATATATAAAATAAATGATGGGATAATATACACTTTACCTATCTTCTTGAATTTATTTTAACTTTTTTTATTATTTTGGCAACAAAGTCCTTTATTATTATCACATAAGAGTATTGGCTATGGTCACATTCATTCAACACATCCCTTTTCTTTTTTTTGGTAGGAGTGCATGCTAGTTCTATCATGTTTAAAGTACCATAGACTGCTCAAACAGATATCAATTCCTCATCTTCTTTCCCCAACAGCCTCTGAAATCTCATTAGGTACACAGAGATCAATAAAGACAGGGCTGGGTAGAAAAAAGATTGTCTACATTATGCATCACATGACCAGTGGACAGAGGACTTAATTTACGTATTTTCTGTGAACAGTCCCTTGTTGAATTAAACTGTTCTACAATTATTTCCTTCATACAACAACATTAACCTTTGTTTTTGTACACTCTAAATTCAGTCAGAATAAGAGGCTTAGAAAATAAATGGATCATTTTCTGATCAACTCTCTATATTCAGCCTTGCAGCTGTTAAATTGCACGTTCAGTGTAGAATGCAATATCAAGATTTAGCAGAATGCTACAAAGCAAGCTTTCTAGGCTATAAAATTAAATGGATTTGAACAAAGAAACCCTTTTCATATATTGCTGAACTATTACTTAAAGTCCAATATTGTTTTATGCTACTTAACTTCTAAGTTAATGAGCTAATGAGTTAAAACAATGGACTTTGTAAAAATGGAAAAATCAGTGAGTGGTTCTTTACCAATTTCAATTCCAAATTTGGATAAGTACATAATAAAACAAAACATCTGCTGTTTGCATTGATGCATTCATTGAGTAGCATTGTAACTAAGGCTACCCTTTATCTCTTAGAAAGGTGTAGAAAAAAGTCACGTATGGCACACCTCAATGGGATTGTTGGAGAAAAACCTTGGAAATTGACATCAATTGTTTTGACTGCTGCATACATCATACCATCGTTATTTCATACCAGCTTCTCATGTTTTAGACAAACCATGTATCTATTGTACAAGCTGCAAGCACTAAGTCAAGGTTACTTTTTCTGGTCTACCAAATAACTTTCCAAGTACAGAGAAAAGGACATATACAAAGAAATGACAACCTAACACATATTATGACTGAAACTGCTTTTATTTACATGTAAAGTAAAAAGTAAAAAAAACATTTCAGGGTTTAAATGGATTCAGAGAAAGCATTGCATGAATTATGTTTTTTTTTACATCATGTTTAATGTTTGCAGTTAAATTTGATTGAATTAGTGCTTTACGTTATCATTTATTTTTTCTGAACAGTCTACTAAAAAAAAGAATGCAAACCAATGATTTTTGTGTCTGCATGATAATATTTTTGTTTTCTCTTACTCAAAATGTAACTAAAGGAAAACATATGTTTTTTAGTTTTGGATAGAGTGAAGAGGGATTAGAAGACCCGTTAGTTTTATTATTGTCTATGTCCCCGGTAGAGAGATTCCCCCTCTCTATTTGCCCTGTTTACCATTATCTCTGAAAGTAAAAGTAAAAGAAAATCTCAAATTTTGGGTTGACATCAGAACACTAGTAGAGGGCAAATCTGCCAATGGGGACACGATTTCTGGTGACTCACTGGATTTCTTCACTTTGGAGGGATTTTCTCACACTTCCTGTTTTGGTTTTGGGACAGGAAGTGAAGGAAAATCTCCCCAATGGGAAACAGATGGAAAAAGAACTGACAGGGGTTATAATCATCTCTTACTCTATCCTAAATAAAAAAAAGGTTTGTCTTTAGTTACACTTTAAAAACAAAAGTATAAATTTAAAAAAAAGAAGTCCATGGACTGGGAGGAGACAGTCTGAGCAGTCTGAGTTTACTAACTGAGGGCAGATAAGTTTTCATTTGACTTGGACATTTAGTTTTACGAGCATGATTAAAAAAGTAGGATTCTCTGATTTCCATGTGAAAGGATCTGTCAAGTTGGACAATAGGACTGATTCATAGGTGGTATAAGGAGAGATGAGACCTGGTGGAACCAAATATGTAAGCTATAAACAGTAGGATTCTACAATTTAAGTGAAGACAACACAATTATTAGTGAACCTGCAATATACAATATACAGTATAACAAATACATAAAACAATACCAATAAACAGTAACTAGTATAACACATATGCAAGTAAAGCAAATACCTAACCACAAGCTAACTAAATAACAATGTTCCAAAAATCTTGGAATGTTAGACAAGGGAAGTATGAGAACGCAAGGTCAAGCAAGGAGACAGAATGGCAGAGGACATAGCAGGTTGAACAGGAATAGGAACAAAAGCACAATGCTGAGGCAAGGAACTTACAGCAGGGTGGGAATAATCTTGCAGCAGGTAACCTCAAGTGATGGTTAATTAAACTTGTCTGACTGCTGGTAGACTCCAGCTATGAATTCCAGGATTGCATTATTCCCGGTTATGAACAAAAGGTCTACTAGGTGCTATGGCTGTGCTCTATGTATGGTAAATATGGTGCTGATTTCCTAACTCATTGGTGATGCTTTTGCTTTATGCAGTGGTATCAGCCTGGGACACCAGGAATAACAGCATACGCAGAGGCCACAAGCATGTAATCGCTATGCTGTGTTAATATCAGATGTAAGCAATTTAGTATTGTTCAGAACCTTCCAATTTCCAGTCTGGTAAGAAATCCTCAAAAGGTGGTGTGATTAATTATGGAGCTTTTTCTCCAGCGTTCTTGCCAATGTAGACACCACCTGCACCAATGACCCGAAAGCAGAAAGGCCCAACAGTCTATATACCTCTTCATTATAAATGAGCATAAGGTTCAGCCTGAACACAGGTTCAGACTGAGCTAAGCCTGTTCAGGCATTTGTCCATACTCTAGATTTTCTCCTCATTTTGCGTGATCCAAACTTCATGAATAGTAGCAGTATTTCTACTTCTGTTATGTAGGACAGCAGGTTCTAGTACCTGGTGTTTCCTTAGCAACCAGTGATGCCACCCAGTCTGACCCGTTTACCAAAATGGCTATTTTTGGTCAATACATCACTCAGGAGAGCCCCCCCCCCTTTGTTTACATTTTCCAACTACTACCACAAGATATCACTCGCAGTAAATGCAACAAATAGATGTCAGTCAGCGTAATTCTTCTTTCAGTGGTCAACAAGTGTTGTTTTTTTTAATAAAATACTTTTCAAAACATGTATGTCTGTATTGTGTTTTTATTTACACCTTTTTAGTTTTTTTTGTGTGAATTAGTAGAGGTACTATGTTCCACCTATTCATTCATATATTGGGGGAGGTATTTGGGGGCCCCTTGTTGTTAAAAAGGGCTTCCAGATTACAATAAACCCCCTGCCTGCAAACCCCCACAACTACTGGGCCAGGGTTGAGGGGCACAGGGCCTTGTCCCCACCAACATGAGTACAAGGTGCTGTATACCCAAAGTTGAGGACATGTGAACTGGTATGATTCAGGAGGGAGAATGCACGGTCCTTCCCCACTTTCCTGGCCTTCCGGGTTGCATGCTTGGATATGGATCTGGTACAAATTGTGAGGGATACCTTATTAATATCTATATTGGACCTTCATCTAAGATAAGGGTCTGGTATAAGTGAAAGGAATCTCCAACCGTTTTGTTTACACAAAGAAGCTGTCATTTACTGGCACTTTAAAGGTCATTTTATTCTTTTTAAATCCCAGTTTTGTAGGTTTTGAGGTAGGTTGTATATATTTTAGAGATCCGTCACTTCATAGATAGGTTAAAGGCATCCCTCAGGCATGCTATTTAGAAGAATTTAGAATTTGTCACGTATCACTTAAATAATAATACAATCCCTTCTCCCTGCCAAGCAGATTTTTTTAAAAGAAAAGTTCACCTTTGGAACATGTAATATGTTCCCATAACCCCCCGCCAGCCCCCTCCCTCTGACAGATAGTACAGGGAGAAGTTTCCCTGTACTATCTGTCAGATTTGAAAACAGCGTGGCTGTGCAGGGCTCTAGCCACATGGCCACGTCATTCATTCACAGTGTTCTGTGAATGAGTGTCCCATCAGACATAGCGGCTGTCGGCTTGTAGTTTTCAATGAACTATTATGGCACTGTTGAGCGCCGTGGTAGTTCATTGAAGCTTCCTGTCACTATATTTGCTTACTCGTACATCCCTTATGGCAAGCAGATATTCTGACAGGTCTGAAGGAGACCTGCATGGCATCAGTGATCTACTGATTGCTGAAGCAATGCTTTACAGGCTCCTTTGGACAAAAATAATAAATGCACATTTTTTTACCTGCAAAAAAATGTGCATTTATTATTTGTGTCCAAAAGGTGAACTTATCCTTTAAACGTTGTTTTGTCTTTTAGTACATGCTCCCCATAACAATGTCCAGTCCCCCATTCAGCTGTCATTGACGTCTATGGGGGTTGTATACAGCACCTGAACTTCATTAAAGCTCCACAAACCCACCTCCAATTGAACCCAAGTTCTGTATGTTCTGCTCAACCCTAGTTTTTATTCTAAAAGACCTAAATGGAGCAAAACAATATTACTTTTTTAAATAAAAATAGATTAAAAAAGCTTTTCTTCCTCTGCTTCCTCAATAAATAGTCTGTTTGGAAACCATTCCAAATCTCTATTTTGGGGTTTCCACCCTGAGAATGAATAGTTTTCCTAGAGATTCATTATAGTAACTGGAGCGTATGTTTCTGAGAAATTCCTCTGGCACATATCGTATGCTGTCAATTGTTAACTAATTCATTTATTCTTTAGGAAAACCAGTAACAAGGCTGTTACAATGCTTTTTAATAAATGTAAAACATGATTAAATGTAATAATGCACAGTAACACAAACAATTTGAAAACTCTTATAGAAAACTATATATGCAGTGGAAGGTGCAGCCATCAGACTGTGATCCTTGCTTCATCTGTCAGTGGTTTTTGTGCCTTAATGATTTTAATCAAGTGCCCCTTCACACCAGTGGGCATGCGTTATGGTCCACATAACACGTGTACACAAGGGTGTGTGTTGTGTAAGGGCGGTGCTATGCATTATTACAATGCATAACAGTATTCTCTTTTTCCTTTTTATCTTTATTGAAATATCACAAAATTAAACTTTCTTTCAGCTCTATGCACAACAGTGTATTGTGACATGCTGTGGTTCATTGACATACATTTTATTAATTGTGCCTCATAAAAATGCAGACCTGCTGCATCTTAATGCATTGCACACAAACGCACGTATATGGTGTGAACATTGCACAGAAAGGCAATTGTTTTCTATATGTTTTTATGATCAGCCTGCAATGATCAACACAGTTTAAATCACCTACTGTGAACATATAAATCATGTGAAGTCTTTCATATGAGCTTATTAATAAACACAGTTGCAATGTAAAATTGTGTGGCTAACGTTTTTGCATGGATAAGAATGGATATGAATATAGAGATACAATCACAAAATCAAATCATTATCTAATTGGAAATTAACAGTAATGTGAGAAATAGAAAAAACAATCAAATGTCCTTTGTTAGCATAATTGGGTCGGATCACCTTTCAAATGCAAGACAAAACTCTAAATTGCCTTCAGCGGTCACCTTCCCCACAATTTTAGTCTCATACTACTTAGCTGTTCCCAGGTCTTATGCTCTGGATTATAACACCTACTAAAAAAAATACATTTTATACTTATTCTTATAGCAACTACTGTATATTATACAGTATGTAGAGGGATTAATCAGAGGCAGAGTTTAGGAAGTTAAAACAAGGAAAAGACATAAGCAAGGTTTATCTCAAAAATACCAGGCAGGAGGTTATGTCAAACAGATTGGAAGGGCAGGACAAACATCAAGTATTGGAAACCATGAGAAAATGAAACAGACTGCAGATGACAACTTGAAAGGAAGTGCACCCAGAGAGATATAACAAAACACTCTCAATGACAATAAAGACAATGCTGACATAATTTTTGGGATCAGTAAATCACTTGGAAGCCAGTCTCACTATTGCTCATGTTCATTCATATCAATGTAGAAAAAAGGGGAAAAAAACCTGTGCTATACCCCAGGCAATACAATATGTGAATAAATGTGAAAAAATATATATTCTGGAACAATAGTGAAACAATTAGTGAACTGCTGCTACTCTTTCCCTGAACACCAGAAAATACAAAACATATAAAAAATGAGTGCTATGTACACTAAAAAAATCATAAACAATAATAAATCAAATAAATACTGCTACAAAAAAAATGAAATTATATAAGTCCACATTCATATATTAAATAATTAAACGTCTCAAAATCCAATAACACAGTGCTGTGTGCTAAAGAAATCCTCCAACAGAAAGTGCATAGGTGTCCACAAATGCTTGACACAAAAGGAAAAATCAGCATATTACCAGACACTTTGATCTCCACTCAAGAGATCAAACGAGCAGATGGTGTTCAGATTCCACACTGACACCCTAGTTAGCCCTATCAAGGAGATGAATAAGAGATGAATGGACAACTGCAGGTTCACTTGAACAAATCCATCACATCAGACAGCTCTCCACATCATGCAAAGAAAGGTTTAAAACAAAAGAAGAAAACTTCATAGTGCGACCCGATAAACCAGGAAATCATTTATTAAAGTATTGCACTTACATATATAAGGTTCATAAAAGGCAGTGTAAACATTTAAAATTCCCGCGGTGTCAGACCACTGGCCGGAACAAGGTGATGTCACAGAAAGAACAGTTCTCCAGTCCCAGAGGATGCCATTTTTGGAGAAACGCGTATCGGGCGGAGCTTTCTGTGACGTCACCTTGTTCCTGCCGGTGGTCTGACACTGCAGGAATTTTAAATGTTTACAATGCCTTAATAAACCGTATCTATGTAAGCGCACATTTGTGGATACCCATGCACTTTCCGTTGGAAGATTACTTTAGCACACAGCACAGTGTTATTAGATTTTGGGACTTTTAATTATTAATATATGAATGTGGACTTATATCATTTCAATTAATTTATGCACATTTTTTATGTAGCAGTATTTATTTGATTTATTATCGTTTATGATTTTTTTAGTGTTCAGAGCACTCATTTTTATATATTCATATTAATGTGCCTTTTGACACATATCCATAGATAGAGAAGGCAGTTACAAGGCTCAAAGAGTAAAACACATGACTTATGATAACTGTGGATAGTTCTTTGACGTGTATGTGCTGAAAAAAAGTTTGTTTAGAGCAAATACATCACCAATTTGAAACTTAACAGAAATGTGACAAATAGAAAAAATCTCCTCTGTTAGCATACTTGGGTCAGGACAAGAGCAATTAAAACTCTAAAGTGCTTTAAATAGTCACCATTTCCACAATTTAGGCTCTTGTCACGGTTTAGCTGTTTCCAAGTATGTTCTGGAAAGTAACATCTGCTAAAAAAAATATTTTAACTAATACCTGTTCTAACATCGTCTATATAAGAGGCATTGATAAGAAGCATAGTTTAGGAGGTAAAAGGCATACGTAAAGCTAAACCTCCCCAAACCCCCAAAAAAGGCAGAACACAATTTCCAACAGGTTAGTGGGATAGAACAAACATTAAACATATGAAAAATTAAAACATAGGACATATTGCAGATAATTACATGTAACAAAACTGTGTCATGGACAACAGAAACACTGTTGAAATCTTATTAAATTGAGGGATCAATAAATGACTTGGTGGTCCTGATCTCACTATTACTGATGTGCATTCACATCATTGGGGCTGCAGACATGTATCTACTGTATGTATGCAAACAGCCATGTTGCTCAAATAGTAAAACATGTCTTCTCAGGACAGTGTAGAGGTCAAAAGATTGCTTCCTTATACTCCATGTGTTGGAAAAAAAAAACTTTTGTTTACAGTAGAGATACAGGTGAAAAGAAAGGCAGGCCTTTCTGATTGGAACAGATTTTATCTTCAACCTATCCTGCTGGTATTTTCTCATAGGCTTCTGGGACAAGTACAAAGCATTATCTTTAGTGAAAGTGTAATTATACTTTAAAATGAACTTACCATGCTTTTAACTCATTTAAAACATCAATTTCTGGGGGACATGGCTTTGCAATGGCAGCATGAGGACAGGTTTTCAGTGAACTCTGCAGCTTCCAGGCTTTCCCCAACTCAGTAAATGTTTTCCTCTCAGTTTTCACTGATGATCTTCTAGATCCTGCTCTGTCCCAAGCCACCTCAGCTGGCACTTTACAAGCGTTTTTTGGCCAATGAACAACCATCCCAGCACAATCCAAGTGAAGGCCGAGGATGAATGTCTACAGCTTCTGCTGGAGGTGAGACACTGCTATTCTCTCTTCTACTTTCTCCTGAACACAATGTTGGTCCTTGGCCTGGCAGTGGCACCACCTATGGAGAAGGGCCACCGAGCATCACATCAGTCTACAGTCTACCACTTCCCCCAGACACTCACCAACACAACCAACCTCAGTATGGAGAACTGAGAGCTCAGTGTGCTCCTAAACTCCCTATCTGTCAAACAAAATATCAAGATGCAGATGGTAAGAATCATAGCTTCCCTAAATTAGGAAATCAATGAGATCCATGCAAATTTAACCTAAGCTTGTGTAGAGAGCCTAGAACATACTATGTTTACCTTACAATACAGCTCCACAAAATGGAGGATGCTCAAGCCACTTAAGAACATAGCTTCTTCATCCAAAACTGCACTTAGATGACCTGTAGAATCAGAGCATTAAAGAATAGGATTAGGAGCATACCAGAATTTGTGAAGAAAGCAGACCAGAAACTGAAGGTAATTTTGAATCTCAATACATCTCTTGACAAACCAGTGATGGCTTAAATAGCATTAAACCAGGTGTATCACACAATAGGGTTCTTGTCACTGTACCCTTGGGTCATCCTGTGTCATAGCCACTTGATTACTGTCAAAGAACTGCACACTAGAAGGTTTGGGAGAAAGGCACAGTAGAAATTGCAGGAGTGTAAACATGCAATCTAGCAGACCTCTTGCGCAGGACACTGTACATGAGAGGCATGCTGCACCTCTCCTAGCACAGGTGAAATCCAAAGGTTATCCCTACAAATGGCCCAGTCCATCCACCTTATTATACACAAAGGTGATTATTCCTTTCACCTGCAACACTCTTTTCAAGTGCCTGCAGTATTCAAGTTACTATGAATTAAACCAATACCTTTGCCAGACTGGAGTATAGGTCTGTCAGGCTTCCCTGCTGCAGAGGCCTCCCTTCTGCTCGAAATATGCACAGAGGCACCCGGAAGATGAAAACCACAATACCTCCCCCCCCCACACAAACACACACACTGCTCCATCTTCCCCCTCCATCCCCAAACCCACTCCCTCCCTTTTTTTCCATTTTTTCCTCTCACAAATACTCCTTTGGTTGTTGCACTGGTGGAATCTGCTTGGCTGTGAAAGATACAGAAGACTGAATATGTCATACTTGTTCCTTCTTCAGGCCTATGAAGCAGTAGCCTATGGCATAGTCACAAATCCAGATGAGACTGAGTGACTCGACTTGCTAACTGTACTGAGGTACCAACTGTATCCCATTCTTTCTTCATGCTCCACTCCAGAGCCCCTGTTGTCCCTCCTGTTAGGAAGTTCAGACAAAGTAGCCAGACATGCCTGTATGTTGTTAATAACATTTCCCATTCATGGTCTTCTACATGCTCTGTGGCTCAGGTTCCACTGGTTATAAGCCCTTCTGGGAAAACATCAATGCTTTAACCCTGTATTGCTCATCTCCACCTCACAGTTTACAATTAGTTTATTTCCAAATTGTCTACATTTGTAATTTGTGTTCATAAGGTGGCTAACAATGGGGGATGGATCAGCTAGGTGCCCAGATCCCAGCTGAACTATGTCCAAATCATCTGCGTTGTGCTCCTATTAGGGTTGGGGATTTCTCCCTCAGCCAGACACTCTCTCTTGCATCTCACATTAGTGGTGCCCATGGACTGGTTGGGCTGGGACAATCTAGTCGCTAAGTCCACTGAGTCCTCAGACAACAGTATAACTGTTTATACTCACCTTTGTCTGTTACCTAGTTTTCCTATCTAGACCTTTCAGAACCCATCAGCGAGTTCTATTACCTATTCTCATATTTATACCTATTTCTCCAGGTAGGACCTATTTTTGAACTGCTATCATTCTTATCTCCCAACCTTGGGCTTTCCTTCCCTGAGCCCAACCATCAGCTCAGAGCTTGACATTCCAATTTGTGATCAGGAAGTTCTGTCAGCGATTGGTTCCGTGGAGCCAAGCAAAGTCCAAGGGCCTGATGGCTTTATTGCTTCTTATTCCAAACTTCTTTCTATGATACCTACTTTTTTAATCCAGGGAATGCAATACTATGCTTGATGGGCTTCATCATTTGAGAGATACTTTCTCAGCACATAATTCAGAGATCCATGAGGAACGGAAGGCTCCCAGCAATTGTGCAAACTACTTCCTGTAAATGGCATCATCCCACATTTAACATCCTTGATCCACCCAAACCAGTCAGGATTCATAAGGCTAAGGATAATATGCTGAACTATCAATGTAATCCTACATGCTCATTCTACCAAAACATGTCTATTACTCTTATCCTTGGTGTGGAAAAAAATGTTCAGTTGGGTTACTTTGCAGTTTATACACAAAACTCTATCTTGTCCTAAATAGGCTTAGGACCTAATATAAGGAACTGGAAAAAGCTCCCTCCATTGTGGTAAAGAAAAATAGTGTTCTGTTCCTTTGCCAATGGTGCCAGGCTGTGGTGTCCGCTATTACCACTTTTTGTGCAGTTTCTAATTATACAGTTAACTACAATAAATCTGAAGCTCTGGGGGGTTCTACTCTCATTCTCAAAAACAACTTCCCCTTTAAATGAGCTTCCCCTCATATTTGCTACCTGGGCCTCTCCCAGCTCTTTAAAGTGTTACTAAACCCACAACAGTAAAATCAATCTCTATATGCAGTAAAGCATACTTGTTATACTCACCGTGGAACCTAAGGGGTTAATCCTCTGCATTGTTCAAAAAGGCTGTTTGATCCTTTCTTCTCTGTCCCTCCTCTTGTTGTAATGTCCACCTGATACAGACTGAACCCGTAGTCACATGCACAAGCTCAGTTTGGTGTGTATTGCTAGAGAAGTTTTTTTTTCTTGGGAGAGTGCATGTGATCAGAACAGGGCCAATCAGCACTGTCAAGGCAGAGGGTCAGGGGTTTCACATCCTTCTAGTGCAGATAGAAAACTCCTTCTACAACCTTTAACCAGTGCTCTGCTGAAGTCACAAGACTGCTCTAACTGTTGAAGAGAAAAGGTATTTAGCAGTTTATATTTACTAAAATAATTGCATTTCCATATTTTGTATACTGTGGGAGACCAGATATAGTGAATGCCAGATCCTGGGTTTAGCATCACTTTGTAAACCAATCCTTCATAGGATTAAACAAGTCATCAAGAGATGGCATATGGGCATCTTTAACTGGTTTGGCAGGAATAATATAATAAAAAGAATGTCCTCCCAATAATTACCTATCTGCTACACTTCCAATCATAATACCTGTCACTTACATTGCAGATCTAAGGTCCACTTCCTCATATTCTCTGGGCTCATTGGAGGACAAAAATCAAGAATTCCGTACTCAAACTTGTAGTATATTGTGTGTAATATATATATATATATATATATATATATATATATATGATATTGAAACACATACTGTTCACTCTTGGACAGGCCCCAGTGAAATATATGTATATTACACACAATATACTACAAAACTCCTTAAGACCAAAGGGGGCATAGGTTTCCATAATAACTTATGATACAAAGTAAGTCACCCATATGGCCACGGTTCTCAAATAGTACTCAGGATTCCAGCTGAAGCAATGAGTCAAATTAGCAAAGCCCACCAGCTACTTCCCTCTGCAAAAGTCTCATGTAAATCTTCTCAACCATCTCCCGTTCTGGATTACCTGGGCTTCCTGTCTGGATAGTCTGGAGCTCACTTCCTCCAGTTCTTCAAGAGATTTAGAACCCTTATTTTTCCAAGGGAAGTTGCTTTCTGACTCCAAATAAAACCCCTTTTTGGCATGACATTGACCATTGGAGCCTTGTTCACTTAACACAAGCTGTTCTTTTCAGGTCTCTCACACCATTTGAAAATGAATGTCTTAAGACTCGCCAACAAGACACTCCATATCAACAGCCCATCCTGACATCCTGATTAGTGCTGTGGACCCTACCCCCATTCATTACTGAAATAAAAGGAGCTGGGACACTTACTTTCCCCAAAACAGAATGACCATATGTTACTATTTGCCCACAAATTCTTCACTTCCAATAAAATTCACTAAGTGACCTCCTCCTGCTGGTAAATTGCAAACTGGCACCCTCAGCCACATCTTTTGGACTTGTCCCATTATACGTGACTTTTGAAATTTCTTAAGGAGTATATGCCATAGGTTAACAGACATTGGCCTACGAGATGATCCAACACAATGACACAATATGCATTGAAAGCTCTTTTCTCCATGTCATGAGGATACATTTTGACACATTTGGCTCTGTTGTATGGACTTTCAGTACTCTCCAGACTATCAGGCATTTTTTTGAATAGTGGCAGCTTTCTCCACCTATTCTAAACCATCAGACCACCCCTATTTCCACCCCTCTTGCAGCACCAGATGATCTTCCTCATGCCACCCTGTCCTGCACCCTTGCTTGTATCTTGCACCCCAGCTCCCTTACTTTCACCCACTCCCCACCTTTTTTTTCTTTCCCTCTTCTTACCTTACCTCCCCTTCTCTCTTTCTCCCCTCTTCCTCCCCTCAGTCCTTGCCTCTATTTTCCTTTATTCTTCTTCATGCTCTATCACTAGCCTCCCTGTTCTCCTCCCTCCCCATTTACTAGAACTAGGTTCCCATATGCATGGACACTTCCATTTACCTATTGTCCAGTTTTTAGTGTCAACTAACAGTTCCTCCCTGCTTTACAACTTGCACTTTACCTTTTGTATCTACTTTTGTTTGCCCACCAAGGCTCAGGAACACAAATAAAAGTTTAAAAAAAGACAGATGTTCACTCATACTGTATATATTGTATACTCACTCCTCCAACTGCATGTGACTCTTACCTCCCCCTTCCTGTGCTGTAGCCTCCTTAAATCTCTTAACCATTCAACATTTCCAGAAGTGTCAGATGTCTGTGTCCCCCATCACATGCTGGCACCTTCTTTTGACCCCTATGTCTCTGCCAAGCTCTAGACGATGTCGGAGTTGGATTAAGGAACCTTGCCGTGTGGTGGGAGTGCAGGCACCCAACATTCTCAGAGGGGCTGAATGAAGAAAAGACTTATGGAGGCATTTAGATAACTTTCTGTTTTGTGTTTATTTAGCAATCATGTGCCAAATAGATAGTTTCTGAATGAAGTCTCTTTAATCAATTGCAAAATGTTAAGGAGAACTATTTTCCATCAATTAGTATCTATGAAAGTAGGCTATTTCTTGAGAAACACATTTTATATAAACCTACAGTGAATTAAATTAACAACAAAAATCTGTTATTTATTTTTAGATTTCTCTATTAACGCAAAACAGTCGCAAGCCTAAAACATACTGCCATATTATTATTTATTTTAAAGCTTCAAAACTACTTTTTCTTACTTGCAATTAAGTTTCTCATACCAGCAGAAAGACAATAGATAATATATTCCTAATAATGTCTGTTGCTGTGGAATAAAAGACCTAAAAAATAAAATAGGCCACAGGCAGTTCATTTTCTAGAGTTTCTCTTGGGCCAGTTTATGAATAATTCACATAATGATTTACACACGGTTTTCATAGGATGAGCATTCTGAATTATTTTATTCAGTTCAATGTACAGTATCAGATGTGTGACAAAGTTCATAGCAAGTTTGTATAGAAGTTAAGAGACTGTTTACTCAGATAAGTCAAACTGCCTTATTTGCAAAAATCAAAAAAACTATGGCAAGTAAAGATAGTCATTTAGGAGGTCAACTGAGCCCCACCTGTATCCACATATATGGATCATTGACCAGTCCTGCTGTCTGCATTTGCACTTGGACGCTTTAACAAATGAAGTTTATTGCACCTATTATTGAAATACAAATTGTGGATACCTTAAGTAATTTATAGGGAGGAATATACGCCACTGATTCTTGCATCTGAGTATATGAATCCTTTATTTACAGCAATCACCCATTGCAACATTACTCCACAGGTACCACCAGGTATTACATTGTTACTGAAATTTAGGCACTAAAGAGTAGAGTTATTTAGACTTCTTTTGTTTAGATTTTCTACTACTTTCAGTATTTGTCAATAACATCAGTTAAAGTAGAAGTCTAATTTCAGAAAATCATAATCCAGACCTTATAAAAACAAACAAGAATCTTGCCGCACTAACCTCAAATCAAGACATGTGTCTGGTTCATCTCCAGCAGATTAAATTGAACTATAGGAAACACTTTTTTCATTTTCAGTAAGGGAGGGTTACAACCGCTATCAGTTTTTTTATTATGCCATCTGTGTCCCATTGGGGGGAATGTACCTTCACTTCCTGTCCCATAGCCAAATCAAGATGTGACAGGAAATCCCAGCAAGCTACGAAAATCTATATGGGTCCCCAGGTTACAAGAAATAGTGTCTCTATTGAAAAATGTCCCCTCTATTACTGTTCTGAGCACAAAACAAAATTTATGATTTTCTTTTACTTTCACTTTTGATGAAAGCGGTAAACAGGGCAAATAGAGAGAGTGAATCTCCCTAATGGGGCTCACAGACTGCAATTAAGACTATATAGGTGTTCTAAAACATCTCTATTCAAAACTAAAAAAAAAGTTTTGCTTTTAGTTATACTTTAAAATTTTATTTGCCACCACATAATGCTTGTATTATGTGCACGCATTATGATGTGCAGGATAAATGTTTAATTGCTGTTTTGCTACAATGGTGTGCTGGTGATAATCCATCCACCTTAGCACACAATTCTGCTTAAGGTCTTTGGCTGGAAGGAGTATGTTGGTTTTTACTGATTTTTGGATTCCTCCTTCATATGGTGCTTCCAGGATGAATGAGCACCAGATTTATTCAACCCACTTCCTTTGAGCCCATCCTCTCATGGACATACCCTCTGGGGGAGTGGCATCACGCCAGCATGGGCTCAAAGTACCACTGCAATGAATGGCAATTACACGTCAATGTTTCAAATCTAAAGATCTGCCTTAAATTGCTTACATTTAATTATTTAAAAAGGCTAATCAAACACATATTTGCAGCTTCTGCGATTTCAGTTTGGAAGAAGGCAAGACAATTATCCTCTGGGCTACTTGTGTTGCCAAATGTTGTCTTGCAAGGAATACGACATCAAATTAATTCCTCCTGACTCCACTAAGCAGCCACATCATTTTAAAGAAATGCAACACTGTTTTTTAGAAACCATAAGCTTTGGTCCAGTTAGTTATAAGGAAATCATTAAAAAAAATATATATATTAATTCTGTTATTGATGTTGCCATTAAACAACCTTACTGTAACACCCTGGTCACATCGGGTGCTATTTGGCATGCGATTTGCATGCCATGCAACTTGCAAATCGTATGCCAAGTCGCACCCTATTGTCCGCTATTTCTAAAGTAGTGCAAGCAATTTTTTTGTTGCGATTTGCATAGACATCTGTGTTAGATGTCTTGCAAATCGCAATTGAAATAGGCAGGTCACCCGATTTTGAAATCGTGCTACTTCACTGTAAGTCGCACGATTTCAAAATCGGCTTTGATGTGACCTGGGGCTTAAGAACTATTGCTTCCTATTCAGACTGTAAAATCTCTATTCCTTCTTATGGAACTAATGTCCCCTTGTCCTTTGCCCCAGTATTCTTAATAAAATGTACATAAGCCAAATATTTATACATAGTGATTACTTTAGCAGTTTCATCTGATGCTGGGATCTTGGTACAGCAATATTTTGGCATGAAACCTGTATACTGGGGCTCCAGGATGTTAGGTGTTAAGGAGCAGGTTAAGGTATATGTGTTTTATACATGTTGGCATAGGTTAAATTTTATTTTTCTGAATTCAATGTTGAAAGGTTTTAACCTTAGTCCAGATTTTATTGATATCTGGGTTCCTATTTGGTAGATTTTTCCTCACTTCCTGTGTATTAAAAGCATGTCAAATTGAACAGGGAGTAAAGAGAACAAATGAAAGCCTAACTCTAGCCACTTTTTTCACTTTTGGATAGACTGGAAAAGAGTTACAATATTGTCAGTTTTTATATTGCTATCTGTTTCCACATTTGGCACATTTCCCCTCACTTTCAATTTGACATGTATAGCAAGTAAATTAATAACTAGAAGGAGCTCTAATGATTTGTAGTGTGACTTCAGGAGACTAACAATGAAGAAGCTCACATTAAACTCGAAATGAGCATGTGTTTTCTGTTCTCCTCTTGACACAGGTTAGTCACGCTTGGTATCTTTGTTTAGTTTTGTGTTTGTTCTGACATTCACTTTCTCTGTTTAGTATCCTAAATGTTAGTAATGGTAACTCTCTAACATAAGTTGATGCACTTTTCCATCTGTATAATGTGATCCATTTATGTTTGTAACCAGGGGTGGGGTGTAACCCGGGAAATAGGAGATCATGGGGCCCTGTGTCCTTGCCCACACTCAAAAACGCCTATAAAAAAGGTACCAGGGGCATTTCATGGGGCCCCCTACTGACCCCAGGCCCTCGGGCAGTGCCCGGGTGCTCGAATGGTCAGTCCACCCTTGTTTGTAACATTAAACTTGGAATGAGCAAGTGAACAACATGTGTTTTCTGTTCTCCTCTTGATACAAATACTGTGGGCTGCATCTCTGTCATACCTTGCACCCAGATCACCGATAATACTGTAACACATGCATCAGAGAAAATACTGTAGAATGTGATGAAAGATTACACTTGGGGGTATATGCAGCAATAAGTACATCATTATGGATGGGTGGGGGCAGGTTAAAATATCTGTCAGGTTTTGATTGTTGTCTCTATCCCTACTGAGGAGGCATTCCCTCAGTTTCTGTCCAGGTAATAGGTGAGAGAAAGAACTAAATATAAGGGTAATCTTCCCAATGGTACCCATGCACAGTGTGCCCCAGATCATTAGGAGTCCAGCTCTCATGGTACATATAGCCCGCATCTGACTCTTTTAATAAATTCTGCTACAATTGATAGGCTTCTGGTCTAGGGTTTTTGGTTTGCTGCAAACGTTATTTCATATTACGGTCCGTAGGGCTGCAAGGGTGGCCCTCCTGCATTGCCCAATTTTGGGTCTGTCTAGGTCTCAGCAGAAATTGGCATCCTACCTATTCATTTCAGTCAAAGGTGCTATAGCTCAAGCTTGGAGAACCCCTTCGGTTGTCTTCCGGGGCGTGAAGACCCGGATGAATGCTATGCTGATCAATGAACAGATGTCTAGCGGTCTTCAAGATTCTCATCCGAGATTCCTTAAGGTTTGTGAACCTTTTATACGTTATTCCCTGCCATCCCTGCCTCCTACTAGCTATGGCCTCTGATAGTCGTTGCCTGTGCTAGCCCTGGATCCGTGACTCTTCTATTCTTCCTTTCTTCCATGTTTTCTCTCTGAATCTTTCTTTCTTCCTTATTTCTTTCTATGTTTTTATATTTTCTTTTTCCTTTTTTCTATCAGTTTGGGGTTTTTTTTTTCTTTTTCCTTTCCCGTATGTTCTGAGTTGATATTTCTCGGTAGGGCTTTTTCCTCTTTGTTTTTTTTTTCTGGTAATATGAAGGATTGCTGCTGTTACTATTTGGTTCGGCTTTTTGCTGTTACTCCTTTATGTCATTGGACATTCCGTTATTTGGCTAATACACCCTGCTGACTTGTATCTGCTTATGTATGTTATTGTTCTGCTCTGCCCCTGCGTGGGCGTATCATGAGCTTCTGGTATTATAAAAACAAAAACTTCTTTAATAAAAATATTGAAATAGAATAAATTCTTCTACAATTTGTGGCCTCTAGGCCACAGAGTGAGTTGGAGGTTTTTAAGATATATTCAGTAAACAATGGTCCGCACCATAGCATAAAAGTGCCGTCTTTTGTACAGCTGTAACCTTGTTTTGAGTTGAACTTTTATACTGTTTAGTACCTGCTTTGTGTTTCAAAAACTTTCATAAACTATATTCTTAAAAAAAAAAAAAAAAATATATATATATATATATATCTCAATTGTGACACTGAGAGCAACATAAACCTTTATTCCAAATGATGCAATATTGGCTGGAGTGGGCTTTAAATGTTAAGGTAGGAGAGCGTTAGAACCTTAGTGTGTTGCTTTTTTTTTAATCTTTAGGAAAGCTGAATCTCTAGGCTGAAAGATAACTGCAAAAACAATGAGCAGAGGGTGCACCGGCCCAGCGTATTACCTCAGTGATAATGTTGTTAATGTAGAAAAGCAGATGTATACTAACAAGTAACATAAGAATAAATGCACATTAGGGCTCTGAGGAAGAGAGGAACTCTCCCAGCCTTTTGGATAGACTTTTTGTACTTGGGACTTGTCTGGGGGACCAGGCTGCTTCAAGTATACTGTGGATTGATCTGCATTTATTCTGATGTTGCTTGCGAATATACATCTTTTTTATATCAATATAATTATTGCTGAGGTAATGCGCTAGACCAGGGGTGGGCAAACCTTTTGACTTGAGGGCCGCAATGGGTTCATATATTGGACCCGGGGGCCGGACCAAGAGTAGATGAATGATGTGTATGTGTCATCCATAGTAAGTATAGTAATATTCCCCCATAGTAAGCATAGTAATTAATCCCCCATATAGTAATTCATCCCCCATAGTAATTCATCCCCCATATAGTAATTCATCCCCCATAGTAATTCATCCCCCATATAGTAATTCATTCCCCATAGTAATTCATCCCCCATATAGTAGTTCATCCCCCATATAGTAATTCATCCCCCATAGTAATTCATCCCCCATATAGTAATTCATCCCCCATAGAGTAATTCATCCCCCATAGTAATTCATCCCCCATAGTAATTCATCCCCCATAGAGTAATTCATCCCCCATATAGTAATTCATCCCCCATAGTAATTCATCCCCCATAGTAATTCATCCCCCATATAGTAATTCATCCCCCATAGTAATTCATCCCCCATATAGTAATTCATCCCCCATAGTAATTCATCCCCCATAGTAATTCATCCCCCATATAGTAATTCATCCCCCCATATAGTAATTCATCCCCCATAGTAATTCATCCCCCCATATAGTAATTCATCCCCCATATAGTAATTCATCCCTTCATATAGTAATTCATCCCCCATATAGTAATTCATCCCCCCATATAGTAATTCATCCCCCATATAGTAATTCATCCCCCCATATAGTAATTCATCCCCCCATAGTAATTCATCCCCCATATAGTAATTCATCCCCCATAGTAATTCATCCCCCATATAGTAATTCATCCCCCATAGAGTAATTCATCCCCCATAGTAATTCATCCCCCATAGTAATTCATCCCCCATATAGTAATTCATCCCCCATAGTAATTCATCCCCCATAGTAATTCATCCCCCATATAGTAATTCATCCCCCATAGTAATTCATCCCCCATATAGTAATTCATCCCCCATAGTAATTCATCCCCCATATAGTAATTCATCCCCCCATATAGTAATTCATCCCCCATAGTAATTCATCCCCCCATATAGTAATTCATCCCCCATATAGTAATTCATCCCCCATATAGTAATTCATCCCCCCATATAGTAATTCATCCCCCATATAGTAATTCATCCCCCCATATAGTAATTCATACCCCATATAGTAATTCATCCCCCCATAGTAATTCATCCCCCATATAGTAATTCATCCCCCATATAGTAATTCATCCCCCAAAGTAATTCATCCCCCATAGAGTAATTCATCCCCCATAGAGTAATTCATCCCCCATATAGTAATTCATCCCCCATAGTAATTCATCCCCCATATAGTAATTCATCCCCCATATAGTAATTCATCCCCCATAGTAATTCATCCCCCATATAGTAATTCATCCCCCATAGTAATTCATCCCCCATAGTAATTCATCTCCCATATAGTAATTCATCCCCCATATAGTAATTCATCCCCCCATATAGTAATTCATCCCCCATATAGTAATTCATCCCCCATAGTAATTCATCCCCCATAGTAATTCATCCCCCATATAGTAATTCATCCCCCCTATAGTAATTCATCCCCCATATTAAGTCCCCAAGTCCCCCCTGTGTCAATTCACTTACCTTTGCTCTGCGCGTTCCTCTTGCCGTGTTCCCGCGCCGTTCCGGTGTAGCAAGAAAATCTGTCTCCTATGAGGATCTGTCCCCTCGACGTATCTGCGCATGTGCCAGTTTCAGGCATTAGCAGCCGATCGGCGATCTCCGGCACATGTGCAGATACGTTGAGGGGGACAGATCCTCATAGGAGACAGATTTTCATGCTAACCGGTCTTCAGGGCGGACTGTGAGAGGAGCCTAGCGGGAGCCTAGCTCCGCGGGCCGGATTAAAAGGTCCGCCGGGCCGTATACGGCCCGCGGGCCGTAGATTGCCCATTGCTGCGCTAGACTGATGCACCTTCTGTTCCTTGTTTTTGTAGTTATATTTCTGGGTTCCCTCGACCTGCTGGAGGCAGCATAGCCGGTGTCACGATTGGAACATCTGATGTTACCTAATTAATTATCTGCCAATACATGTGCCAGTGCACTAAGCGCAGGAGATTGTTTTCTTTTTGTGGCTCCAGGCTGAAAACTACCAGTCTCCCTGCACTGAGAACAAATATATTACAACCTTTCATTATAAATGAGCCCTCCTGTCCCTTCAAAAATTTGCTTGACTGACTTTGTTCCTTCTTCTAGTCTCCTATGTCCATCTTGGTGTATAGTGTCTATATTGTGTATTATTAAAAGCCATTTTTGTGCTGCTACTTTAGTAAGCATTTAAAAAGGCAGCTACAGAAAAATATGGAAACACTACATAATATGCAGGTGTGAAAGTGACAACATGTTTTGCGTTGATAGTGGAAGTGATGTAACATTCATCTGCTGTGTGATGAGACACCTACTTTACAAGTGGGAAGCCTCACTTTCGTCCTTCTCTGCATGCACTGCTAGTAGTACAGAGTTATGTCAGAACTTATTGAGTTTCAAATAGGGCAAATTGTTTGTGCCCGCTTAGCTGGTGCCTCTGTGACTGAAGTTGTCAATTTATTTGCGGTGTCGTGAGGTATAGTTTTAAGGTTATGACGGCATATACAGTTTCCAGGAAAACATCGCCTGATCAGTCTAAGCGCTGTCAACATGGTCAACTGACCAAAAGAGACATAAGGACATTGCGCAGGATTGTGACCTGGAATTAGAAAACAACTTCCGCAAAAGTGACTGCAGAGCTCAATCTTAGTCTTCCAATGCCTGTGTCCACAAAAGCTATGCGAAGCTATGCGAAGGGAACTCCATAAGGAAAGCATTCACAGGTGAGCTGCAATTGCCAAATGACTAGTGACCGATATTAATGCTCAGATGAGGAGAGAGTGGTGCAACACCCATAAATGGACTATCGATCAATGGAAGTCTATAATACGGTCCAATTAATCAAATTTCACACTGTTCCCAACCACCGGATGTGTTTACGCATGGCAAACACCGTGGTAAAGCATGGTGGTTGTCCATTTATGGTTTGGGCAGCCATATCTTGTTATTCTTCAGGCCCCATTATCACCTTGAAAGATAGAGCCACTGGCAGTGACTCTGTACAAATTTTGACGAACATGTGCACCCCAATGTGCAGACATTGTTTCCTGAAGACAGCACCATTTACCAAGAAAATAATGTACCGACTCACATTGCTGGTGTCGTGAAATAGTGGTTTGATGAGCTTGCAGACAAAGTCTCGCACCTTCACTGGTCTGCAGTCATCAGACTTCAATATCTTAGGGCCACTATGGTCAATTTTGGAGAACAAGGTCAGGCTCATTTTCCACCTCGAGCATCTCTGTGAGAACTGGAATGATTTTTGCATGAAAAGTGGTATCAGATTCCATTATCCATTATCTAAAAATTATATTTGTGAATTCCCAGGAGAATCCAGGCCGTCTTGGATGCCAAAAGCGGTCCAACACCATATTAGGTAACAATTTAGTTATTTTACCTGGTGTTTCCATAAATTTGTCTAACCCCTGTAGCTCTTGCAACTAAAAATTGTAATTGTGTACAATTTCCATGTAATCTGTTGTGATTGATCAAAGTGATCACAAGGTACTGGCAGTAGCCCAGTATACTGATCTGTCATCCGCTGTGTCTGGTGGACACAGCGGATGACAGATCACACTGCAGCGTGGCCCGTACAAGGCCCAATCCTGAGAGAACATCATATGATGTCCACCCAGAATGAGAGAGCTCCCGCCCGGCCTATAGTCAAAGAGTAGTCAAAGCTTGTCAGCAGTTAAACAAGCTTCTAGCAGGTGTCAGCAGGCTTTCAACAGTCTTCAGGTAGTGGTAAAGCCCATTAGCAGCTCATTTAAAATGACAATCAGCACTCCCATTAGGATCTGTGTTTAACATTTACAAACTGGAGCTGAATGGTACTTTAAGGCCTGTTTCACACCCATGCGGTTTTTTGGTGCTTTTTGAAGATATGCACTACAGTCCATTTAACATAGTTTCCTATGGGACACATACACAGCTATGCTTTTTTCAGCCACTGCGCTTTTGGAAAACGCATCAAAAAAAGCGTGAAAGATGTGTCAAAAACACGTATGTAAAAATGCACCACAATAAGCACTGCAGAAACGGATGAAAAGCAAACTGCATAGGTGTGAACCAGGCCTTAAATCTTCAACAAAGCTCATTAAAAGCTTTGCAAATGCTTTGCAAAAGCTTGCTGTTCATAGTGTTCTTATACAAGATGAGGCCTGTGTGAACCAGGCCTAAATGGACATTGAGCATGAATGAATTTTTGAATGTTATTGGAGTTGGAATTTGAAGTGTTACAAAACCCACAACAGTAAAATCAGTCTGTATATGCAGTAAAGCATGCTTGTTATACTCACTGTGAAACCTAAGAGTTTAATCCTCCACACTGTGTAAAAACACTGTTTCTATGATCCTCCCTTTCTTCCAGTGTCCCTCTCTTATCTCCTGATAACACATATCATGTGGAGTCACTCTGCACATGCTCACTTTGGTGGGTATTGGGAGGTTTATTTTTCTTGGCAGAGTGCATGTGATCAGCACAGGGCCAATCAACACTGTCCAGACAGAGGTCAGGGGTTCTGCATCCTTCTAGAGCAAAGACTGCTATATACTGCTGATGAAAAAAGGTATTTAGCAGTTTTTATTTACTAAAATAATTGCACTTCCATGTTGTGTGTACTGTGGGAGACCAGATATAGTGAGTGCAGGGTCATGGCAGAAGTTTCTGGTTTGATTTGAATTCTTCTGATATCCCGCAAAAATGTCATCCTTCTTAGTGCTCAGTTATGAGTAGTGTGTCTTTTTTTCATCAGTTGATGAGAGAAGTAGATCATTTTAAGCCTAGGCATTTTAGAAAAAAGAAAAGCATGGTTTTTTATTTTATTTTCCTGGCATGTATGGTTCTCTATTACTTGCCTGCCAAGGCTTAATTCTATTCTAGGGTGCACAGTGTCCCAATCCCATTAATTTAATGTAAGTAGACCTCAAAACTGGTCATCACCTTTAAAACCTTTACAAGAATACACAACAGATTTATTTTACCAACAAGCTAGAATAATTGTCTTCGTTTGAGCACCATTAAAAAGGTTTTGTTTTTATTCTTTTGGGCTAAGTAATTCTCTAGTAAGTGCAGGTATTTCAGACCTTGAATAACTCTAATTAAGAATAGTTCTCATTAATGGCCATGAGCCGCAGGCTAAATAAATACATTTTTTTATGTGATGAAAAAAAGTGTTAATTGAAAATCTTCACATCTCCGCAAAATTCATTTGTCCCCTTGTTCTTCCTTTATGGCTGCTGTTAAGATTAAAATTCTTATTGGGGTCTTAAAAATTAACTGAACGAGAGGAAATGTTGCTAGAAGCTTCAGTTAATGACAAGGTCACCACCACTGTCAAAATCAAACAAAATGTCACACTTGAATGAGGCTGAGATGTCTATGTGTCCCAGGATCTTGGTACAGAAAATTAAACAAGTGTTCCTCTGGTAGCATTTTTCCCAGGCCTGCTACTAATGTATTCTCCATTCACTCATTTTGGTTTGCCAATAATCCCAAAACATATGGAGTCTCTTGACACAAGCCTGTAACATGAAATCTATTGAGGACGGGAATAACAAATGATGAACTGATTGAAAAGGTCTGCTAAATGTACCCTGGGGGACATCCGTGAAGAAAAATCTTTTATACTCCACTAACAAATACAAATATTTAACATATTTTGTGCATACTTTGTTTTATGCTGCTGAAGTTATTTTTTTTTCAGTATCTATAAAATGAAACTTCAAGTAGATCTAAACTCCTAACTGGGGGAAATTGAAGTTGAAGCACTGTGCATACCACGAACAATTGTCTGTTGTTTTTTTTTTTTTTAACAGTTTTGATCTTTTGTTCAGCCCGTTTTGCATTGTAACTTTGCTAATTTTCTTCAGCATTATTAACCAACTTCCTGTCTTCATGCATACAAAATGAGTGTTGGTATGATGGTTGTAGTTTCCAGTAAAATGTAAAGGGACAGGATGACAACACTGGTTAGAAATTTACAGACAAGGTCAGAGTGTTGTCACCCCATAACAGGAAGTGCCCAAGCAAGAATCTTCATTACAGGATTACCAGGTACTGTTTAACCTCCCTAGCGATATTCCCGAGTGTAGCTCGAGGTAAAATGTCAGTACCAAAAGCGGTAACCCCGAGCTACACGCGGGCTTACCATGCGGCGCTGCATAGGGAGTCCCTGCAGAGCTTACCTGGTCCTGCGCTCCCGCGATGTGTCCCCTGCAGCGTCCCTGGCCATCTCCTCCGGCCGATGCTGCCATCCAGCTTCTGTGTTCCGGTCCCTGTGACGTCGGGACGTACGGACGCCGCCGCAGCCGCGGCGGGAAATTTGAAAATTTAAAAAAAATTTCATTTTTTTCCAAACAAATTTTACATAGTAAAACATTGCTGTTTCAACCCATTTCACATACATTTTGTCCCTAGTGCTTTGTCCTGTGCCCTGCCTGCATTTTGTCTGTTCTTTCTGCCTGGAAACTGTCCATGGCGTCCAAAAAGCGTCCCTTTAGGTCAGAAGCGGGTTTAGACCAGCTAGAGAACAGCGATAGTAAATGAGAACCATTTGCAGAATTGAGTGATAATGATTCGTGGGGAAATTCGTCATCAGACACTGAAAACGATTTTGTGACTTTGCTCAGCAATGTGTGAACTTGGCGCTATATTTCAAATTTCAGTGTTTTTGGTTTGATTATTGAATTAAATTTATTATTATATTATTATTTTTCATGATTATTTATTAAATTATAATTTATGATTTTGTGTTTCAAATTTTATCCTACCCGGGATGTTTACTAGACTCTTGTTCGGACAGATTTCAGTGAATTATTCCTAAAAATTACAGCCTACAATAAAAAAACTACATATTTCCATGCAAAATAATGGTACCGCTTTCAGCACCAAAAATCTGAAATAATCATACCGCTAGGGAGGTTAATGAACACTGCAGATTTAAAGCTTACATCAACCTTGAGCAAAAAAAGAAATAATGAACTGCCCAGCCTTTCGGCAAAGTAAAAAAGCAGCTCTGGCTGCTATGCTTTCCTTATGTCTAGCATTGACCCATGCAGACTTATCCACTTACTGATTCAGAGCTGCTCATCCAGCATCATTCAACCCACTTCCTGTGAACTCAGAGTGTCAAGGACCCACCCACTACCCTGGACCCACAAGAGAATACTGTAGGGATGTAACAGAACATATCATAGCACTGGTTTCTTCAGCAATTAGGATCCATTCACCAGTGAAAGTGAATGGGTCAGGGGTGTTCCAGTAGTGTAGATGGACAAATAGGGGAGTCAGTCCTAAACATGAAGTTTAAAAAGATTGAAAATAAATGTTGTATTTACTTTGGCTTGTCAAATGTTATCTGAGATTTTAATGAGTGCTTTAGGTTTGCTTTAAGCTTGTATTTATTACATACACTCACCGGCCACTTTATTAGGTACATCTGTTCAATTGCTTGGTAACACAAATTGATAATCAGCCAATCATATGGCAGCATCTCAATGCATGTAGGCATTTAGACGTGGTGAATACAACTTGCTGAAGTTCAAAGCGAACATCAGAATGGGGAAGATAGGAGATTTAAGTGACTTTGAATGTGGCATGGTTGTTGGTGCCAGACAGGCTGGTCTGAATATTTCAAAAACTGCTAATCTACTGGGATTTTCAAATATAGCCATCTCTAGAGTTTACAGAGAATGGTCTGAAAAAGAGAAAATATCCGGTGAGCAGCAGTTTATACTATTGTATTCTGACATTGGCTGAAAGCACTGATCGAATGCTGGTTTTACAGTATTACTATTTGACAGAAGCCATTCTGTTGAACAGACAACAGTGCACTCTGATGTAGAGACAGCTAGTTACTGCTCAACCAGCTGATTTTTGGTCTTTGTATACCCTGCTTTACACCATAGGAAACAATTTATTCTATTGGTGTAGCAATTGATTGCTACTCTTTCTATGGACTACTCTTAAATAAAAGTTGCATTGAGGAAGATGTCAGTGCAAATGTTGTCAATCATTGTAGCAAACAGGACAATTTTTTTTTTTTTCGCTTAGTAATAACTCATTTACCTAGCACAGAAAGGAGAAGATTTAATGGGGTTTTGTTAGTAAACTCCAATGAAATGAGCCTATTTTTAGTATGCTACTCAGTTGGCATGAAGGTTTGGCATCTCAGAAAGATTAGAAAGGTGGAATCTCTAGTTCATTTATATATTGGATGTAATTTTAAATTGTTTTTTACTCAGTTTGTGAAGTTACACATTACATCTTAAAGTAGAACTATAGGCAAAACCTTTTTTCTCATTTTGGATAGCATAAAGGGTGGTTATTACAACTGTCAGATTTTTTTTTGCCATGTGTGTCGCATTGGCAAATCCTTGCAAATTAACATAATCCATTGGGGCCCCCTAGGTCACCAGAACTAGTGCCCCCATTGGGAGATTTCCCCACTATTACTTTTCTGGGGAAATACCAAAATTTGGGATTTCCTTTTTTTTCACTTTCAAGGATAACTGTAAACAGAAAGAATAGGGTGAATCTCCCTAACGGGGATACAGACAGTAATAAAATATATGCAATAAACATAATAGGTGTTCTAATCCAGCTTTTCCAAAACTAACACAAATGTTTTGTCTTTAGTTAGACATTAAGATCACAGATCCTGTACCTGTGGGATTTAAACTTAATTTTCCTGTAAGAACTTTTTTTTTTTTTGCTTTACTTCAGAGTTCTGCTGGTTAGCATGTGTAAACTGCTCTGAAATCTCCTCAACAAGATGTTGGGTTTACTAATCAGTAGGTTTCAGACAGGAAAACTGAGTAATGATGGACTATAGCAGATGTAACAGGCTGATGGTCAAGTAGGTACAGACAAGCAGAGCTGTGGATAAAGGGGTACCACCAGTCCTCCTGTACGTGGCCCAGGAAGCTGTCTGAATCAGATGTGGGCAGGGAGGGTGATCAGCGTGGCGGGGGGGAGCAATTACTGAAACCGATCCCTTGTATGGCTCCCTCTGCAGCAGCTGAAAGCTGGCTTCTTCTCTAACTCTTGCTGGCTTTCAGCTGCTGCAGCTGGAGCCATACAGGGGATTGGTTCCAGTAATTGTCCACCTGGTGTGCCTATCACCTTTCCCGTGCATCATACATTTCCCCCTGCTGCCCAGGCCCACCTGTGTGCCCTCATCCCCACAATGTTGCTGGCTTCCCTCCCCTACTTCCCACCAGCAGCTGCAAGCGCACAATAGGATCCTTCAGGATGGAGAGTTGGGGAAGGGTCTTCTAAATATGCCACATTTACCAGCCCCTTCCCTTTCTGAATGAACACAATAAGTGATCGGTACCAATCACTCATGGTGTTCATTCATAACTGAAGCATAGTAAACTGTGTTGTTTTTTTCTTTGAGGAGGGCCTTGCCATGTTGCCTGTATGGGGCTCCATGGTTTCTAACAGCAGCCTTGCAGACAATCTCACAAACACAGTCGAAATAATACGCTGGAATAATCCAAGGCATGAACAGTGAGACAAAAGTCAGAGACAGACAGACTTCATCTAGTTTGTCTTTTTGCTCCATGCATGAGCAAACAGACAAACCTGTTATTCGGGCTTAGACCTGAAACTGTGGCCTCTCTTTAAAGTCCAATAATTAAGGCAAGTGAGGACAGGCATGCACAGCAGTGTCCTGAGTAGTGACAGGCAGATGGCAAGAGTTCAAGGATGAACATAAAAGAGAATCAATGCAGGCAGGGAAGCCTGAGAATGTGTATGTTTTTCCCCACCCCAAAACACTTAAATCACATTTAAATGAAGAAAACAATAAATAGTAAAGGTCTGAGTCATTTTAAAATAAAGAATATTTAAATAACATATATCTCATTAGAAAAAAAAACCTTAAATATAATTCTTATGATTGATATACAGCTTGTAAACTTGCTAACATATTTTTTTAAGAGAACATAATTGGCACTGTTGAAAGGTCTACCATCTGTTTTGTTTCTGTCACACATACTTTCCATGATAAGATCAGTTATACTTGTTTACCTTTTATGTTTTGTACATATAATGCTATGGCAAGACTTATGACACTAAGCCCAACAGGACAGAATACAGCCAATCAGGGGTTGATAGTGCATTCTTGGAAATACAGTATATCCATTCTCCAATTACAGTAATCATTCTCAGAACAGCAGAGAAATGGTTCTTTATCCATTAACAGAGTATTCATATTCTCATGAATATTCTTAAATATTTATTTCTGCCTAGATGATTGTAATATCATGTTGGCTTATGAAAATGTTAGGTCATAGCTACATGTACTGTAGACAATGTAACTGTTCTTAAGCCTGTGAGGTTATAGGGTTCAACCACAGCTAGCTACTCTACCCGATCTACAAGCTGGCTTCTTATATTACATTCTATACCCCAAAAAAACAACATTTTATTTTTTTTATACCTTTTTGGCTATGATTTGAGCCTTTATTTGTTTTATCAGAAACACATATATGCCCCATTTCATTAAGCATCTCAAGGGGGCTGTTTAAAATACATAAACAAATGTATACATTATAATCCATCTCAACCTGTTTGGTTTTTTTGATAAACAGGTATTTTCAAGGAAAGATAGTGTTTTCATGTTTTGTTTTGTTTTGTTTTAGAAATGTTACTTCCTTTTTTTTTAAGGGTCATGCAGCTGGGAAGTCTGTGTGATTTTGTAATTTGATTTTAGCTCTACTTAATATCGAATAAATTAAAATGTGTGGAAAGTTACATTATTTTATTAGGAAGGAAGAATAGAAAAGCATTGTAAAGATGCAGAAACATAAAAATGGTTCTAAAGACAGCTGATTGACAGCCTTAAGTCTGTTCCTGTGAGCTGTGTGGAGGGGGTATGTCTCTTCCCTCTAATCAGTTCTCAGAGCTCTCCTGTAATTTCAGCTCTCCACCCCCTTTTTTCTAAACACTCAGACAAGCTTTATACATTCTGGACATTGAATGGATGTAGAAAAGAGAATACCGCAGATAAACAGGTACAGCTTATGTAGAAGGATTTGTTTCATCTCCGTGAATCACCTGAGGCCAGTCACTTCACTGGGTATATGTGAGGATTTACAAACACTTGAATGCATTAATGCATTAACCCTTCTGGGTGCAGCTTTTCCTCAGCCCCTTTTATATATATCTGAGCCCAATCTTGATTTAACAATGTGCATGAGAGCTTTGGCTCTCCCAGATCTCTCTCTGCTCATTCTCTCACACAGCAGCAGGAGCCATTGGCTCCTTCTGATGTCAATCACAGCCGGTGAGCCAGTGAGGAAAGAGCGGAGGGCAGGGCCTAGCCATGCTCTGCGTGCAAATAGACAATGTCCATTCACACAAGCATGGCTTGCGAGTTGGGGGCACATAGCGGGGGGGGAGGAACCAGGACCACCAGCAGGGGACCCAAAAAGAAACCATTGCACAGAGCAGGTAAGTATAACATGTTTTTTTTTTTTTTTAATTACAAACTTTAGAATTACTTTAGGCATGATGCAACATTAGCCAACCAGTTGTTGTTATGTGCATGTATCATTTATGTATTACATTTTACACAATAGAAAGATATTAATTCTCGGTGATAATATATTTTTACAATAATCACATCAAATTTGCAGGTTTATTAAAAGAAAATAAAGAGAATGAAACAATTCAACACAGTATTATACATAGCTTATAAAAGTCATATTTCAACATTTAAAGGGCAAGTATAAAAATTTCATAAAGCCTATTATATGACAAAAGCTTAATGATTAAATACAGTTTAAAAATAAATACCTTTTGCCCTGAATGAGTTAAAATATAAAATAGCTCTTGCTGCAATATTTACCCTAACTCTGGTGATGCTCCCTGCAGACTTATTGCTTTGTGTTCCTGAACCAGTCCTCCTGCAGGTTAAATGATCAGTGAGAATGGAACTCATTCAGAATATCATTCTTGGGCCTTATTTACACTTGTGGTTGGGGACAATAAAACTGTACGGTTGAGCTGAGTTTTTAAGTCCTTCCAACCACTTCAGCTTAAGTTGCAATGGCAGTGAATCTGGGTGTATACATACTGTTACAGCAATGCTTTGCATCACAGCATGCCAACATTTATTGCCCCCATCAAGTAAACAGGGCTTCACAGAAAACACTCTACAACATTGAGGTTTATAGAAGATAAAACAGGTGGCGAGGAATGAAAATATTGGAGTGGAATTGCTAAAGACTCTTTGTCCCTAGAGCATAGTAAATGTGGTAAAACTCTGCTGATTTCCACCATCCAATCAGGTCTGAATGTCTTCAGTTTTAGGAGAGGCCCCCATATAAATTTAAGGGAACTGGATGCTCAAGGGCGAGTTAGGTAGATTAGGCCAGGGTCCTCACAGACTTTTATAGGTATGTTGCCTGACCACCTACAGTCTCCAAAGAGGACTCCATACAAATTTAAGAGGACTGGCTGCTCAGGGGGCGGGTTGAGTAGTTTATATCAGGGGGACTGGGCAAAGTGTGTTAGTTAGTTTGGATCAGGGCCCTGGTACACTGTATAGGTCTTTCATCTGAGCATCTAGTCTTAGGAAAGGACCCCATACAAATTTAAGGTGGGTGACCACTCAAGAGCAGGAACTGGGAAAAGTGGATGTGTTCTTTATCAGAAACTACACTTACACTTTCTGGCAACTTAAAAAGACTTTCATAGTAGTTGATTGGTTTTACTTGTTGCTTGAACTTGCTCTTTAGTTTGCAGTCCCACATGTTTTAGATTAAATATAAAAACAACAAGGTCAGTTTATTTTCCAACATTTTTGTTATGCACTTACTTCTGAAAAAGGCATACGTAATATGTAACTTGTGTTTTACATGGACTACATGTGTCTTTGTTATAAACTCAGTTATTGAAAAACATTACAAATAAGTAACATGACATTCTGCTAAATGAATATTAAAAATATATATATATATATATATATATATATATATATATATATATATATATATATACATATATATATTTGCAGAATAATAAATGCCTAAACGTGCTGGCAAAGAGAACATTGTCAGGCATCATGAATATAAAACAGACTTTAATTCTTTTGTCAGGCTTTTCCATGTTGACAGTTAGAGAGGAAGGTTAATGAGTTCTAGGACCCAAACTGTTTTACAGTGTTAATGAGGTCACATACTTACAGTAAGTACACCAATTTTAAATTAATCCCAGGTTTAAATGTCTCAATTAAATGTATCACTTTTGGCAACCATTTATGGCTAGACAGTATTACACTGGCTGAAAGAACAGAACTCCTTCCTATTTTTGATAACCAGTTATAGGGATAATTGTGCATGTCACAGCTGGCTCTCTGTAATTTTACAACACCATCAGTGTTTCTTTTAGAGGAATGTGAAATGTTATAAAGTAAAGAAAACTATAACAATATTGCTTAGGGTAAAAGGGCTTTATAGTCTGTCCTTTCTGTTTGTAAAGGATGTCATCTTTTATAAAGGCCACATAGTCCTGGGCAGGGTTGCTAACTCACCCCTTTAATTACTGACACTTCTCAATAAGGGCATGGTCAGCCTAAGGCATAAGTGAACTAGAAGGCTGCTTGGTGCCTTTGGCTATCACAGGGGCCCCAAGTGAACTTGCATAAATAATTTATATTGCCACATGGTTTTCTAACCTAGTTAATATGTAAACACAAAACATGAATAGAATGGAAATAAGCACACCTTTTGCTCTGTTGTGAAACCAACTAAGGCATTACAATATGTTACATGTGTTTGTGTCAGCTAGAGCATAACGTCATGCTGATAAAATAAACTGTACACATTGCGATGTTCTGTTCAATAGCACTATGCTGTTAAACCTCCACTATGGAATGACAAGATTGGTTTCTCCATGTTTGATTTCCCTATCTGTACAGACTCAGACAGTTAAAATGCAATTCTAATCATACCAGGAGCTTCATTAGTACTTACATTGGTAAACATTCCTTTTCTTTTGCCCCAACCTATGGTGCAGCTATATTGCAGATTGCTAGAGGGACCTGATATACTGTTAGAGGCAAACACTCAGCTCATTCAACAATCCCTCTGCGATCAATTCCTAGTAGTTTAACGCTAAACTCCAGGTTGGGCACACATCTGACCAACCACCCCCTCGCTTGCATGTTCTTTTGTATATATTGTATAATACATACTAGTTTTCTACATCTCTTTGTTTTGATAACAGAATGTGTGTGGTTTTCTACCTCTTTCATTTGGTGGTGGGCATTCCTTATCCGTGTGCTCAATGGCAGCTACGTGATGATGTGTATGCGTCACTTAGTATGTCAGTATTATGAACCCAGAGCTATATGATGATGAACCCTTTAGGGGTGTACTTGGCTTTCTAGAATCACAGAAAGTGGCATCCTACTATTGTGCTGTTTACTTTATTTTGTTTATTTTTTGGTTTACAGTTGAATTGGGCTTGAAAGACCTACAAGCACAGATGGCTGCATGTTGTCCTATTGAAAAGTGGGAAACTTACACAATTAATACTTGACAACTGTCACAGCTCTGTCCACAGCAGAAGTATGCAGAGACCTGGCATTCCTGCAAGTACCTTGCATGGCCACAAAAATGCACACTGGCGAACATCTATGCGCATTGGCACACAAATGAGAGCCAGAACACGCATGTGCACTGGCACACAGTTACGCATGCATTAGCCCAGTTTGGTGCCAGGCGGCCTTTATAAAGAAGCCCATCACTCTCTCAAATTGCTGGTTGATCTCTGGCTCCCCAGTACCATTGTCCCATGTTCCCTGGCTATTGTGATCTGCTGTTATTGACTCGACTTGTGCCTGGACCTGTCTTCCCTGCCTTTTTCCTGATCTGACCTTTACTTGGCTAACAGATATTCTTACTTGCTCTCGTTTGTATGACCCCTGCTTGGCTAATGGATATTCTCACTTGCTCTTCTGTGTATGACCCCGGCTATCCATCTGACTACGTCTGCTCTAATCCCACCTGGCATCTGATCTTGGCTCCGACCAGCTACTCTGCTGTCCTCTGCTACTCTGAAGGCCTGCTATCTCTCACAGGTGCCACCTGTCTGCAGACACCATTCCAGGGAATCAACTCTGCTCCTGGGTGTACCTCTGACAAGCATCCTCAGTCAGATCATCTTTACAAGCACTCCTGCAGGCGATCCATGATACTTTGGGCCTGACTCCTTCTGTCCCATCCCCAGGAGAGTCTGGAACTTAGGCATGAGGAAAGCCCTCTCTTCATTGGCCTCCAGCACCAGGCACGTCATAACAACTATTAACTGGTTAGAAAAAAAAGACATTTTTACATTTTTCTAAAACCTTATTGGCAGACTTACTGAAGATATTCCATAAAATAGGGAAAGACTGGGTGTAAAATGTTTGTATTGCTTGCAAAGTTGGAAGACAGATTTCTTAAGGCTCACTCACAAGGGTAACTGGGGGTGTATTAAAGGAAGTGGTTGAGCCATGATATTGCCACCTCCAAATTGCCTACCTAAACTGCAGCATTCAGCTGCTCAAAACTGTACACATTTCATGTGTGTGATGCTTGTTTCGCAGTTTCTTCAAGAATGTTGCATCTGGCAGTCAGTACTGCTGACAAATGAGATCTATTTGCTTCCCTTTTCCATTCCCTTTTGCAAAATAGGACAAATAGTCAGCTAGAAATATTATTCAGAGGGTTTTTTAGGAAAAACATAACACATGGGGATATTGGGGTAGGGGCAGGTGAAAGGGCCATAATGTTGAGACAAGGGTGTGACATGGATGGATGACATGGGAAAGGTGAGGAGCCAAATGTGTAAGCGATGATGGAATGATGGAGGTTGGTAGGGATAACTGGGAGTCATGAGAGGGACCCTGTGAGGTTGATTTACTAAAACTGGAGAGTGCAAAATCTGCTGTGGCTGTGCATGGTAGCCGATCGGCTTCTAACTTCAGCTTGTCCAATTAATCTTTGGCAAAAAAAAAACCTAGAAGCTGATTCTATGCAGAGCTGCACCAGATTTTGCACTCTCCAGTTTTAGTAAATCAACCCCTATTTGTGCTTGGATCAGGAGGAAGGAAAGCAGTGTGGAGAAGGCTGGTGGCATACTCTCCATGTGCATCTAAGAAAGCCTCTCCTTGCAGCTGAACTGCAAGTCAAAAGATAAGTCTGCATTTCTCGCTTTAATGAGAGGCTTGCCAGTCTCAAAATAATGCTGCAGCAGAAGACTGCCCAGATGTTGTTTTTATCCCACAATGTATTCACCTACTGACAGCTTAAGAGATGGTCCAACCTTCTATGTATTGGGGCTCGCTCCTATTCTGTCTCAAGACCCAGAGAACACTTTATTAGAGTTTAAGATAGAGACAGATGCATATACTATATTTGTGATAAAGTTTAAGAAGATAGATAGACAGATAGATAGATAGATAGATAGATAGATAGATGGATAGATAGATAGAAAAAATGAACGTAGATGGACATACAGATGAAAACTGTAGGTATAGTGATAAAGAAGGCAAGATACGTATATGCATATCTCTATACCTGCCAGATTCATGGAGCCAAGGATGACACCTCCTCTAACTCTACAGGTGTTGGTGGGTTAGATAACCACTTCAAGTCCGACACATACTGTACCTCCTTGGCATAATGATGTAGCATAACTGTTATATACTTACTGCCATTTTGCACTCAGGATAACCCCTATATTATCAGATTACAAACCAAACAAGCCCCTGCTGTCATTAAGACCAAGTGTATTATTTTGCAGTACTAGTACAAGGTGGGCGAGGGTAAATAGAATAGTGAAACTCTACTACTAATCCCCACTTACTGAACTTGGACAATGCCCATAATTCAGAGTGGCATCCATTATCATGGCCAGGGGCGGACTGACAACTCATGGGACCCCCGGGCAATAGGGGATCAAGGGGCCCCTGTGCCCTTGCCCACACTCAAAAAAGCTTATAAAAAAGGTACCAGGGGCATTTCATGGGGCCCCCTACTGACCCCGGGCCCTCGGGCAGTGCCGAGTGCTCGAATGGTCAGTCCGCCCCTGATCATGGCTATCTTCACTGAACTGCTCACTCCTGACTCCATTTTGAATGATTTGTTGTGCTGGACCAACCAGTGTGGGTGATTTGAATGCCATCAGTACCTCCTGCAGAAAGGAGAGCTGCACCAATGGATGCAACCCCAAATAGCGCAAGAAAGGTAACTGAGCAGAGGCTGTGATCAGTGGTTCTTACATTACACTTACTCATGCCCACCTTGCACTTAGTCCATAAAATATAGATGATGTCTTCAAAGATACAGTGGAAAGTTCACACAATTACACATCCCAGTGCATCCCTTATTCAGATAAAAAGTAGTCACTTATTAGGGAGGGATAAATATTTGAATTGAATGCTCAGGAGGACTCAGTCCCTAAGCATGGGCTATCATGGTCTCTAATTTAAGTGAATGGGAGAGAAAGGACAACCCATCTTTGTGGCTGGTAGCACATAATTTTTCATGCCCATGGTAATGAGGCCTTAGCACCACATCTACATTTTAGTTTATTTATTTGTTTTATTGCACTTTTGATCTTGATGGTTTCTGACAATTTTTATACTGTCAGAAGCAAATGAAATACTGCCTTTATTCCACTGCCAATCTATCATGTCTAGCTTTGTGCAATAATGACCACTGAAATAAAGGCAATTATCACATTTTTATTAAAAACCTAAAGAAAACTAAACCAATCTGGAAAATTATTAAAGACTAAGCAAAAA
Organism: Staurois parvus; assembly: GCF_062004578.1. NCBI lineage: Eukaryota > Metazoa > Chordata > Amphibia > Anura > Ranidae > Staurois > Staurois parvus. Next base: position 3,719,911 of record NW_028317866.1, on the reverse strand, counting down.
ATCTGTCACCTGCATTATAATTTAGACTTTTTAAAATATACTATAGTAATGTGGAGGTCCCATTGAGCACAACAAGGAACATGTCACATTTCCACTTCTGGAAATGTTTCTGCACAGTCTTCGGGGTATGGGTTCTCTGCAACAGAATGAAGCTCTGCAGTGGAAGAGGTTAGAAAAGGTGAGTATTTACTTGTTTTTTTTGCAGACAACTTTTGCAATATATTTAAAGAATAACTTCACTTTTGTTGAGATAAAAACAGTCCGCTCTGGGTAATCACATGGCATGGATTTTAAACTTTGTTGCAGATTCCTACCTGTTTTTGCTCTGAAGGAATAGCTCTTTGTTAGACAATGTCCTGTGAAGAGTGGGTCTTAATAGCAGTGACTAATTAATTTTAATCAGCTGCTGAACTTGTGTGAGAACTGAGTGTTCTGAATAGAAAAGTTGCAGTGTTTGTATCCCTTTGAAAGTAATTAACCCTTAGGGAATATTTCACCAAAAATATTTTTTTTGTTGCTGAAGAGGAAGCCTAAAATCTGACTTGTATCTTAGTGCAGACTTCCAGGGAAATCAGTGAGCCAATCACACAGAAGCAGAAATTCACATTTCTATGGAAGTTCTGTATATTAAATGTGTACAGAAGACCTGCAGATTGTCATATTGCATTTTTACAGAAAATTAAAGCAGCTGCAGATTAAAAAGAAAAGGTAATTTTAAAAAATAAAATTAATTAAAATATGACTTGTGTAGCAAGTGTATATACTATATTATCTTTTTTTATTTGGTATTTTTTTCCCGCAAAAGTGGAGTTACCCTTTAAGCAACAGAGCCACTTAAAATGCTTGCAAGGAGAATATACATATGTATTCCATGCACAATACCTGGAACTGTGTAGCTTAAATCTGAAGTCAGGGATAAGCAAATATTGTCTAAATACAAGAGGCTTGAGTATTCTTACTTGCATTGTGGCTTGCTTTGTGAATTTATTCCAGATCTGTGCAGTAATTCAGTGAGAAACTTTGCCTCTGTGTAGGAGATTCCTGTAAATGAATCTCAGACACTGCAGCTCTTCTTTTCTTGTGCAGGTTGCAGGAGGACTGGTGATTTTTTTTTTTTTTTGGGGAGGGGGGGCTTTGTTGTAACTTAAAGTGATTATAAACTTTCATGGTCTAAAAAAAAAGGGTCATACTAACCTGTTCTGTGCAATGGTTTTGCACAGAACAGCACTGATCCTCCTCTTCTCAGGTCCCCAATGGAGCTCCTGGTCAGTACCCCCATAGCAATCCGTTTACTATGGGAGCACTGTTGCATGTTCACTTCTGAGCCAGCTCTGTGTCCATTAACACACAAAGCGTGGTTCGGCCTGCACCACTCTCTCTTCTCACTGGCTATGATTGACAGCAGCAGGAGCCAATGACTTCTGCATTCATTAAAATAAATTCTGCTTTTAGAACCACTTTAAAGGTTTTATACTTTTTTCCACATTTTTTTATTATCACATGAGTGCAGATCATGCTCCATTAGCTTATTCTCCTGCCACATATGCTGGCCAAAGTGACAGCAAATCCTAGAAGTGGTGTAATACATGTTGCTGGCATGTTCATTCTAGTTAGGGAAGATCAGTGAATGGGTGAATGCAATGAATAGGATTGGGTGCTACTGCTGCATTTAAGTCAAGCTAAATGTGAAAGTTTTGCACAGAGCAGCACTGATCCTTTTCTTCTCAGGTCCCCAATGGAGCTCCTGGTCACTCCCTCCTGCTGAGTACCCCCACAGCAATCTGTTTACTATGGGAGCACTCGTGCATGTTCACTCCTGAGCCAGCTCTGTCTGTCCATTGACACACAGAGCGTGGCTCGGCCCTGCCCCACTCTCTCTTCTCACTGGTTATGATTGACAGCAGCAGGAGCCAATGACTTCTGCATTCATTAAAATAAATTCTGCCCTTAGAACTACTTTAAAGGTTTTATATTTTTTTCCACATTTTTTTTTATCACATAGGGGACTAAAAGTCCCCTATGTGACAGCATTTTGTTTAGGTGGGATCTCTTTAATGATATATCAGAGGTCTATTTGAGCCCTGATGTCTTACCTGAAAGCCAATTGAGTTCAGATCATGCTCCATTAGCTTCTTCTTCTGCCACATATGCTGGCCAAAGTGACAGCAAATCCTAGAAGTGGTGTAATGCATGTTGCTGGCATGTTCATTCTAGTTAGGGAAGATCAGTGAATGGATGAATGCAATGAATAGGATTGGGTGCTACTGCTGCATTTAAGTCAAGCTAAATGTGAAAGTTATAAAAACAAGTACACATCCTAATCACATAATGCCAAAATTTGATGTCATTAATGCTGTCTGTAAAAATGTTACCATTCCATAACACCATATACAGCTTCCTGTCTGCCCTATAGCAATAATACTGCTACAGGGCATCACAGGTGCGCTAAATTACATATACTGTATATATACATACACGTGATTTTGCACTTCCGGGTAGGGGGCGTGCGCGAGCTGCATGCACGCTCTACCTGCGGCACTACTATTCACCAGCATCCGGTGATCAAGGAGCATTATCAACAGTGGGAAAGAACTGTATGCAAACAATACAGTTCTCTCCCCTGTCAGCTCCTGCACACTGTTTTGCATGGCTCTGCATAGCAGAGCCAAGCAAAGCAATGTGCTTACAGTTGAAAGCACTAACACAGCACACAGTAAAACAGCACACAGCAGACAGTTAACCCTTTGATCGCCCCAGATGTTAACCCCCTTCCTGCCCATTGCCATTAGTACACTGTCAGTACTTTTTATTAGTACTGATCACTGTATTGGTGTCACTGGGGATGTCAGTGACACCAAGCCAGTTCCCTCCAGTGTCAGAATGCCCACCACAGTCCCGTTATAAGTCGCTGATCGCTGCCATTACTAGTAAAAAAAAAATTCCAGTTTATATACCACCATTTGTAAACGCTATAACTTTCACTTAAACCAATTAATTTACACATATTGGAATGTGTTTTAGCAAAGACATGCAGCAGAATAAATTTTTACCTAAATTTATGCCGAAATTTGATTTTTTTAATTTTTTACTGGACATGTTTAATAGCAAAAAGTCAAAAATTGTGTTTTTTTCTCAAAATTGTTGGACTTTTTTTTTTATAGCGCAAAAAATAAAAAATGCACAGGTGATCAAATACCACTTAAAGAAAGCTCTATTCGTGGGGAAAAAAGGATGTAAATTTAATTTGGGTGCAGTGTTGTATGATCGTGCAATTGTCAGTTAAAGTAACAAAGTGCCATAATGCAAAAAATGGCCTGGTCAGGAAGGGGGGGTAAATCCTCTGGAGGGCAAGTGGTTAAAAGCATTTCCCAAACATGTAATGTAAAGGACTGGTGTTTTTTCCATGTTGCCCATGAAGTTGCATTAAAAGGTCTAATGATGAACCAGATGTACCTGTGTTCGGTTTGGGATACGTTTGGCAAACGTTACCAAAGTTGGTAGCTGAAACTCAGAAATCAGTTATTACCATTTTCTAGGTTAACCACTTGCTGTCAACTGTACACATATATACGACCTTATTGAAGCAGGTCTTCTTTCATAAGACCTCATGTATGCATATATGTGTTTGTGCTGGGAGTGCAAGAGTCCCAGGTCTCGTACTAATGATCTGGAACCAGGAGTCCTGTTCTAGATCACCTGATCACTGTGATAGCCTCTGGTGATCAAAGTGATCAGTCACTGTTTAGTTTACTACTGTGTTTTTTCTCTTCTGAATGCGAGTGTTTTTTCACTCCTTGCGAGTGAAAAAAAATGAAAACAAACCAAAGTGTGACCGAAAAAAAGAGAACTAAAAAAAATTAAAGAAAAAATAGATAGATCAGGGTTTCATCTAGGTCAGTGTGAGGGTTTGGGTTAGGTTCAAAGGTCAAGTTCAGAGTCAAAGGTCAAGGTATTTTACGTAGGATTAAAAAAAAGCATTTTTAAATTAGTATCATCGTCAGTTGGTGTCAGTGAGTTTTATATAAACAAAGCAAAATGCACACTGTTGTTTCTTGACCCTATTACGGGTACAGAGAGCAAATAACATCCATGTATGTGGCATCTCTGTGATTGTCAGGAGAAGGAGAATTTATTTTGGATAGTTCTTTGGTTGTAGGCTATGGTAGGTTATGGTAGTAGATTGATTTTTTTATTTTTTGTTAGCACTATTTTTTCTGTGGCGTAGTACATAATATAGTTATATGGTAGTAGCAAGAAATATACAGCTTTTAAGACCAGATAAAAGCCAAATTTGTCCTGAAAAGACAAGGTATTTATCTGGACACACTAAGTAGTTGCAATGATATGTACAGTTTTATTACACGTCAAAGTTACATTGTGTTCAGGAGTTAGGATTTGTTTTACCCTCTGTCATGAAGGGGTTTATAGGCAATGGATTGTCAAACAAATGGCATGAGGGACAGCACTGCCCTGAGTGGCGTGTACCAATGCAACAGAAATATTTAAAAATACTTTTTGGAGGGGAGCGGCAACTTTAATAATGAGTAAAATGAATAATTAAAAATGCTAAATTCCTGTAAATAACAAACCTGGGGATATCCTCAACCTGTTTTTGAAGTAGCACATCTGTGCAATGTATACAGCCTACTACAGCAAAACTGACATTTGCAAAGTAAAGAAAAACAATGTTTAAAATGTCAGTAAATGACAGCATCCAGCATCTTCTTTCTGTTTGTAAACAAAATGGTCAGGTATTCCCTTAATCTATAACAAGCTTTTATTCTAGATGAGGGTCTGGTATAGATGTAAAGGGGGATGCAAAGAACAAACAAAAAAAAGTATGGGGTCTGCCTCAAAATCCATACTAGGCCTTCACCTGCACCACACCAGGCTGCATGTCCTGAACATGGGGAGGATACTGTGTGCATGAGTGGCTTATCAGAATATGGAATTCCCCTTTTAAAAATAAGGAGCCCACAGATAATGGCTGACCCTATGTGAATGCTGCTTCTGGAATGACAGCAGTCACTCCGTCAGTTGTTCCTCCGAAGCCTGGATAATATATGACAGCATGGGAATCTTTCCCATTTAATAGCGTGCAGCAACAGCCCTGAAGAAGGGAAAGACTTTTGTCTTGAAACACATTGGTTTGATGTACTTGTTGTTATTCTCAATAAATGCCTCTTAAACACTTGCCCTCCAGAGGATGTACCCCCCTTCCTGACCAGGCCATTTTTTGCAATACGGCGCTGCGTTACTTTAACTAACAATTGCGCGATCATGCAGCGCTGTCCATAAATTACATTTATGTCCTTTTTTTCATACAAATAGCGCTTTGTTTTGGTGGCATTTGATCGCCTCTGCGTTTTTTATTTTTTGCGCTATAAACAAAAAAATGTTTACAACATTGAAAAAAAACAACATTTTTGACTTTTTGCTATACAACATATCCAGTAAAAAAATAAAAAAAATCAAATTTTGGTATAAATTTAGGCCAAAATGTATTCTGCTACATGTCTTTGCTACAAAAAAAAAACATGTAAATTAATTGGTTTACGTGAAAGTTAAAACGTCTACAAATGACGATATATATATACTGGAATTTTGTTTTTATCTACTAGCAATGACGGCGATCAGCGACTTATAGCGGGACTGCGGCGGGCATTCTGACACTGGGGGGGGGGAACTGACTTACTGCCATTGACATCCCAATGACACTAATACAGTGATAAAAAGCACTGACACTGTTCTAATGACACTGGGCAGGAAGGGATTAATATCTGGGGTGATCAAAGGGTTAACAGTGTGCAATTTTACTATGTGTGCTGTGTGTGTTTTCCTAGGGAAACATACTGCTGTGTATCTCTCTGCTGTGTTGAGAAATACACAGCAGCATGTTACTGCTGGCAGGAGAGAGACCTGTGTTGTTTACACACAGGTCTCTCCCCTGTCAGTGGTTCTCGGCGATCGCTGGGAAACCCCCCAGCTGGGACCCAGTGGTCGACATCTGTAGCTGCCAATGGCAGCATGGGTAGGGCAGTGCACATGTGCCCTCTACCCAGAAATGCAGAATCACATATATACATGATTTTGCGTAGCCCTGCTGTCCTGTAGCACTATTTCTGCTATAAGGCGGTGGGGACATGCTTAACCATCAAAATTGCATTTTTTTGGACATCGGGTGCTCCTTCTTTCCTATTATTCCTATGTCAATGAGTAAGGTGAGTAAGGGGTACATTGAATCCTTACTCATTTACAAAGTAAACAGTAAATAAGAACACTGTTTCTTTTTGACCAGTCCTATATACTGCTGCTAAATGTATCACAGATATGACTAGGCCAAACACTCATTTAATTTGTTCAGAAAACCTTCAAACAAGCAAAATTCGAACTGATAGCTCATTCCTAAAAAGGACTCTCCCTGCTGTAAATTTTTCTTTTTAGCTTGCTTTGATAAACATCCCTCATGGCAGTGCTCAGCTCCCTATGATTTTAAATAATATTTTGCCTATTAAAGTGGAACTTCACTCTCTCAGTCAACTGTGACTACTTTGGATCCTTATGCTGCCAACATTAGTAAATAGATAAGAAAGTATTTCATATTTATTTGTTTTAAACTATGTTTTCAATTTCTTGAGTAACTTCCTAATTTCCATGCCTAGGCAAAAGATGTCATACATCCCAGGAGTCTTCAGGAGGGGGGGAGAGGCTTTTTCAGCTAAGCACACAATCCTGCTTGCATGCCTGAACTAAGGGCAGATGAATTCCAGGAAGTAATTGCTATATGAATAATCTGCCCATACTCAAGTTGGCCACAGGCAGAAACGCTAGAGGGTGTTTTTCTAAGTGATTTCTCAGCTAAATAAGGCATGGAGCTATGGATGGATGGATAGGTTTGCTTTAAACATTAAAAATGAATTAAATACTGCTTTTTGTTTGTTGTGCTCAGATACAATGTAGCTCCGCTTTATCTGTGAAAAGGCCAGAATTTAACAACAGGGTTAGCCCCTATAGATTTCAATGTGATTTGCTGTTATGTTTGGGTTTCATGAATTTTAGACAGGATTGATAAACCCTGAAAATTTAACCTGGGAAGATACACCCATCTCTAATTGTTCGCAAAAAATATATGACTGTGTTTTTCTAGAGCTGCAGAGAGTCTTTGTCTCTTCCCTTAGCTGCTTTCCTGCTGTTTTTTGGTGTATGTGTCCATAAGCAGCCAGAGAGGGCTATAATAAATGAAAATTCACAAACTGTAAATATGTTGTTGTGATTCTTCATCTTTATACCTGTGATACAAGCCACTGAGTGTCTGCAATACTAAACAAGATGCATAGGAATTAAAAATAAACAATGTAACTATACAGTATAAAACAAATCAATAAATTATAGCAAAATGTTGGATGTAGTACACAAAGAGACTCACCATTAATACAACAAAAAGTCTTGAATAAATTATTTTACATTAACCAATCCATTTGATAATAGCAGTATAACGAGATAAAGAATTACAGTATATCACAAGCAAATGATTAAAGGGTCATTGTAAAGTCTCCTTCACAAAATAATAACAATTCATATTCTAAGCATCTGTCCTCATCCTTTAATTACCTTTGACTAATAACTTGTTACACAAGTCCACTAAGAGTACAAAATGTTTATACACTTGAATGCACTAATGCTCTGCTTTTAATTACGAATAAATTCTAAAATGATCTGTTCAGGTGAATATTATTTAAACATGTACTGTAAATACTCACTTTGATGGATACATGTGGTATTTCAAAATCTTTACAACTATCACGGAAATCACCACTGATCTCAGAAAATCATGTGTTTTAGCATTTGTTTTAGTTTTCCTTTACTTTTGGTAATGTAAGAATAACATGGTACAATTATGCTAAATTTTCCAAGTTAGCCATATTATCAAATGGCATCACTTTAAAGTTTTCTGTGCATTCTCACAGGAGACTGTTCTACTAAAGATGTGAGTTCCACTGGCTGTTGTTCTCTGAGGGTGCCACAGGAATGGCTCTCCCATAGTTATTAAAGCTCAACATGATGCACATCTAGCTTTGCAAATACAAATTGACACAAGTTTAATGACACAATTGACACAATCAATAAATGTTTTTTATTCTGACATAAATCCCCTTAATTTATGATAGGAGATCAGGGATTGAAGAAATAAAGTGTGTATAGAAAATAATCACCCCCTTTAAAATAATCATATTTTGTTGCTTTGCAGCCTGAAATGAAGACAGACACAGTTTTTGTTTTATCCAGCTGTATTTACTCAGTGCAGCCTATAACATCCAAGTGAAAGATATAACACCAACATGTCAGAAATATTTTTTATAAATTCAAAAACAGAATCACTGAGTTTGGAAAAAGGACCACACCCTTGTGTTAGTATTTTGTTAAACCGCCTTTTGCTTTAATTACAACCTTTAGTCTGTTGAGTTATGTGTCTACTAACTTTGCACATCTAGACTTTGCAATATTTGCCCACTCTTCGTTACAGAACTGCTCACCTTCAGTTAAATTTGATGGTGACTGGGGGCGTGGTCTGCCGCGGCTGGAAGATGGCCGCATAGAGAGGGAGCTCCCGCCGGCCGGATCCCTCTGAATCGCCGCACAACGGAGCGGGGTGAGAGAGAGCTGCCACAATATGGGGAAGACTGACCGGACCTCATCCGGTGCCCGATCGCGCTCCCCATGGAGCCAGGGTGTGCAGGGGAGACACATACAGGAGCTCTTCCGCTCCCAGCAGCAAAGGGAAGGGCCGCAGCCATCTCATTCTCCTGCTGCATCCCCCTCCCCCTCCCTCTCTACGGCTGCTGACACACCTCACCCTCCCTGATCTGACATGCAGGCAGCCCCAGACACAGTGCCTCAGCATGATGTCCCCCCTGCCTCACAATCTCTGTCCCTAAGGGATCTTCAGGCTGTGGCAGCTGACATTAAGGCCACCCTGACAGCCACACTCACTGCAGCATTGGGGGATCTGCATAATGATTTAAGGGCCATGGGTTCGCGATTGGAACACGTGGAATCCGCATCCAGGCAAACTGGATCCGCCATCTTTGATTTACAACATCAGTCAACGATACACGCGTCAACTATCAGAGAACTCCACAGGCATATTGAGGATTTAGATAACCGTGGCCGCAGGCGTAATATCAGAATCCGCGGTCTCCCAGAATCAGTAGAAAATGCAGATATTCCCAAGGCAGCAATGGCCATATTCAATAACCTCCTTGGTCGCCCGCCAGCAACCCCGATTGACATCGAACGTGTGCACAGAGCGATCCGCCCCAGGAGGGGAGACGCAGACCCACCCAGGGATATCGTTTGCTGCCTAGTAAGTTTTCCGCTCAAAGAAGATGTCCTCCGATGTGCTAGAGACAGAGGGCGCCTTCTATATGAGGGAACAGAAATACAATTGTTTCAGGACTTATCCAGCACCACCCTACGCCAACAGCGCGCTTTACGCCCTCTTCTGGATACGCTCCGATCGCGTAACATTCCGTACAGATGGAGGTTCCCCTTCTGTCTCTCTGTACAAGTTGGTGGTCATTCTTATAACCTGCGAACCCCTGAAGAACTGCCCTCTTTATGTGCCTCCATAGACATCCCACTGATTGACCTGCCTGATTGGTTCAGCTCCATGAGACTACCGCTATCCCAGGATTTGGTAGCCGAGGACAGTGCTATGGATTGGCGCGGTCAGTCTTATCGTAGAGGGCGGATGGCCCCATCGACCCCTCCGAGACCCCTCATAGGGGACGCCACGACTACCTTCAGCCCGACGGCCTCTCCGGCGCACAGGAGGCCACGACGCGAAACCTAATGGTCCCTGTCCTTCCCTCAATACTGCTTCTTCGATGCATACCCTGCTGAGTGTTTACATTCTACTGCGAATGCGCACCTTTTTTCGTCCACTCGCCCCAAATGTTCCAGTTGCGCACTTGCGCTCTCTGACCAATGCTCGTCGGACTCCTATTTTACTGTCTTTCCTACTTATCCGTCAAGATTACAGCCTGCGATTCATGGGACTCTGTCACTATCCTATACGAAAAATTTTGGGCCTCCACAGTGCCTTCCTGCCTTCCAAGAGGTCGGGCGTTGGCCTCATTCTAGCTGACTCGTCCTCTCACAAGAGGGAACAGTTTCTGGGCTCTGCCTTGCTAATCGTCACCTAGTTCTCCGCATCCCACAGCGAGTCCTCCGCCTCCAGTTGGTTATCGATTTGTGCCGTCTCCCAGCCTTCTATCTCCAATTACCATCCGGATGCATCCTGGGCGATGAAAGTCCTCCAGCCTCGTCTTCCTGGCAAGCTCTGAACTTCGCCCTCACGTCTTTGTGGACGTCCTGCTGCTCGCTTGGGGCTGTTCTGTGTTGATTTGTTCGCCCCCCCCACCCTCTCTGTGGACATTGAAACGCCTGGCCTTCCCAATCCTTCAGAAGTGATCCCTGCTCAATTTGTAACGTATATTTTATATTTTCTGTGTGCATATGTTAGTGTCTCTAAAATTCCACCGGGGGGTGGTTTGAGGGGAGGTGGTTATTTTAGGCGGGGACGGGTAACTGCTTTTTTTTAGGGGAGTGTTACTGTTCGTATAGTCAGTGGAGTCTGGTTGTGTGGATGAGCACCACCTCTCCCCGCTACTGGTTAGCCATTTCAACATGTCATTGAACCATATCATTCTCTCCAGCCCGGCTTTCACTTGGCCGAAATGGCATACCTAAGGGCCTGTGTGCCTTTGCTCACCCCCATGCTCACTTCCCTCCGCCTCCTCCTCCCCACTCCTACGCCATTCCGAGAGAGGTGATGCTCGCCCCCTTTGCTTCCCTGAGGGCGCCAGCTACTATATTTGTGTGTGGGGGAAGGGGGAGGGGGGTTTCCTGTGTCTTATTTAGTCCCCTTGATACTTATATTTTTGTGGGATTGATGACGGGCCCTGATCATAGGGGTCTTCATTGGTAACTGCTGAACAGGGGCTTATTGACTGCTCTTGTCATGCTCATTCATGTTTTGATATTGTTGACTTGTTATGTTTTTGCCTTGTGATGCGGTTTGCCTGTAATATGTGCAGGGGTCTTTCGCTATTCTCCGTTTAGCGAGGTGCCCCTTTACTGTCTCGCGCTCACCTTGGCTTAGGCTGTCCTTTCCACATGCGTTCACTCTGTATGTGCCTATACACTTCTTTCATACTAAGTGTAGCTAGACCCCTCGCTCGGCAACATTTCACTTGCGATACTTCTAATAAATTTGCCCAGGTCTTCTTCTTCTGCATGTTACATAACACTTCATCCCCCACGGAAGACCGGTACCCAAACCTTCTCTGTGCTCCACCCCTGCGGACTCCTGACACCACTTACCTCTCTCGAACCCCGCCCCCTTATTCTTGCCTTTTTTTTATAATTTCTTATAGGGGGCTACCGGCCGGCGGATGCGCACTTCCTGGTTTTACGCCGACCTCGTTCCCCACACAGTGAGCTCGGCGAGCTTCCACTGATCCTTTTCTTTTGGCTTCTATCTTTATCTTTTTTCTGAGCTTCTTTTTTTATCTCTGTGCTCCTCTTCCTTTTCCCCATCCTTTTCCCCTTTTTCTGTTTCTCTTTCTCTCACGTGGAACAGCGGGTCTGTTCCTCAAGCCGTATCCTATCTATAATCTTCTTTTCCACCCCCCCTTTTCTTTTTTTTTTTTTTTTCTTCTTTCCCCTCCCCCCTTTCTTTTCCCATCCCCCGAATCCTCGGCATACCGAAGCTTCGGGCTCCGGCTTCGCCTTCCAGCAGTCATGCTTTCTTCCACCTCACAGCCGGGACAATTGTCTCTGAAACTCCTTTCACTTAATATCAAAGGTCTGAACATACCCGAAAAGCGCTCCATGCTCCTCTCTTACTTACACAAACAGAAAGCGGATGTGGTCTTTTTACAAGAAACGCATTTTCGCCAAGACTCCATTCCAAAGCTTTACAATTTCTGCTTCCCCACGGTCCTCCACGCCACCAACCCCCTGGCTAAGTCTAAGGGGGTTGCGATACTAATCGCCAGACACCTCCAGTTTCATATAACAGATTCCATGGTGGATCCTGAGGGTAGATACCTGTTTATAAAGGGAGTATTCGCTAACAGACCTATCACATTCGCCAATGTCTATGCCCCCAATGTTCAACAGGTCTCCTTCCTGCGCTCAATCGTCTCTGCCCTAGCCGCTTTCCAGGAAGGGTTACTGGTACTTGGAGGCGATCTGAATGTCCCTTTGAGCCCCGTGCTAGACTCCTCCTCGGGTAGTTCTTTTTTACCCTACAAGGCTCTCAGGCAAATACATATACAATTACAGCTTCTACAATTACATGACACCTGGCGTACACTTTACCCCACTGTTAAAGATTATACTTTTTTTTTCCCCACCACACAATAAGTATTCTAGGATAGACTATTTTTTTTTGTCGCAACCAGATCTCCCTCTCCTCCATGCTGCTACCATAGAACCGATGGTCCTTTCCGATCATCATCCTATCACCATGACGCTACGGTTCCCCATCTCGCACCCGCGCTCCAAATACTGGCGTTTGGATGCTTCCCTTCTTGCAGATGCCGCTATTGTTCAAGAGCTTCGCTCTAATATGGCTGAATTTTTTTCCTTGAATGGCTCGTCAGACACCTCACCCATCACACGATGGGAGGCCCACAAGTGTGTCATTCGGGGCAGTATCATAGCCATTGCGACGAGACGTAAGAAAGCCAAACAGGAGCATCTGAAGCTCCTCTCAGATAGGATCCGCTCTTTGGAAAGAGTACACAAACAGACTCTGGCTGCGTTGACCCTTTTGGAACTCACGAGTACACGCACACAGCTTCTCACGGAACTGGGTAAGGTGGTTAGAAAAAGGTACATTCTTTCACATAAGCTGTATTATGAGTTCGCAAACAAGAGCGGGAAATTTCTAGCCAGAGCTCTTCGTGAGAAACGGGCTAGTATGACGTTGCATAAAATCAGAGGCTCTGATGGCATTGAGGCTACATCCAACCCCGATATTGCCACCCATTTTGAACGCTACTATAAATCTTTGTACAACCTCCCTCAGGAACGTCCCCCTATCCATTCGGACAAATCTAGAACTGCCTTGATCTCTGAATTTCTCCATCTCTACGGTTCACCCGCCCTCTCAGAGGATCTGGTGCACGCTTTGGAAAATGATCTCACTTTACTTGAACTGCAATCCGCAGTAAAACAGATGAAACCGGGGAAGAGCCCGGGCCCTGATGGTTTTTCAGTAGCCTATTATAAATCTTTTTTAGATATACTGGGTATTCCATTTCTCGCTGCTTTTAACACTCTCGCTCAACCTTCAGGGTCGCCTAACCACCTGTTGGAGGCTCACATTACAGTTATCCCCAAAGACGGGAAGGACACCACCCAGGTCTCCAATTATAGACCCATTTCCTTGCTGAACGTGGACGTCAAACTATTCGCTAAGATCATTGCTAATCGTCTTCTTCCCTTGCTTCCCTCCCTGGTCGATTTGGACCAAGTAGGATTTATCCCTGGTAGAGAAGCCAGGGACAACACTATCAAGGCCCTTAATCTCCACCACTGGCTTCGCAGGTCTAACACTCCGGGTTTTTTCCTCTCCTTGGATGCAGAAAAGGCCTTTGACAGGATTGCCTGGGATTACTTGAATGCATCTTTAGTGGCACTGGGTCTGGGTGAGAAGATGCTTAACTTTATAATGGCCCTCTATTCTGCACCTACTGCCCGGGTCCGGGTGAACGGCCATCTGTCAAACTCCTTTCATCTACGGAACGGTACACGTCAGGGATGTCCCCTCTCCCCGCTTTTGTTTGTCCTATCCCTTGAGCCCCTGTTACGGAAAATTCGTTTAAACCCTGATGTTAAAGGAATCACGGTGGCAGACAAGGAATATAAGCTTGCAGCTTATGCGGATGATATTCTCTTGTTCCTGGCAGACCCTCATATCACCCTCCCGAACCTACTGAAAGACTTTGCCCTTTTCAGATATTTGTCGAATTTTAAAATTAATTTTTCCAAATCTGCCGCCCTTAACATTACTTTGTCTGCTGAGCTAGTCTCTGCTTGTGAGGCCCAATTCCTATTTCACTGGGAAAGGGATTCCCTAACTTATCTCGGTATCCAGCTCACCAGTAACCTTGATGACCTTTATGTGAAAAACTATCTTACCGCTCTTCGCTCTATGCAAGAAGACCCCCAAACACCCCCATTTGAGGATATTACCACCTCCATGCTTTACTGTAGGAATGGTGTTATTTGGATGGTGAGCTGTATTGGGTTTACATCGGACATATTGTTTAGTGTTGAGGCCAAATAATTCAATTTTAGTCTCATCTGACCTTAACGCCTTTTTCAATGTGGCCTCAGAATCTTCAAGGTGCGCTTTTGTGAGATGGGGAAACAGCTCTCATTGTTTGAACACTGTTTGTGTGGAAGTAAATTAATGTTTTGACAGACATTCTGCGGTTTAGCCACAAGACGTCACTGTTTTTTTAATACAGCCTCAGACTGCATAGATATTTGTATATTCATGAAGAGGTGGGGTTTTTGCACACAGAGTTGGAGAGAACAGGAAGGAGAGAGGGAAGCCATGTTTTAGGGCATGGTGAATAAGGGACCGTGTGAGCTGAGAATCTGATGACATCCAGGTGTGAAAGCATCCCTCAGTAACCAGAGCTGCAGCTGAGTGAAGCTGATGAGATTGCTGCCAGAAAGCTGATGAGATTTCTGCCAGGAATGCTGATGAGATTGCTGCCAGGAAGCTGATGAGATTGCTGCCAGGAATTCTGATGAGATTGCTGCCAGGAAGGCTGATGAGAGCAGAGGAACTAAGCAACATATACGGCGAGAACGCATGCTTGTTGGAGAGACATTTGTGCTGTTCAGAGTCACCAGCGGATGCAAAGCAGACGCGGGTCGGTAAGATCGTGCACGCACCTCATTTCAGTGTTGGCGCCTTGAGACTGAGTCTAGGCCTATAGTTAGCTAGTTAGGGTCTCTGTTTGTGTCAGGCCACAAGTGTTGTTACTGATCATTGGAAGGACTCCTCAACTTAAAGTGATTTATCCCGGAGATCTTTTGACAGTGCCTTGCCAGTTGCCACCCATAATTCAGTTGCACAATCAGGGGTTGAAATGCTCCAGGAAAGCTCTTTTCATGCTGAGCTAATCAAAATGAACACAGCTGATCACAGTTGAAGGTCAAATAGCTTTGTGTGCCATTGAGAAAGTGATTAGCTACTACTGGTTGAGTTTACAAGTCATTTTTAGAAGAGGGGTGATCCTTTTTCCAACTCAGTGATTCTGTTTTTGATTTTTTTTTTTTTAATTTTCCTGACATGTTGGTGTTACATCTTTTACTTGGATGTTATAAGTTGCACTGAGTAAATACAGCTAGATAAAACAAGAGCTGTGTCTGTCTTCATTTCAGGCTACAAAGCAACAAAATGTGAATATTTTAAAGGGGGGTGGGGTGATTCTTTTTTATACCCACTGTATATAAAATATGTTTTTCTTCTTTTTGTCATTGTAACAAAATCAGGTTCAGTGAGTTAAAAATTAAATAGTCCTTGCCATTACGTTTTATTTTATTTAACTCTTGGGGCATATTTATAAAGCAGTGACTGTGACAATCACTGCAGGTGAATAAATCACTGTAAATGAAAAGGCATGATCCTTGAAAGATTCACAATAATTATAAAATATGTACTATATAGTAATCATCATTTTAAGATTACTTTATGGTTCTCTAAATATATTTGAAACTGCACATTATTATTATTACATCGAGTTTATATAGCGCCAAAGGGTTTGCTCAGCGCTGTACAATAGAGGGGGGGACAATACATGGCACAGTACAACAATAACAAACAACGTACGAGGGGTAAGAGGGCCCTACTCTTTCGAGCTTACAATCTAGGAGGGAGGGGGTAAAGGTACAGTAGGAAGTGGCTGAGGGGAATGAGGGGTGGGAGGAAAGAGGGAGAATGGCCGTTAGGTGAGGGTGGGGTAGGCTTCCCTGAAGAGATGGGTTTTGAGGGAGCGCCTGAATGTGAAGAGGGAAGGCGACAGTCTGATGGATTGGGGCAGTGAGTTCCAGAGGATGGGGGAGGACCTGGAGAAGTCCTGCAGTCGTGCATGGGAGGAGGAGACCAGGCAGCAGGATAGAAGGAGGTCCAGTGAGGAGCGAAGGGTACGGGTAGGTCGGTACTTGGGGATCAGGTTGGTGAGGTAGTCAGGGGCAGTGTTGTGAACGGCTTTGTAGGTCAAGGTTAGAAGTTTAAATTTGATGCGTTGGGCAATCGGGAGCCAGTGGAGGGAGAGGCAGAGGGGGGTGGCAGAGGTGGAGCGGGTGCTGAGGTGGATGAGTCTAGCCACTGAGTTCAGGATGGTCTGGAGCGGGGAGAGCCTGCACTTGGGTAGGCCGGTGAGAATAGAATTACAGTAGTCAAGGCGTGAGATGATTAGGGAGTGTACTAGAAGTTTGGTGGTGTCAAGGGTGAGGAAGGTACGTATCTTGGCAATGTTGCGGAGATGGAGCCTGCATGTGTTTGTGAGTGATTTGACATGCGGTTGGAAGGAGAGGTTTGAGTCAAGAATGATGCCAAGGACTTTGGCTTGCGGGGCGGGAGTGATAGTGGAGTTGTTGGTGATGATGGATAGGATGGGGGGGGGGTGGGCAGGGGGAAAGACGAGGAGCTCAATTTTGGAGAGGTTGAGCTTGAGGAAATGTAGCGACATCCAGTCTGAGATGTCATTTAGGAGGTGAGTGATGCGGGCGGAGATAGTGGGGGTGAGGAGAGGGGTGGAGAGGTAGATTTGGGTGTCGTCAACGTAGAGGTGATAGTTGAAAAGATACCTGGATTGTTGTATCATACCTATTTTGAAACCAAATTTAAAGCGAAATTAAACCCATCATCTTAACAGTTTCCCAAAATAGTTACATTCAAGGCATGCCATGAAATGGGAGGATGTTATCCATCAAAATAAAAATGCCCATTTCCTTTACTAATAGTCAAGGGAGTATAAAAACAAAATAGCAGGGGGGTGGGCAATATGTACAGATGCATAAACAATTTTAAAATTGTATTCAACTAGGAGCAGTGATTTTTATATGCTTAATGTGGGACATTAAAAATGTCCAATTCATTACCACTTACCGTCTGGAAGATTTACCCCAACCCCCCCCCCCCTTAATGACCAAGCCGTTTTGTGCTATTGGTACTGCGGTGTTTCAAATGGTAATTGTGCAATCATGCAATGCTGTACCCCCAAAAAATTTGTGCCATTTTTTTCACACAAAGAGAGCTTTCTTTTGGTGGTATTTGATCACCACAGAGTTTTTTATTTTTTTTGATATAAACAAAAAAAGACCGACATTTAAAAAAAAAATTTACATTTTCTACTTTCTGTTATAAAAACATCCAATAAGCTCAAAGTTAGTCATAAATTTAAGCCAAAATGTATTCTGCTACATGCCTTTAGTAAAAAAATCCCAATAAGTGTATATTCATTGTTTTGCGTGAAAGGTATAGCGTCTACAAACTATGGTATAGATAATGGCATTTACGAAGCTTTTACTTTCTGACTGCCTATCACATTTCTTGACTTGCTAAAATGCAGTACAAGCAACCCCAAATTACCACTTTTTGGAAAGTAGACACTCTAGGCTATTTGCTGAGAAGTATGTTAAGTCAGTGGAATTTTTTTTTCACACTTTTTTGGAAAAAAAAATTTTTACACAAGGTTGTCATTTAAATGATATATTGCTCACACATGCCATAGATATATGTGGAATTACACCCCAAAATATTTTCTGCTACTTCTCCTGAGTATGATGATACCACACGTGTGAGACTTTTTAGCAGCCTAGCCGCATACAGGAGACCAAAATCCAATGACCACTTTGAAAGCCTGAAGGTGTGTAACTTCCTCATTTCACTTCCTCACTACCTATCACAGTTTCAGAGGCCCTGAAATGCCAGGATAGCACAACCTCTCCCTCTAATTATCCCTTTTTTGAAAGTAGACATTAAAAGGAATTTAAAAAGAGGCATGGTGAGTATTTTACCAATCTCAATTTTTGTCACAAGGATTTGAAAAAAAAATACACTTTCGTTTTCTTTCTTAATTTTCCAAAAACTTGTGGCAGCAAATGAGATCTGCAAAATACTCACCATGCCTCTTAGCAAATACCTTGGAGTGTCTACTTTCCAAAAACGGGTCATTTGTGGTGGGTTTTATACTATTTTGGCATTTCAGGGCCTCTGAAACTGTTATAGGTAGTCAGGAAGTGTAATGAGGAAAGTCCTTTAAAAGCCTGAAGGTGCTTATTGGATTTTGGGGTCCTGTACATGGCTAGACTGCTAAAAAATCCTCACAAGTAGTATCCCCTTCCTCAGGATAAGTAGCAGAATGTGTTTTGCGGTGTAATTCCACAAATACCCATGGCATGTGTGAGCAATATATCATTTAGTTGACAACTTTGTGTAATTTTTTTCGGCATTTTCCAAAAACGTGTGGTAAAAAATTAATTATTCTATTAACTCAGCATGCCTCTCAGCAAATATTTTTGGGTGTCTACTTTCCAAAAAGGTGTCATTTGGGTTGGTTCTGTGCTATCCTGGCATTTTTGCCCAACATTAGCATACATCACTCACTCTTTCAATCACTTGAAGCAAGGTCTTTTCAGACATGCTTTGTTTGCATGAAAAAAATCTGTATTTTTTTGCTAAAAAATTATTTTGAACCCCCAAACATTATACATTTTTTTTAAAACAGAGGCCCTAGAGAATACAATTGTGGGTGTTGTAATTTTTTATGTCAAACAGCGATTTTTATGCAGCGATTTTTAAAATGCAAATTTTTTGGAACTAATACTTGCTTTTGCATTTTAATGCACAAAAACACAATATATTGGCCCATTGTTTGGTAAAATATAAAAGATGATGTTATGCCAAGTAAATAGATACCAAACATGACATGCTTTAAAACTGCGCACACCCCATGCAAAGGCAACAAACTACAACAAACTAAACTTACAGAGGAGGTCTAGTGCTAGAATTACTGCCCTCGATCTGATGTTCGCATCGATACCTCACATGCATGGTGCAATCACTGTTTACATATTGAGATGGGGCCAACGCTTGCATATACCTTTTGCGCTCGACAGGGCACTTGATTTTTTTAAATTATTTATTTTCCTTTTTTACATTTTTATTTATTTATTTTTTGATCACAGGGAATTTAAATATTCCCTGTGATAGCAATAGACAGTGACAGGTATTTTTTCCTGAGAAATCTTGGGTCAATTAGACTGTAGATCTCTCCTATGCCCTTAAAGAATCTGATCACACCAAGATTAGTGTGATCAGATGCTTTCCTATTTTAAAAATGGTGCTGTTTATATCAGGCAAAACCAAAGTGATGAAATGCTCGGAGCTTCCGATTTCTTAGACCATAGAGATGATTGGAGCCATTCCAGTCTCTGATCAGCTCTATGGTCAGCAAGCAGAACCACCAGCTGCATTCCTGGGTTCCCCAGTGGGACAGGAGATCCTAAGAAAGCCAAAGAAGGCATACCCTCCCTCTGCTTGTAAAAGCAATCCAGTGGCTAATTAGCCACTAGGATTGCTTTTACATGAAGGCCGACGATCTGCTGAAAAAAATAATACCAGGATGATGTCTGTAGCTGCAGGAATCATCCTGGTATAACCGCTCAAAGTTTCATGCAACCTGTGGGCTGAACCAAAACACGAGAACCCAACAGATTCCTCCATTCACAGTGATGTGGATGAAGAAATCTCTGCCAGAAAGTGTGTGGTATGCTCACTGTTAGAATATACTGCCCTGCATCCACCCACTTCTAATGTTGAGCATATATGTAATATTCTTTTTTTCCTTCAGCCCATGGAAATATAATAAATATATTGTTGTGCATATAAATTGCTTTGGCCCTCAATCAAATTGTACAAATCTTCTGTGAAAAACAGCTCCAAAAAATCAAGGGGAGTAATTAAATTAGCTGTTTCCACCTGATTTCCAGGTTGCTCAGTGAACGGGGGAAGTACGGGTGCAGTAGAATCTGTGGGCTGCCAATCAGGATCTGCAAGCACGTCCAGAAGGACACTATGGGCTCCCTGGGCCTACAATATATGCAATTTCTTGGTGGCTATGGGATGCTACTTGTGCTCGCCACTGTACAAGCTTGTACTGCACTAATGGAACTCACCACATCAGCAAGTGATACTGCAGTGCTGGTATGAAAAAGACCAGGATGTACTAGGCGGCTAGTGCTCGCAAGGTAGTACTAGTACTGACAATCTGCTGTATATGAGACAAGTCATGTGTTCCTTGCACTTCAGCTTCATGGGGTCAGGTACGACTGAACTTAACAGGGACCTCTTCTCCATCATCTGAGATACCTGATGGGGTGCCTCTGCTTTCTAAAGGTTTGTATTCTGAGGCGGATTCTGTCAGAGAGGTTTCCCCTTTGCTTTCATCTGACATGCTCAAAATCCTGTAGGCCTTTTCACTAGTGTACCTTTTTTTGGACATTTTGGGCTCTAAATTTACAGGTACCTAGTCCGACTCATGAGAAAAAGATCACCTGGCTGTCAGGGACTGCTTGAACCGCTACCAATAAAATCCACCTGCTAGTGCTAGCAGAGATCAGGCCTGATTCTACTAACTCTGTGGTTTTGCATGCAATGTATCACAGGTTACAGTGATCAGAAATTACACTGACACTACACTTCTTGTTAGGGGTGGGTGGGGGATTGCGGTTAAACGCAAGTGCTGGCAGCGAACAGGGCTTATCCAGCTAACACTGCATTTTTGGGGACACTATTTCTAAGGGGGAACTGGTATAGTTCTGTTTGTGATCAATATATTGATCCGTACAAAATTATATTAGTAATGATGGTGCTCAGTGACCTATAGCGTGAGTGTGATAGTGTGCAGGCAATCTAACGATAGTTGACCCTGCCTGGGAGGGGAGCTAACTAACCTTAATGCTATCTGACGCGGACGTCTCTAGTGGCAGTAATACAGTGATCAGTGAAAAATACTGTAAACTGATACTGTAACTAATGGCACTGGCAGGGTGACAAGGGGTAATAAAAGGGTTAATGTGGCAATCAAGAGGTTAAATGTCTCTAACTAAGGTGTGTGGGTGCAACGTGCTGCTTTTACTCGAGTGCATTTTGTCTTTCTTCTCCCTGGAACCAGCTAGATCCTGTACCTGTATTTACAAATACAGGCACATCTTTGTTTCTCCATTCGCTGTCAGAGATTAGCAGAGTTCTAGCCAAAAATCACTGTCTGAGACCTGTTGACGTGCATCTTCTACAGCGAATAACAGCAGGGATCAGCAAGGAGGCACGAAAATGCGTGCTCTAAACCCAGTAGAGCGAAGCAACGTACGGGTATATCACTTTACCTGTAGCTACCGCCCATCCATAGTACATTGTGGGTGGGCAGCATGCAGTTAAAACAACATGCTTGGAAAGGAAGGGAGGGAGTCCTAATTCTGCCTGTGGAGGAGTGCATCTCTGTAATGTACAGAAAGTGATGCAACAGCACTGACATTTTACAAAGGCAAAAACCTTTAAAATTGCTGGCAGATGACTTTGAGAGCTGTCATTGGCATAAACAAGAGAGAAGCAGCGCCATCTAAGTGCAGCAGTAAAAGCAAATAATTTATTTCCATAAAATTGGCAACTCACAATAGTAGTCAAATGAGCACTTGTCAAAGTGGTGTAAACCGCTGTGCAATGCCTGGCTGGTCCCGCTGCAGGCAGGTCTCCAATGCACTGTCCTTGGCTGTGCTGGTGGTTCCCAGTACTTCGTGGTCAGTGTGGATCCACAGGGCAGGTGGGCATGATGTCTGCTCCAGGTACAGCAGCAGTAGACGTGGCATGCATTCAGAGCATGCATGCTCCTTCATCAGGCCTGATGACAAGCATTCATTTGACTACTACTATTGTGAGTTGCAATTCTGGAAATAAATTATTTTCTTTTATTGCTGCACTTAGATGGTGCTGCTTCTATCTTTTTTATGGTTCACACAAAGTTTCTTCTAGCTCTTTTGAATCGGCTGCCACTAAGTCAAGCATTGCTGTATTATTCCTTAACCACCTTTGGACTTTAGGGACTTTACTTGTGTGGTTAATATACTAGCCATCACTTTATACATCTGGTCTTTTTCTTCTTAGTGTTCCAAATATTTAACTTGTTACAGCTTTCATTGGCAGCTTCTTTGTTTTTTTTTTGTTTTTTTTTATAAAGCGCACATACCTCTCTAATAGTGTATGTATTTTTAAGGGACCTTTGAAGCTATTTTTGTGCTTTATTTAAACAAGGAAGCTGGCAATGACAACTGTCAAAGTAATTTGCTGCCAACTTAAATAGTATAATTTATTTTTCATTTTTTTATCTTCGTAGATGTAATTTTTGCTGTAGCACATCCTACAGCAAGAATGATCAAACAATGCATAGAGTCCCCCAAAAATACATATAATCTGGTATGGATTTTATGGGGTTACCTAATGCAAAAAAAAAAAGAAAGAAAAAAATGTATGAGGTCCTTCAGGGAAATCCATACCAGACAACCAATCATCAGTTAAAAACTTGTCATAAACAGAAAAAAAAACAGATGACCTGGAAGATGCAACTGATCCAAATGGTGACACTAGCCTAAAGTCATCAGCTATATAAGGGAAGAAGCAGGAACAGGGGTGACATAATTTACCAAATTTGGCCATGGCCATGTTTGGTCAATGACAGTACCCAATTATAGCCAGTGATTATATTTGGGCAGTGATGTCACTGATATCCCCACCCCTTTACCTAAAAAGATTGGTGATTCCCAATGATCTCAGTGGTTCCTAGGGACATGGCAGGTGCAAGCACCCATGCCATATTTAGGAACAAGTGACAGCCAAAGTTCAGTCAGTTGTAACTGATTGCATGTGTAGTATTATGACAACTGCAGTCAAAACAGGCCAAGATAGCAGCTTTTTGGCTGTAAAGGATAAGAGAGTTAGTTTTTTTTTTAAACACATGTTTTTTGTTATTGCAGTTAGAAATGTTTAACCCCTTTCCATCCTTTATCTGTATGTTAATGTTCTGCAGCAAAATTTACTTGCTGGCTATACATTAATAAACACCCTCTGAAACACTAATCAACCCATTGCAAGGCTGGTGACTTTCAATCCAGGCTAGTGACAGCTCTGACCTCTATTGATGATCGGGACCCTTTTAGCATGGTTTTCATACATGAGATTACTGTCAATTGTAACACGTGCAGATGGCAGAGCAGATTCCAAGGTGAAGGCAAAGGTTCCACATACAATTGCAATTAAATAAATCTGAACTATAAAAAATAGAATTTTAATTGTTTTTACAGATATTTGTACAATTGCCAACCTATTATATAAAGCAATTTTTTTTTTTATTAAAGAGGAACTTTAGTCCTCTTAATCATCTCTCCGCCCTCTTTCACAATACTTCTATTTTTGATTGTCCAGCGCATGTACAGATGCATCAAAGTGCTCTGCCTGACCTTCAGGGTCCTGGCAGAGCCATGTGTGTAAAAAGCCAGGTATACTGAATCCCTTACACACAAACAAAGTTTTTCCAGCTAGCCTGCAAAAAAACCCCAAAAACACAAAATGGCCCTATCTGCCAATCTACATTAAAAACAGAGGTTTTATTTACACATACATTTGTACCTCCGTTTACGAATTTAATTTGTTCTGTGGGACTTTTCGTATTGCGATAAATTAGTAAACCGAAACGTGGTTTCCCATAGGAATGCATTGAAAACCAATGAATCCATTTCGGAGGTTAGAAAAAAGTTAAAAAAAGTATGTTATCTCTTCAAAACTCTTTATAAAGTGCACTTTAAAGGCATAAATAATGTACAAGGACATGATTAAAAATTAATTCGTAATGCATTGAAAACCAATTAATCCCTTCCGGAGGTCAGAAAAAAGTTAAAAAAGTCTTATCTGTTCAAAACTCTTTATAAAGTGCACTTTAAAGGCATAGTACTGTACAGGGACATGATTAAAAAAAAATTGTAAATGCATTGAAAACCAATTAATCAGTTCATATTGCGAAATAAAATTGTAAACTGAGCCATTATTTTCAATGGATTTTCATTCGTAAACCGAAAATTACGTTAACCGAGGAGTTCGAAAACCGAGGTACGCCTGTATTTACAAATATATGTCGAAGTGGCACTTCCTCGTCAAATCTCCTCTGTAAAGTGTGGTCCTAAATCTTATATTTGAGAGTCTCCATACTAGAGGTTATATAGCAGTGTTTAAATTAAGGGCACATATGCCTGGAGGTTGCCCATTCCTCGTGAAAAGACACAGAGACACATTAGAAAACCCAGCAAATGACAGATGAAAGTGTTCAGTGTGTTCCCATGCCAAATTCATTGAGCAAACTATGCAAAAATGGCAACCACCCCAATTTATATCCAGGTTTTAACAATTTGCCCTCCAGAGGATTTACCCCCCCTTCCTGACCAGGCCATTTTTTGTGATATGGCACTACATTAATTTAACTGACAATTGCGCTGTCATGCAACGTTGTACATACATTAAATTTATGTTCTTTTTTCCCACAAATAGAACTTTCTTTTGGTGGTATTTAAACACCAGTGAGTTTTTTATTTTTTACGCTATAAACAAAAAAGACCAACAATTTTGGAAAAAAAAAATATGTTTTACTATTAAACATGTTCAATAAAAAATTAACAAAATCAAATTCCGTCATAAATGTAGGCCAAAATGTATTCTGCTACATGTGTCTGCTAAAAAAAAAATCCCAATACGTGTAGATTAATTGGTTTACTTGAAAGTTATAGCTTCTACAAATGGTGGTATATATACTGGAATTTTTATTTTTTACTAGTTATGGCGGCGATCAGCGACTTATTGCGAGACTGCGGTGAGCATTCTGACACTGGGGGGAACTGACTAACTGCCACTGACAGTGACACTAATTCAGTGATCAGTGCTAATAAAAAGCACTGAAACTGTACTAATGACACTGGGCAGGAAGGGGTTAACATCTGGGGCAATCAAAGGGTTAACTGTGTGCTGTGTGTGTTTTATGTAGTGTGTTTTGTGTTTTACTGTGTAGACAAGCTGCTTTATATTTCTCTGCTGTGCAGAGCAATACAAAGTAGTCTGTTCATGCTGGCAGGGGAGAGATCTGTATTGTTTACATACAGACCTATCCCCTGTCAGCTCCGCCGGTGATCACCAAGTCCCAGCTGAGAATTGGCATCCAGGACCTTGTGAATGACATGCCAAGGAGCCAATAGCGGCGCAGGTAGGGACTGGCACGCGCGCACCCCCTACCTGGAAATACAAAATCACATATTTGCACATGATTTTGCGCATCCCTGCCGCCCTGTAGCAGTACTTCTGCTATAGGGTGGTTAAGTAGTGGTTAAAGTATGATGCACATGGAAAGGCTTTGCAGAGTACAAAGAAACAAAACGTTTTTCCAGCACACTTACCAGGTATCCCGAAAAGAACAAAATGGTGCCTTGATGAGGCAGTGAGGCTTCTGTATATATTTGCAAATGTGTGCAACTAAAACCTCTGTTTTGAATGAAACTTTTTAAACAGCATAAGGTAGTAAGTGTGCTGGAAAAAATGTGTACATTTGTACTGTGCAAAGCCTGTCCATATGCACCTTAATTTAAAATTTAGTCTTAAAGTTATGCCATTTTTGTATAGTACTGGAGACCCTTGACTATCCAGGCCTCATGCTTGTGTGAAGGGAAACTTGCAAGGGCCAAAAGTTTCTGCCAGTTCTTTAGGCTCAGCAGATATGTGGGCAACATCATTTTTTCCTAGGCAAGAAAGAAGGAAGTTCTGCCTTGTAGCACAAAATAATAAAAAAGCAGTTTAAAAAAAATATCCAATTGTGGGAGAGGGAGGAGACTAGGGCCAGGGGCACACATACACTGTCTTTTGGGGGAAAGGTCTGGTTTAGAAAGCCTGTAGTGTCAAGATCTCAATAGCTCAAGCTACAATGAATAAACACAAGTGAATGACATAAAGGAGTCAGCACTTATTCGATAGCTGTGTCTGAAATTTTAACCTGACAAAATTAGCCTCGAGGTAGGTATCCTCTGCCATGCTGGAAGTGCTCTGAGGATTCTTTATTGCTTATGTTTTATTGTATACATGCTTATGTTTAAAACAAAGAGTGTATTAGTGTATTAAAAAAACAGACATAAAACAAAACAAAAATTTCAAAACTGACCCCAATAATTTCCTTTATAAGATAACTTCACCTTTAAGGGGAAAATAATAAATTCACAATTTTTTTTGAAGAAAAAATGTCCATTTATTATTTTTCCTCATCAGGAGCCTGAAAAGCATTTCATCGTGTTCATGATCATTAGATTATGGATACAATGTCAAGCTCCTGCAGACACATCCTTCAGCTTTCTGTCCTTGCATGTACAGGCTGTCGATGGAAAAGCTGGGGGGCATGTGAATGGACTACAAGGGCACTGAGCAGAGCACTTGTAGCCCATTGAGGATTACAAGCTGCCTGCCGCAGTGGCAGATGGGACTTAGTTTATTCATTCACAGATTGCTATGAATGAATTGAATGGAATGCAATGGTGAGGGGGGGGCAAAGCCATGCAAAAGCAGCACTGATTTTAATTGTGACAGAAGCTGTGGGGTGAGGAACCCCCACCCACTATCACAGGAAAGGGGCAGCTTAGGAGGTGAGGGGGTGCTGGAACATGTTAAATGTTACACCCAAAATACAAATGTAACATGTAGCATGTTCCAGAGGTAAATTTAGCCTTTAAAGCAAAACTCAAGCCAAAAATGATTTTTGGACATTTGTACTGTAAGCAGGGGTGGACTGACCATTCGAGCACTTGGGCGCTGCCCGAAGGCCCGGGGTCAGTAGGAGGCCCCATGAAATGCCCCGGTACCTTTTTATAGGCTTTTTTGGGTGTGCTTTGAGTGCGGGCAAGGACACAGGGGCCCCATGATCCCCTATTGCCCGGGGGCCCCATGAGTTGTCAGTCCACCCCTGACTGTAAGCATAAATTACCAATAATGAAGCGTGGAACTGCTGCATTAGGGAATACTTTTACTTTTGTTCAGTTTGTACAGTACAATAAGGGCCAAACTTCTGGTGCTGAAATTACAGATCCAGCTGTAATATACAGATCATAGCAGGTCGCTTGCCAAGCACCTCTTTCATTCAGGGGACATTTTGCATTCTTTTCACAAAATGCAAGAGATTTAGTGAATGGAGGAGATGTGGATAAACGTAAAAATTTCTCCTCCTCTGATCACAGAACACTTTGATTTCTGTGTAAGTAATGCAAGATGTTTTCTGAACTGAATAATACCAAGTGACTGGCTATATTCTCTATACTACAGTAGAATCTGTAAATTTAATTCCCAGAATTTTGGGGCTTACTGTACTGCATTAGCTGAATGAAAGTAAAAGTTGTCCCTGTGAAACAAAAGCAAATCTTGTGGATACAAATCTGTGAGCCAACCACTGTGAATGCTGGCTAGCACAGAGCTCATCCCAGCTCATAACATCAGTGTGTGGGTAAGAAAATTTCCTGTAAGTCACACATCCCTGCAAGTCCTGTGTAAGAGCGTGTAACAACCTCAGCCCGGGCTCCAACCAGGCAATGCATTTTGCTCTGCCCCAGAGCTTAGTCATGGGGATCCCCATGATTAAGCTCCGAGGGTGCAGCAAAATACATTTGGGGTATGGTATGGTTGGAGCCCAGGCAGCTAGAAATGTCACCCAATTTATTGGTGGTAATTTATTTTCACAGCGCAAGTGTTGTTTTTTTTCCAGAGTTCAGCTTAAAGTTGCTTTTCACAGACATTGTACATATACCCATCTAGTCTTGCTGTATAGTGCTCAAGAACACATTTGCACTTCCGAGAACTTCTTGCTAGCAATAGCTAGAAGAGGAATGTGTGAAGATATTCATTTTTAGCACATGTAAGGGGTCCTAAAGGTTGCATCATTCTTTGCATATACACTGCTCAAAAAAATTAAAGGAACACTTTGAAAACATATCAGATCTCAATGGGGAAAAATATCATGCTGGATATCTATACTGATATGGACTGGGTAATGTATTAGGAATGTAAGGATGCCCCATCGTCTGATGGAAATGAAAATTATCATCTTACAGAGGACTGAATTCAAAGACACGTAGAAAATAAAAGTTAAAAAAGTATACACCAGGCTAGTCTATTTTGCTGAAGTTTGTATGGCCCCATGTGCTTGTATGCATGTCTGACAATGTCGGGGAATGTTCCTAATGAGACAACGGATGGTGTCTTGGAATATTTCCTCCCAGATCTGGACCAGGGCATCACTGAGCTCCTGGACAGTCTGAGGTGCAACCTGGAGGTATTGGATGGATCGAAACATAATATCCCAGAGGCACTCTTTTGGATTTAGGTCAGATGAGAGTGGGGGCCATTCAATGGTATCAATTCCTTCATCCTCCAGGAACTGCCTGCATACTCTCGCCACATGAGGCCAAGCATTGTGGTGCACCAGGAGGAACCCAGGACCCACTGCACCAGCGTGGATCCATCCAAGGATTTTATCCTGATACCTAATGGCAGTCAGGGCGCCATTGTCTAGTCTGTAGAGGTCTGTGCGTCCCTCCATGGATATCCCTCCCAAGACCATCACTGACTCACCACCAAAACAGTCATGCTGAACGATGTTACAGACAGCATAATGTTCTCCAACCCAAAAATAAAAGTGAAAAAATTATGCACCAGGCTAGTCCATTTTTCAGAAATTTCATTGCAGCAACTCAAAATAGTACTCAGTAATTTGTATGGCCCCCACGTGCTTGTATGCATGCCTGACAACAATGGGGAATGCTCCTAATGAGATGAGAGATGGTGTCCTGGGGTATTTCCTCCCAGATCTGAACCAGGGCATCACTGAGCATCTAGACAGTCTGAGGTGCAACCTGGTGGTGTCGAATGGACCAAAACATGATATCCTAGAGGTGTTCTATTGGATTTAGGTCAGGCGATTGTGAGGGCCATTCAATGGTATCAATTCCTTCATACTCCAGGAACTGCTTGCATACTTTCGTCACCTGAGGTCGGTCATTGTCATGTACCAGGAGGAACCCAGGACCCACTGCATTAGTGTAGGGTCTGACAATGGGTCCAAGGTTTTCATCCCGATACCTAATGGCAGTCAGGGTGCCATTGTCTAGCATGCATAGTCTGTGTCCCTCCATGGATATGCCTCCCCAGACCATCACTGACGCACCATCAAAACAGTCATGCTAAATGATGTTACAGGCAGCATAACATTCTCCACGGCTTCTCCAGACTGTTTCACATCTGTCACATGTGCTCAAGGTGAACCTGCTCTCATCTGTGAAAAGCACAGGGCGTCAGTGGCAGATTTGCCAATTCTGGTGTTCAATGGCAAATGCCAGTTGAGCTCTATAGTGCCGGGCAGTGAGAAGAACAGGGCCCACTAGAGGATGTTGGGCCCTCAGGCCACCCTCATGAAATTTGTTTCTGATTGTTTGGTCAGAGACATTCACACCAGTGGCCTGCTGGAGATAATTTTGTAGGGCCCTGGCAGTGCTCATCCTGTTTTTTCTTGCACAAAGGAGCAGATACTGGCCCTGTTGATGGGCTAAGAACCTTCTAAAGCCCTGTCCAGCTCTCCTAGAATAATGTCCTGGAATCTCCTCCATGCTCTTGAGACTGTGCTGGGAGACACAGCAAACCTTCTGGCAATGGCACGTATTGATGTGCTATCCTGGAGGAGTTAGACTACCTGTGCAATGTCTGTAGGCTCCAGGTATCACCTCATGCTACCAGTAGTGACACTGACCCTAGCCAAATGCCAAACTGGTGAAGTACTGTCAGAAAAGATGAGTATGGAAAAAAATGTCAGTGGCCTCCACCTGCAAAACAAATCCTGTTTTGGGGGTCGTCTCATTGTTACCCATCTAGTGCACCGGTTGTTAATTTCATTAACACCAAAGCAGCTGAAACTGATTAACAAACCCCTCTGCTACTTAACTGAGCAGATCAATATCCCTGGAATTTCATTGACTTGTTTCTATACTCTGATTAAAAAGTGGCCCTTTCATTTTTTTGAGCAGTATAAAAGCTCAATAGCCAGTGAAAAGCTCATATACAAATACAAGTGTTCTTGTACAGACTGTGTTTTGCAGATTTTGAATGAATGTATGCATATTTTTTGGCTGTCTTAACAGATTTATGCTTATGTAGTTAGTATATGGATGCATGGGTTTTGCACATGCCTTGCAATAGAAAAAAATGTTTATCAGCATCATAACACAAATGGTAAGGGAAATAACCACTGACTCAGGTCTAGTAACTGCCACTGCAACTTTAGCAGACACTTCTCTGGAGTGCTCTATATGTGGGGTCCCTACATGTGTGCCGCCAAGTACATATGTGGTAGATCATGGAACCTGGATAGGATAAGCATAACCTTACAAGGTTCAAACAAGACACCGATAGGAAGTCTAGTAAACTAAGATTTAACCTGAATGATATGAACAGAGTCCAAGAGTATTCTAAGGTTTAACAGTGGTAAAGAGAAGGGTCAAAACCAGCTGGACATAGATGGCATTACTACAAGGTGACCCCTAATTATGCACCAATGCAAATTAAAACAAGATCATGGTTTATTTCTGGAGAAAGAGTTAGAACAGGTGGAATTTAGATGTGTTTGTGAAGGTCACATCAGAAACAAGTAAAATTAAGAAAATTTGTTGGGAAACCCTAGGGAGGCTCCCAAAAAGAAGAGGAAATCACAAGAGCAGAAGAGCAAGCCATGGGTGGGGGAGGTTGACCAACCTGACATGCAAACGTGCAAGTTCTTAACAAGCGTTACATCTGTCACTGAGGCCAGCAAATGTACAGTATGTATAGTAAATTTCCTTTACTATGCTTTGTGTTCTTTACTTAAAGGAGAAGTTTGTCAAAAACTGTGGGTCATGGGAGCTCATTTATTTCTGGACTCCTTTGACCCAAATTGAGCCAACAGTGGGTTAAAGTCCATTGTTGGCTGCTGTCGCATAGCCGATCAAGGCTCTGAAAGGATCCAAACCATAGTTTAGATCTGAAGAAGAGGGTGAGTACCCCAAAACTTGTCAGCGCAGCATCACAGTGTGTTTGGACACATGATTCCTGCACTGGATTGTGATTTGGGGTTATACAATACTTGTACACAATTTACCTTTGTGAGTATTCATTTAGCTGCAAGTTTTTTATTTAATAAACTTTCGTTAATGCACTAACCTTCCTGGGTGCAATTTTACAGGGGTTCACCCAGATTCCTGACTGGAAGCTGGCTCTGCCTCTCAGCACACTACTGAGAGCCTGAGCCAGCTGCTCCACCCCCTGCACAGGCAGAGCTTCAGAGAGGGCCAGAGTGGCACTGACAGTCACTGCTTTCTGCTCAGTGAAGACTGAGAACTGAGCGATCAATGGTTATGTGATCGCTCTGTTCTCAGGCTTAGTGCTGCTGCTTCAGACTAATGCTAGTGAGTATGTATATTTTTTTTTTAATCTCATACTTCTCTTTTAAACAAGATTAATATACAATATACTACCCTTCATACAGTTTTACTATTTTTTTCACTATTCTCATTGCTTGCTTAGTAGGAGAAACAAACATAAAATTATTTTATTTCCATTAAATAAAAACAGTACTAAAATATTATTTTACTACATAATGCAAATACACAAATCCAACAATAACCAGTTTTGGTAAACAAATATTAGATTTTAACATAAATAAACATTTAAATCTTTGTAAAAGATAATTCAGAATTGTTCATCTAGATGTAAAATTCAAATCTCCAGCTTCATATTTTATGAGTGAACTGGTTGCCAATGCAGCGGCTACTTATTTGTCTTTTCATGTGTGTCCCTCTGATGGGAATATTTTCTTAATTGCAAATATTTGATTGACAAACATAGGATGCAATTAATAAGCAGACACAGTTTGAATGTGCAGTGAACTGGATCTTAAAGCCAACAGTTCCTAACTCACCCAGCTTGATCTGAAATAAGCTAGAGTATTAAAACCATATGTTTGCATGCATTAATTTTTCCTCTACTTATAAAAAATCTTATTAGACTGATTTTAATTTTAATCAAGACAGCCTAACTGTAAAGTTCAAACTTTAAAAGGAATGTCAACATTTTTCTTAGATCCTCAGCAGAAAATATTACCTGCATAAAAAATGAAGTTACAGTTCTAAAACCTCTCAGTAGACAGGTACCTGGTTTATGTGAGATAGGTGATAATAACATATCTGGGCAGTGTAAGTGTGCCTTTTCATACAAGTTGCATACGCCTTCTTTAATATTCAAAGTCTGATTTTAGTGCCATTTTTGTGGCCAATATAATAAACCTTGTATTTTTACTATTTCGTATTTTAAATACAAAAATACTGATAATTTATTTATTGAAGAGAAACATGATTGTGGTTATTTTATTCTGTAGCTTCAGTATCAGTAACCCCTATACTAAAAAAAAAACAACATAGGACACTATGATTGTTGAATGCATTCCCATGATTCTGAAGTTCAGGCTTATCAAGTCCACATGTCCTTCAGCACAGGATTGGTATTTCCTGGGGGAAGGGGGTTCTCCTCTAAGAGCATCTACATATTGGAGGGGTTCTCCTCTAAGAGCACCCACATATTCGAGAAATTTTGTATTAAATTAACTTAGAAAATAAGAGTGGAAACTGGACTGGACCTCATGGCCCAGTTACTGCAATACGTTTTTGGTATATTCAGATATTTTTACTTGGTAGTTCCGAACTACAGACATGTAGTTCTCAAACTTAGCAGGTCAATCAGTAGCTCTCTAGTCAGCACATTTCCTTTATTTAAAACCAAATAAAAGTCTAATATCGTTTTCTCTCTTTACAGTCTTGTACTCCATCTGTTAAAGATTTAAGATGGTTTTTTCTTCAATTTCTTCTTTGAAAATGCTGCTTCTTGCACTCCCAATCTAAAGTACCATGCCAGAATAGCCACACCCATCACAAATGTCTTTAAACAGATGCGTATTGCAAAGGAGGAGAGGGGAAGTGTCTTATCAAGTCTGTTACTGAGTGCTGATTACTGAACTCACCAGATCAAATTCTGGCCATATTGCCCACAGTAGAATGGTCTTAAAAGGGCATGATTAAATAAAACTCAAGCCTACTCACCGTGTACACAGCACACATACACCGATCAGCCATAACATTATAATCACCCACCATAACCCTTTAAGGCATGAATTCCAATAGACATCTGAAGGTACGTTATGATAGCTAACAATCTGTCAGTAGCAGATCCTGAATTAAACTTGTTTTTCCATTACATCCCATGGATGCTTGATTGGATTGAGATCTGAATACTTTGTAGGACAAGTGAATACCTCAAACTCACTGTTGTGTTCTGTAAGCCATTCTTGAATTAATCAGTCCAAGCCACCTTCTTCCATTGCTCCATGGTCCAGTTTTGATGCTCATGTGTTCATAGTAGGTGCTTTTGCTTGTGGGCACAGGTCACCAAAGACACCCTAAGCAGTCTGCGGCTACACAGCCTCATATACAATAAACTGTGATGCACTGTGTGTTCTGACACCTTTCTATCAGAGCCAGTATTAACATTTTCAGCAATGTGAGCTACAGTAGCTCTTCTATTGGATCAGTCTACATGGGCCAGACTTTGCTTTGCTTCAAATGTGCAACAATGAATCTTGGCTACCCATGACCCTGTTGCTGGTTTGAGTACAGAGCTCTTATCTTCCATTCTCAACACCCCCACCCACCCCAGGGGAGAACTCTCTTCTTCCACCCCCCACCTGTACATAGCTCTCTCCCACCACCAACAAATCCCTCCATTAGGGTGAAAAATATAGGGGCTGCTGTGGATGAGCAGCTAGTACTCAGTACAAGAGGGACAGTTGTTCCTTTGGGTTGTGAGTAATGAAACAATGGTAGAGGAGAGTAGGAAGATGGTACAGAATAATCCTTCAGATTTCAGTCCTGAGAAGGTTGCACAGAGCTTCACAAGTGTGGAGAAGGAGTCCTCAGTGTCAGCTGCCAGCTGGGGGTTTAGGGACACAGGAGGAGCCACTGTTGCAGGACTGATATGGCTGTGAAAATGCCTTACCTCCCCCTCCGATGTCAGATGGTGCAGACAGGGTTCTGTGTCTGAGAAACCCAGAGAGACTTACTGCCTCCTATAAAAACAAAAGCCAGCAGAGATAGCACATAGTGGAAAACATTCTCTGCCAGCTTCTGTGTTTAAAACAAGGCAACAGAAGGTCAGTAATAGCAATGAATGAATTTGCTGGGGTTCAGTGAACATGTCCAAAAGTCCACAAATTGTGAATTTGAATGTGAACCCAATTAAAGTTAATAGTTGGAGAATGTTGAAAATCAATTCCCTCCATTTTCAAATTTAAAAAAAGACATGGGGACACATGTTTCATCAGTTCTAGCAAACTGCCACTGTATCGCCTTTAAAAGTTGTAGCATAGGAATATAGATTATACTTTCCAAAGGTAGCTCTTATATCTGTATTGTTCAGGGTTATGTCCCTTTAAGAGTGCTGGGAATACCACAGATTGTATCTTCAGCCAAAACACCTTAATCAAAGTATAATATATCAACTGCGTGGGATACAGAGGTAGTTCGCTAGAATTGATGTTTGGTGGAACATGTTGATCTTCCCCTATGTCCATTCTGGATACACAATACCTTTATGATCCTATGCTACCATGTACTGTATATGTGTTGGGCCTATGGTACCTGCACCCTTAATTTGTGACTCACCCAATAGTCCGTTGAAAATCTGCTCCTTGGGGTGGTGTGTCCTCTTATATGCTCCTGCATCTGCCTCAAAGACCTTTTAACCATCCACTCTCTACATATGTCCTGATCAGTTTACGGCAACACCTATCTAACCAGTCCTGAGGGAGGAAGTGAGTAAAAATTTTTGAAACGTATAGAAATTTGAGTGTGGAGACTCTGGTGGCATTACTCAGAGAACTCAATTATGTTACAACTATTACATTACACAATTATGCAGGGTTTGGTATACAATGCATATGTATGCCTATTCCAGACTCTACCTCCGGGATGGGTGTTTGCTATCTCAGCCATAATATTTAGCTGGTGTTGTGTTGTTTTTATAAAATTTCTTACGTTTTTAACAATGTGGAAATAAAAAATTTTTATTATATGAAGTTGCCTCGTGTTATGCCGATGCTTTTTTCTTGGGAACTTTCAGTCCCAAAGTAGTATATACACTTTCATATTTCCCTCTAAATTATTTTTGTTTAGAGTATACACTTATAAAACAGAAAAAATGGTTTTTATAAATTTTTTAAATATCTATACACAAATGCTCATTTCTGAATGGGTGGTTTTACAATGTGAGGATTTACATATACGTTTACACTCATTAGCTTGCCTGCTTATTGAGTGCCTTAAATATACAACCCTTCCATCTACTGAATAGGAACACTGCACCTTTTTCTTCTATCTACCTTTCTTTCTTTCCCTCTTAATTTTTTCATCGTAAGGTCTACAGCTTTATTTTATTTTATTTTTTTATGACTAGCGCTTGATCAAAATCTTTAGAACAATATTGTAAAGGCTTTTATTTCAATCATTGAAAGTCAATATGTGTAAAATTACCTTACTGTTTAATATCCTTTTATATGGAAAACTTAATAAAAATACTATAGTATTAAAGTAAAGGAAAAATTAAAATACTGGCATGGAGCAGCTCTTTTAATAAGGCTTGTAGTAAAACACTAAAAACGTGCAATTCTTTTAAATAAAATGCTTGAGAAAAGCCTTAAACCTGCCTGTAAAATGCGCACATGTAGGATGTACTACAGCAAACTGACAGATTACCATTTTTTAACTAAACAACATTTCCTTGCTGGCTTGGCTTTTTGTTATAGAAAAAAGTATGAGGATCCCTTAAATCAATGAAAATGGCATGAGTATTACACTGCTGTGGGGGACAAGTGTTAGTGCAAAAATAAATGTAAAAATACCACTCAACAGGGAGCAGTTTTTTTTAATGAGGTTTAAAGGGCAGCTATAAAAATACACAACTCCTTTAACCTCCCTAGCGGTCTGATTATGTCCATATTTCTGTGCTCAAAGCGGTACATTTTTTTGCATGGAAATATGTATTTTTTTTATTGTAGGCCTGTAATTTTTAGAAATAACTCACTGAAATCTGTCCGAGCAAGAGTCTAGTAAACATCCCGGGTATGATAAAACTTGAAACACGAAATCATAAATTATAATTTAATAAATAATTATAAAAATAATAATATAATAATAATAAATTTAATTCAATAATATAATCAAACCAAAAACACTGAAATTTCTGTTCCGTTCCTGTACGTCCAGACAACATCCGGCATCCGCCGGATTACATTGCCGGGGACACTGCAGGAGGGACATCGCGGGAGCGCAGGACAAGGTAAGTGATCGAGGAAATGCGGAGCAGCGCCACATGGTAAGCCCGAGTGTAGCTTGGGGTTATCGCTTGTGGTACTGAAACTTTACCCCGAGCTACATTCGGGAATACCGCCAGGGAGGTTAAACAATATGCTTGAGCAGCGTCCTAAACCTGCATGTGAATAGTGACATTTGCTAGTATAAAATATAATATTTAAATTGCTGGGCACTTAATTCTGTTTGTAAACAAGGCAGCCAGGGATTCCCTTAATTTTACCAGACCCTTATCTTAGATGAGGGTTAGTTATAGGTTGTAGCAGAGACCCCATGAAATAAACAAACAATAATTTTTTAAAAAAATGGACCTGGCTCTCCCTAAAACTATGGATCAGTCTCTTATCTTTGTTGAGAGTCTGACATGCATTTTAGATAAGACCACATGCAAAAAAAAAAGAAAATGAAAAAAAAAGGTTGCCCCAAATTTACACCAAACCCTTATTCAAGCATGCAGTCTGGCTGGCCAACTCTGGCTCAGCCCTTGCTGTTGGGGTTTGCGAGTGGGTCATTTTCAGAATATGGAAGCTCCATACACCCCCCTACATGAATTAGTAACGGATACTCCTGGCTACTCATTCACACAAACACACAGAATGTCTTTTTTTAGCAATAAAAAAGCGATAAGGTTTTTTATTGAAAAAAAAAGCCCATGATGTAAATTCATAATTTATCATTTAAATCATCCAGCAATGAGCACCACCTATTGAACCACCGCAAAAAACACATTGACCCACCTACACATGCACTCCTGATGACTGTTTGCAGCAAAAGATAGCTCCTGGACTCACTGCTGAATAGAAACAAAGGGCCAGGGTTCCTTGGGTGACTTGATTGTATATGGATTTACACTGTATTTGTTTGTGAATGAGTAACTAGGGGTACCATGCACCCCTTTCTGTGGAGAGGGCAGTAGTTGGGTGCCCACTTAATTTAAAGAGGGCTTCCAGTTTCTGATAGGTCACTTCCCAGAACCACTATACCAGGTAAGGTACCCTCCCCATGTTGAAGGCATGTGGCCTAATATAGTTCTACTTTAACCTTTAATAAACATTTTAAATGGAGAGAACTATTTGTTATTAATTTATCTTTGGAGAATATATCTTTGCCTGCTTGTGCAGTGGAGGAGATGGAGTGGTTTTGCAGTCATCCTTTAAAGGGAAGAGACACTACCAGGACCTTCTGTGCAGTGGAGAAGACCAGGTGGTGCTATTTTGTATATCCCCTTAAAGCAGAAAGGCACTGTGTGGAACTATGGTAACCGGGTCCAACAATGAAAGGTGAGAGTCCATCTTATTATTACATTGGGAAAGGAACACAAAGCAGTGTGTACCAATAATTTCATGCAGGATCCATGTGGGACAGTATATCAAGACAGGGCACTGAGTAGCACATTGCATACCTTTTGGGTCACTTTTTATAAAAGGGACAATACTGTATAATTGTAAGAATTTAGAACTTTTATGATTCTTATTTATTATTGTGACATGTTAACACTGATGTATGTTTTTCACTAAGGTGATTATCTGTTTATTGACTATATATTTGGTTTTTAACACTAGTGAGTGCTGCACCTAATTTGTGTTTGTTTGGTTGATTTATTTGTGCTAGAATAGCACATAAAGTGTTGGCACATCTCACACTTACTGAGTTCATTCATATCGGCTTTTTAGCGCAGGAGAGCATTATTATATAATTTCATGCCAATCAATGACCATGCTGCGGCTGGCATCCTAGCAGCATTGCTATTTTTAAAAATATTGTGATTATTACTATACAGGATTTATATATCACCTATAGTTTGCACAGAGCTTTACAAAATAAAGAGAAAAAGTAAAATTACAATACAGTTCAAGACAAGAGAGTTTGGAGGACCCTGTTCTTGTGAGCTTACCATCTAAAAAGGGGAGGCAAAAGATAAAAATGGTAATAAATGTGGGGGATGAGTTGATGGAGGAAGTAAAAGTTTAGTCATTACGTGAAGGCAGGATAGATTTTCCTAATTCATTTTCGGGGATCACCTAAAGGTGGACAGAGTAAGAGACAGCTGGACAGGTTGGGATAAGAACTTCCAGAGGATGGAGGAGGTTCTGGAGGAGTCCTGAAAGCAAGCATGGGAGGAGGTGACTTTAACTACCCCATAATTTGTCTTCCCAGATGTATAATAAACCTCTGTATCTAAACTGTGGCCTCCTGCATAATTTACACCTATAGTTTAAAGTGTTACTAAACCCAGGACCCTGCATTCACTATATCTGGTCTCCGACAGTACACAGAACATGGAAGTGCAATTATTTTAGTAAATATAAACTGCTAAATACCTTTTCTCATCAGCAGTATATAGCAGTCTTGTGACTTCTGTCCAGCCAATCACATGTTAAAGCTTGAAGGAGGAGTTGTCATTCTGCTGTAGGAGGATTCAGGATCCCTGACCTCTGTGTGGACAGGGCTGATTGGCCCTGTGCTGATCATATGCACTCTCCCAGGAAAATAAAACCTCTCTAACAATGCATACCAAGCTGAGCATGTGCAGAGTGAATGCACAGAATATGCCTTATCAGGAGGTAAAAGGGGCACACTTGAAGAAAGGGAGGATCAGAGAAGACAAGCTCAAACAGCATTTTTACACAATGCAGAGGATTAACCCCTTAGGTTCCATAGTGAGTGTAACGAGCATGCTTTACTGCATATACAGACTGATATTTACTGTTTCATCTTTGTTAACACTTTAAATGTCTGCACTAGCAAACATGAGCAGTAGTTATGGGGCCATTTCCTGAGTTTCTTTGGCCTCATAGCAGTCTGAGTTTATTTACTTCTCAGACATGGCTATCGCAGTTATGATTTTCGCTGAAAGGGTTAATATTGCAGTGGGCCACATCTGGATATGGGAAGGGGAAGAGTAAAGTACTTTAGGTCATGGGGAAGAGGCAAAAAATATAAATGCATTTTGTTTAAAAGTGCACTCATTTAATGTAAATTACTTACAGTACAACTACTGTTGATTTGCTAAAGGAAATGTAGCTTGTTCACTTAGCATTGTGAATACTCACTAAGTTTAGTCATGGAGTCCCCCCCCCCCATGCAGTAGTGTCCCTGTAGTCAGTCTGAGCTATGAATTGATAGTTTTACATTCCTTAACCACTTCCAGGCCGCCCTGTAGCAGAAATACTGCTACAGGGCGGCACGGGTGCGCAAAAATCACGTATATACAGTGAAGGAAATAAGTATTTGATCCCCTGCTGATTTGGAATGTTTGCCCACTCACAAAGAAATGATCAGTCTAAAAATCGCATTGTAGGTGTATTGTAATACTGAGAGACAGAATAGCAACAAAAAATTCAAAAGAAATGCATGTCTAACAAATTATGCACTGATTTGCATGTTCATGAGGGAAATAAGTATTTGATCCCCTTCACAAAACATGACTTAGTACTTGGTGGCAAATCCCTTGTTGGCAATCAAATCAAATCCTGCCGCAGTCTCGCTATAAGTCACTGAACGCCACCATTACTAGTAAAAAAAAAATAATTCCAGTATATACAGTATACTGCCATTTGTATACGCTATAACTTTCACGTAAACCAAATAATTTACATGTATTTTTTTTATTAGCAAAGACATGTAGCATAATACAGTTTGGCCTAAACTTTTTTGCGAAATTTGATTTTTCTAATTTTTATACTGGACATGTTTAATAGCAAAAAGTAAAAAAAATAGGGTTTTTTTTTTAAATTGTGTCATTTTTTGTTTATAGCACAAAAAATTTAAAACGCACAGGCGATCAAATACCACTGAAAGAAAGCTCTATTTGTATCATTTGGGTGCAATTATTTAAAGTTACGTTAAAGTAATGCAGCACCGTATCGCAAAAAAAATGGCTTGGTCAGGAAGGGGGGTAAATCCTCTGAGGGAAAGTGGTTAAGCTTTTACTAGCTCAGTTATATTGTTTTCTTTTCTGCTGTTGGGGAGGACAATAGTGCGATAAGATCCATTAGAGGTTTAAATGATGACCAAGATATTGTTTTATTTTTTTCTGGTGATTTACTATAAGATAAACATGAGCCGAGTAGCTATAGAGCTGCTAAATTACTTTGCCAGGCATCGGATGGGGGTGCCCCTCCTTTTGCCTCCCACCGCCATCCTGGGGCCCTTGTGTGGGGAGTCCGAGAACAATGCAATCGAGTCACACTTGCTGAGAAGAGAGGAAGGAATGGAAGTTCCTGCTCCTTTTCTCTGATGCCAGAAACCAGAAGTGATGAGAATTTGGTCACTTCTGGTTTTGATTCATTGTGTACTTGAGGTTACTGGCTTTTACAAGCATCTGATTAAACCAATCTTGGTTTGATCAGATGCTTTGGAGGTTATAGGAGAAATAGGAAGTCTAAAAGGCCCCAGATCTCTCCATGAAGAGGACCTTTCATGCCCTATGCTATCACAAGGGATGTGGTTCAAGTCCAATAAAAAAATAAAGCTGCAATGTAAAAAAATTATTACATTATATAAATAATAACATTAAAAAACAGTAAAGTTCTCCTGTACCTCCTCCCCCCCCCCACACATAAATGCCAACACTCATGTTGGTTCCGCACATAAATGTCAGTGGTGATCATACCACACATGTGAGGTTTTACAGCAAACGTCAGAGTGAGAACAATAATTCTAGCACCAGACCTCCTGTGTAACTCAAAACTGGTAACCTGTAAAGGCTTTTAAAGAGCCACTTATGGAGATTTCTAGGTATCATAGTTTATCGCCATGGGTGTATACAGTTTTAAAGCTTGACATGTTAGGTATCTATTTACCTATATAACATAATTTTTAATATTTTACAAAAAAATTGGGTATTATATTGTGTTTGCGTTCACTAAAACTCATGAAAGTGTATTTTTTCCTGGAAAATTTTGTTTGATAAACTGCTACACAAATATCATGCAACATAAAATATTGCAACAGCAACCATTTTAATTTCCACAGTCTCTACTCAAAAAATAAATATAATTTTTTTTTGGGGGGGGGGGTTTGGGGGTTAAGTAATTTTATAGCAAAAAATGCTCATTTTTAGATGTATGAGAGAAATGTCAGAATTGGCCCAGATTGGAAATGGTTCAAAGAGCAACCATAAAGTCTCATTCACAGCTAAACATACATGATATCACTCACACATAGGTATTATTGAGCTGTTAATGTTAATAATAGATACATTAAAAATCACCTTGTTTTTTCGTATTAGTATTGTTGTTTTAATTTTTTTTAATAAGATAAACTTCCCCTGTTGTCATTTTTTTGGTCATTGTTTTTTGTTTTGTCCTAGTTGAACTATAGCATTTTATTTAAAATAATGTCATGTAATAAACTGAAATAATCACTGAGAAATCCTCTTGACTTTACTGTCTTTAAGCTCAGAAATTGACTAAAACACTTGAAGCAGAAAATACTGAAGTCTAAGCATTTTCGTCTCAAGATGCTAAAAAGATGCTTTGGCGTTGCTATTAACTCTGGACCACACCTCTGAAATATGCTTCTTATATGCCTAAAATTAGGTCTGGAGACCTTGCTTATTAAAATGATCAAAATATATACACGTTTAAAGAGAAAATTGTTTTTTTTAAAGTCTCTTTTTTATGAAAGTTTTCTTACATAGAAATATGTAGTTTCAAAATAAAATGCAGCATTCCCTTTGTTCAGTGGTATCTGTTTGATATTATATTGCCAATCTCCATCTTGTGCTAAGTTATTCCTTAGTTTGTGCCAACAACTTAGGTACATCTCTGTGCCTTCTGTAGTATGCATTCTTCTACTTGATGATCATCTGTAATTAAAAGCATCTTCCAACACCAAGCTTAGTGTAAAGTCTAATATGCAGAATTTTATAAGTAGTCCAGCCTTATATGGCGAAGAGTGTATGTCAATCCAATAACATAAATTTAATATACAGCAGCTTACTTTGCTGTCATGCGTTGGCTGCTTTACCTTCCTTTTTCAGCCTTTTTTCCTTTATCATGGTGATCATGCCAGTGACACAATTTTAGTCGTAGAGTGACAATGTTCACTATACTGTATGCACAGAGAACATTTTACCCTAGTCTGCAAGCTCCTGATTTGGAGTACAGAGCACCTCCCTTTTATCCTTGGTAACATAAGGGGAGGGACTGTGAAGTCGAAAAAGAAAATACTGCTTGGGATTTCAGTGCAGTACAAGTAGAGTGTATAGAAGGTTAGGAGTTCACTGGATTTGTGGCTGAAATAAAACATGTTTTTCAGTACCTGTAACATTTTAAAGAGACAAAACATAGGGAAATGCACATGTATACTATTTTCAGAACTTTAATTGGAAAAAAAATTTGAATGTGATCATTTTAATTTTGTACTATAGGAGTCTTCTAACCAGGCTAAAGACATGGGTCCTGTTAACCTTTAACCAGCCCAAGGGAAAGAAACTGCTGAGAGTGTTAGATCAACAAGCTTGCATACAGAACAAATTATCTGGACAATGGAGTTCCTGGTATTCACACAACACCAACCAAAGAGAAGCAGATCAATGTTTACAAGGACCTTCAGATCCCATAAATGTGTATTGTGAAGAGACATCACATTTGCCCAGGTGAAAGAAGTCAACATTCTCTCTATTGTTCCACTAAATGAAGGACATCGAGTTTCTATATTTCAATGTTATGTGGACAAGATAATTACTATCCAGCAGTTGCCATTGTCTCAACACTGGGGATTAGAAAACAAGAGAGAAGACCTCCACCAAAAGAGATGACCTGATTTTAAAAGTCTACTATTTCCCTAGCTCAAATTATTCATATAACATATTGTAAGCCAGTTCCATGGACTCTATATTGCAAGTCATAAGGCTAAGACCATGACACTGTCATAAAATATATGCTGTACATACTGTATCTGCACCTGCTTACAAGTCAATGTTTTATAAACTCTTTTACCGGACAAAATCACTATAGCTATCATGGACCTGTTTATAAACATATTACTTGAAATAGTAACACAATGTTGTAATGTATATACTTTGGGTTTATCAGATAGAAAAATGTCTTATTCTTACAAAAATACAGAAATCAGAAAAAAGGTTTCTTAGTATTAATATGGTCTGTTTGTTAGTGATCACCATTGTTAAAAATATATGTGTGTTATAATGTAGCCATAATCAAGTACTGGTTTAGGTATGTAATTTTTTTTTTCTTTAGGTGTATCATCAATATGTGAATTATTGACTGAAATGTATGAAAACCCCACCTCTTTCTAGATAAAACTTTTCCATTTAAATGCTGCTACCACAATTTAGAAAATCACCATACCCTTCAAGGCATTCTATATATTTTAGATAAACTAATAGCTGTAGCTGAGTAGGAAAATATTAACTTATCATATAAGGGTTAATTACTAGAAAATTAATTTCCCAGATAAATTCAGGATAGGCATTTCTGATTCTAGGGTGCCATCTGGTGGTCAGGTCAGGTATTGATTGATTGCACAAACTGTTAATCAGTAACATGAAGATTATACCCTCTGGATGGGGGTTTTATGAGTGTATTGTTTGCAACAGAATATATGACAGGTCAGGTAGACAGAAAGGGGACACGCTCCTATCATCTACAGAGAGACATTATCTGAGACATAATCTGAGACATCATTTAGATCTGATCACATCACCTCATCTAAGACACACT
Source organism: Staurois parvus (assembly GCF_062004578.1). Taxonomy (NCBI): domain Eukaryota; kingdom Metazoa; phylum Chordata; class Amphibia; order Anura; family Ranidae; genus Staurois; species Staurois parvus. The sequence goes on along the minus strand of NW_028317866.1, from coordinate 3,675,566 downwards.
TCATCATCCATAGACAACTCCGCCCTTTGATTGGCAGCCATCTTGTGAGAGTCTGATCCACAGCCATTCAAAGCCTACCTGGTAGACTTGGAGGGTAAATAAAATATATTATTTCCTTGGTGATTTTTGTAGGCTTAAATTAATAGGTCAATTGCAATAATCCTTGCTATTACTAAGTATTTCTCCCATATTAACATAACCACTCAAGTTAGGTCATTTGTTTTAATTTATTTTTGGTTATTATTTTTCTTTTCTTTGGCTGTATTGATGCACTCTTTTTACTGTATGTATTTAGACATTTATTCTTTCTGCAGGAGAATAACTGTTGAATGCCACATAACACAATTATTGTCTGTTAGTTAGTTATCTATGGATATCCTGTCTCTAAGGGAAAATTTAATCCAATATGTACTGTATACTGTGCTGTATACTGTGCTGCCACAGATAATTTTAGAAGTTCTTTGCAAATATCTGAGCATCTATGCATATCCCAATCTATTATTTATAATGTTTGTAAAGTGACTTCTGTCAAACAAATAATAGTTTATTTTTGATAGTGTCAGTCCATACTTACAGTGATCTTATTGTGTTATTTGAAGGATTTCTGCATGGGAAAAATTAACTTGGTAATAATTCATTAAGTCAGTTTAATTATTTTATTTTTTTTATTATTATTTTGAGGCACTGTTGCTTATTGATCAATTAAAAATCAACATAGCCAACTAAATTAATCAATCAGACATTGAGATATGTACTAAAAAGTGTTTTTTTTAAAATTTTGCCCTTACATACACTTTAAGAATGTAAGACTATAGTACCCTAGATTATATAATACACTGGAGTTGATTTACTAAAACTGGGGAGTGCAAAATCTGGTGCAGATCTGCATAGAAACCAATCAGCTTCCAGGTTTTATTGTCCAAGCTTAATTGGACAAGCTGAAGTTAGAAGCTGATTGGCTACCATACAAAGATGCCTCAGATATTGCACTTCCCAGTTTTAGTAAATCACCCTACTGTGTAATATGTGAAGTACTTCTATTCAGAGTTTGGGAGTTGGTAGAAGAGCTATTGAAGAAAAAATGTCAATATTGCTACAAAAACGAATCTCCAAGAGTATCAGCCATTTCTAAAACTAGGCAACCATTAAAATATTTCTGGAGCATAAACCTTGAGAAAGCTGAGCTAAAGTCTATGCGGCCCCTAGAACTATAATACAAATCCAGATCACACATATTAATAATAAAGGAAAGTTTAGGAAGTATAAGGCTCAGTTCATTAAGATGGACAAATTATCATTTATCTTTATCCTATCATTTTCACCTAAAAATGTTTGATTCACAAATGTAAATATCACTCAGATGTGAACTAAGTATTTTTTCACATGATAGGACATTTAAATGTACAAAGCCTTTTTTTCTAATGAATAATGATTTCACATATAAAACAGTATTTTATCACCACAATAAATGGCTATATTTCCTACTCTCCCCAATAGGTACCGTATTGAAACTTAGAGTGCTTATGAGACAGACGCTATTGGTATTTTAAGAAGTAGTAATCTTTGTGATCATTTTTGTGAACTGACCTTTGCTTTCAAAAGTCCTCCAAAAAATGATCCTTTTTTTTTTTTAGCAAATGCATCCTTAATGAGGTTAATGATTGAAATTCAGAGTTTGCGATTTGCAAGTTTACTGTAGATTAAACTGGTATTTTTGTGCTGAAATCTCTCTGCTTATTCCAAGTTGAGAGAATTGGGAATAAACAGAAAGATCCATCCACCCGTAGCTGATCATTTCTGCAGTATAGGAAGACATAGACATCGGTGGTCCATCATACCTGTATTTTGGTTTAAACTGATTGGTTCATATAACTTTTAACACTATTGATTTGAAACAAAGAAATATAAAGTAATAAACAGTTTTATGTAAGTTTAACCCCTTCACGCCTAAGGGAAAAACAAATCTAAATGCCTAAGCACAATTTTGCAATGTTGAGATGTGCTAGTAAAACTGTCCATATCATCACAACTACTTTGTACATCCAGGTGAATTATACCTTGTTTTTTCAGGACAAATTGGGCTTTCATTTGGTAGTAAAGAGTAATGGATATCTCCTGATTTTTTGATATTATCAAAGGAAAACTGGCCCAAAATATTGAAAAAAAAGTTTTTTTTTAAAATTTAGCTGTGTATTTCTTGTTACTACCATAACCTACCATCAAATAACAACCCAAAATAAACTTTCCAGCTCTTGACGATCATGTGATACCATATATGTGTATGTTATTTGTTGTTTGTACCCGTAGTACAGCCCAGAAACAATAGTGCACATTTTGTTTTTTTTTGTTTTTTTACCTAAAACACACTGGCACCAATTTTTTTTTAAATCCTGACCTTTGACCCTGACATTTTGACCTTGACCTTTGACCCTGGCCTTGACCCAAACACTTACCCTGGCACTGAACTATATCAAACCTTGATCTAGGTTTTTTTTCTTTATTTTGTTATATATTTATTTTTTTTAAAAAAAATATTTTTTCTCCTCTATGCCAGGAGTTAAAGAGATACAATGTATCTCTCTCCTCCATTCATAGCGAGAGAAAAAAAACACAAGGGGGCCGAGCTGTACAGTGACTCATCACTGTGATAGCCAATCAGAGGCTATCATAGCGATAATGTGACCCGAATCGGGAGTTCCGGGTCCCAATCGTTAGAACGGGACCAGGGGCTCTCAGCGACACTGCGGTCTTTGTGCTGGGAGCGCACTGTGAGGAGAGCTCCCAGCAGATATGCGGCCCCAAGGAAAAAAGCCCAGTTCTGTGAGGCAGCATACTTGTGTTACGTCGGCGTCAAGGGGTTAATAATGATTTTTGCCCTAAGTGGTCTTTTGAAGCTCCATTAGATAATATGGCATTTTATAAAAAGAGTGAAATTGTTGGGGAAAAAAAGCATTGAGCTACTTTTGTTTCATATGCATTTATCATGGTGGCAGCTCTTCAACTGCATCTATGCTCTATGTGCAGGATATAACCATGTGCTAAATTTCTGTTCCATTAAAAAGTCTCATTACAGTCACATTATCAGCATTAAAATGTGAATCCAAGAGAGATGCTCTTGTATAGCAGGAACAGAGAGCAACTAAGAGAAGTATTGCTTCTCCCCATTAATAAGCTGTCTTTAGGGATCGAACATTAGTGAGATTCAGAGGATAGAGCACAAGGGTATCATTTTTGCATGATTACTCTAAATTTTTAAACTAGAGGCTTAAGGACAAGTCTTCTTACAAAAGCAGCTGTGGGAATTGTTAAATGATTGGCCCAGTACTTAATTCAATAATATATATATTTTTTTCTCACATTGATCAAGCGCCTTTAAAAAAAGTGACGCTTTGCATATCTTAAAAAGTGCTGTTAACATCCTATGCCGGCAGTTTGTTTGAGAAAGAAAAATAATGAAGAAAAAAAAAAACGTGTGATGTTGCAGAAGAAGTAATTTGCTTCCATCCATTCAATGATGGCTTGCACTTTATGCAAATTGGTGTCTGGGGACAACGAATCCAATTTAATACATATGCATAGTTCATAAAAAAATGATGTGGAAGAAAAAGAAGGAAAGAGAAAAAAAATATATAAAGTAACGAGTCAGCAAAAGGCATAATAGAGCCAGATCTGAGGAAATTTATTGTCCCAAATTGGACATTTGTAACAGATGATGTAAGCAAGTGCTAACTTTGTTTTTCAGCAGTTCTTAACGAACATGCACCAGTCATTCCACAGATTATGTTTTAAGAATCTGATCTGTAATAAAAAATTGTCTATGGGATTTGTAGTTATGAGTTCCATATGGCTAGAGAGCTGAGAAGTTACAGTGACAAGATTTTTTTTCCTTTTCAAGCTCATTACGCAAGGCGGTGTTAGATGCGAATTACTGTGCATAGCTATGGGGTACTTACATGACATCCCACAGTCAGCAGATACTGAATGGAAATGAAAGATATAAGGTGCACAGTACAGCTTCAGGGAACATGTTAAACAAAACATCTGCTGGTATCAGAATGCAGTATTATCAGATCATCAAGACTATGAATTTTTCATAAAGACATTTTTTTAAAAGCTGTAACTTTTTAAGTGACATTTTCTGAGCAAGTCTTTCCAGTGCCATGTGAAGGGAAGGGCCAGTCTAGTTTATTATCTTAGTAAATGGCAACATCGGCAAATTGAAATATGTTTTCTATTTTTACAGACTGTATGATATACTTGTTGGTTATGGTTGCTCGTATTTTGCATTGCTTCAAGTAATTACTATGTAGTGAGCAGGAAAAATCCACTTGTGTCACTTTGGAGTGATACATAGATGGAGATATTGCTCCTTATACTGCAGCAGATGTTTTGCAGTTGCAAAAGACAGTATCCCCTTTTATTACCAATAATTTTGGGAACATATTCTACAATTTGAATGTATTTGATTGTAAAGAGTGTTTTTTTTATCATCTAGATTTGTAGTACCCAACCTATGACCCTTGTATCATATGCGACCCTTTGGTAATTATTATGTGGCCCAAGCTAGTGAAGGAAAATATTCTTTAGACTGCCTTCCAATGGACAAGATGGTTTGGGTTATTTTATCACACTAGCTTACTTTTTCTGTTTTTATCCTTCTTCTGTTTTTATATTTTTGATTGGAAAATATCAAATGTGGCAATATTTAAGGGGGCTACATTGAGCCTAAATGGAGAAGCATTTATTTGTAGAGGGGCTGTAATAGCAGGGATTGCTAGCAGTTTCATGTAAGATGTCTCCAGTCATATGCACAGCCCTAAAGCAGTTCCGCAGTCTTTGACTATCTTCTGTTGCATATCGCTTGCCTTTAGTCACTACCCATCTCCTGTTATATATCTGCTTTTTTCTGACAACTTTCTGTAGCATTACATTCACTGAATTTTATATGGGCCCTTCAGTGAAGTCAGGGGCTGCACCTGAGGCCCTTTATATTATTGAAATTAACCACCATTGATCTAGCTCATAATTCTTTTTGTGGATATTTTGATAACAATTAGTACTTGGCTATTAGATATATCATACTATAGCTGATTGTGTTGTTATTCTGAATGAGAAATGCTAAGGTGATATTTATGGATGCGCTGGGTTTGGTTTGAGGGGGCTTGACAAACGTTGGTGTCAAATCCAAACCCTTTGAAAGTAATGTCTGTCAAATGTTAAAAAACACTAATAACCATTTACTAGGCTAAGATACAAGTGATTGTCAAACAAATGGCATGGTGGTGGGTGGTTGGGTGGGGGTTGCAGTGCTGCCTTGGGGAACATGTACTAAAGCAAATTATTTTTTTTTTCATTCTCTTTGGCAGGAAGCAGTGATTTTAATAACAATAAAATGGAATGGTAAAAACTCAAAGTTGATTAAAATAACAATTAAGGGTGTGCCCTTAATCTGCATGTATATGTCTGTCTGATGTGCACAATCTATTAGACTTCTATGGTGTGGTATGAAACCCAGTGCAAAAAAAAAACAGGAAAAAAGCTTGAGATACCCCCAAAACCCACACCAGACATTTTTCTGTGCATGCATCCTGACAGGCTAGGAAAGTGGGGGGATAAGCTGTCCACATGCCCTCAAAATGGGGGGCACCATGCCAGGGGAGGGGGAACACCCCTGGCAAAGCAACTTTTTGATGAGGACAGAAGCATCTGCCCCACAACACTGGCCCATTGGAAACCAGAAAGCCCATCTGAAAATTAGAGAGCCCCCAGATACCTACCTACCCAATAGTACCATGACTCATTCACATAAAGAGTGTAAAGTGTAAATAATGACACACACATTTGAAAATTCCATAATGAAAAACGAACCCCTCCATAAAACTGTAAATTCGTCATAAATAACATCACCCAGTGCTGCAGATCCACGTCGATCACAATGATCAGCCAAAGAAGAAAAAGCTGCTGACCATCAGTCATGTTCGATTCCTTCACTACACTCACCTCACTACATCTTCTGGTCCCCACCACTAATTGTAAAAAGAGGGGCAATGTCTCCCAGGAGATGTCATTGACCAAATATGACCATGGCCATTTTGGTCAAAGTCAGTCCCCAAATATGGCCATGTGGCCATATCTGGTCATTGATGTTAGTGTTACCATTGCCCATTTTTTCTTAAATGAACAGGAATTCCCAGATGGCAAATGAATGGAGCTGGATAATGTCTCTGGTTGCCAAGGGTATTACAGGTGATTTTAGGGATGTGTACAGCAGGACCATTACAATTTGCAAATGTTGTAACATGCAGAATAAAAAGAGGATTCAATTAGTGTTCGGCCTGGTTCACACTACTGTGACTTCATGTGCAACCTGAGTCACACAGAATCACATGAGAAGAGAAATCACATTATTTTCAATGGTGTCCATTCACTTCAATGCAAGTCAGCATGGAGCGATTTTAGAAAAGGTTCCTGCACTACTTTGTTGTGTTTCCAGTGTGATTTGTGCCCCATAGAATATACAAACCTTATCAAAGTTGCATCCAAGTAGCACTACATAATCACACTGAAAGCTGGATCAAAATCATGTTGCAGCAGTGTGAACCTAGCCTTAAAGATAGGATCAAATTATTAATGCCATGTGCACAAGAGATTATAAAAACAAAGGTAATTTAGTGGCACCTGATCAGCTTAAATTGTTATTTGTTTTCTTTTTTAACCACTTGCCTACCAGGCACTTTTACCCTCTTCCTGTCCAGGTTAATTTTAAGCTTTCAGGGCTGTCGCACTTTGAATGACAATTGGACTGTCATGCAACACTGTACATATGACATTTTTTTCACACAAAAAGAGCTTTCTTTTGGTAGTATTTAATCACCACTGGGTTTTTATTTTTTGCTAAACAAACACAAAAAGACCAACAGCCACTATGACGCTGTTGGCCCTTTATCGTGACATGTGATCAGCTGTGTCCGAAGGACACAGCAATCACAGAGAGCGCCAGGTGCACGCTGCAGCAGGCGCACAGTTCTGGGAGCACATCATATGATGCCAAACTGGGCGACCACACTGTAGCCATCATTCAGCTACAACATGGTAAGCATTGTATGTTAATATGGGACATTTAACACTTACAGCCTACAGGTGGTGTCAGTTCTCTATCACCTTTGTTTAGTCATATTACTACATCTACTACTATTGCCTCTACTACTATGTAGAAGTTATTTTGTGATCTGCTATTCAAACCACACACACACAGCTGCCTGAGTCAAACAAGGAACCACACACTTCTATGTGTCTGTTTCATTTAAACATTCAGAGTTTTAGAATTTAAAGGAACATGCCACTTTTGTTAAAAGTAAGCATATAAAATGGTTACACCTGCTATTGTATAACTGAACCTTTCCATTTCAATCTGCTTTCACTATAACTTTCTAAAACTGTCAAAAGATTAAATGCAATATGGCTACATGTTGGCATTCCATGCGCAGCAGGTGTACAGAATGGCCACAGAAATGTAATTACCTGTTTGTTTGATTGGTTCACTGCTTTACTTGGAAGTCTGCACTAAGACATAAATAACATTTTAGGCATCACCTGCAATAGGAGATTGTTGGTGATTGTAATAAACACAGATCCTCCCGTTCATGAATCAGTCTAGAAGGGACACAAAACAAATGCCTATATCTTCAGAACATAAAAAAGTAGGAAACTATAAAAAGTTTGCTAAAATCCTTGTAATGTAGTTAGATCATCCAGAGAGGATTGATATTTCCAAACGAAACTTGTACTTTACAGCAAAAACAGTCATAAAGTGAGCATATATTTCTTGGCTGTCTTATTAGAAAGCATACTCTCAAACACTATCATGAAAAATCCCTGATTTGAATGTTCATTTGTAAAATCAAGCTATTTGCAAGCAATAAAAACGTGATATTGAACATCAGAGTACAGGCTTGTAAACATTTAAAAATAAGTAATTAGTAATAAATACAAAACGGCTGGAAACTTGGAGGGGATTCATTAAATGTAGATATTTTCTCCTAATTGTTGGGTACCCAATGAATGCAGTGTTAAACTTTCAGGCTCATTTTAGGGAAATTACGGTATGTATGAAAGTTATACATAACTATAGTCTACAGATGTAAATAGAATAAAATGCAGGCTTCTAGAACTTATACATGGAATGTAGATTGTTTTTGAACTGTATTTATTCATGAATTATGCAAAATTGTAAACATTCATTTTTTAATGTTTTAAATATTTTTATTTGAATATATATGAAAAATTTTACTATTTTTTATATATATTTTCAGTCAACAGTGAAAGCTTTTTATTCTTAACTGCCCTGTTGAAAAAAAAGTAATTTCTGGTGCTCAATACCTTAACCAAAAAGATAAAAAAAAGTCACCGGAGTAACTCTTCCCCTTTTTCCACCTTCCTATGTTCAGATGAGCTTTATGATGTTTAATTTAAATATGAAAAAGTTAGAAAATAAAAAATAATTTTAAAAAATTGATCCACTATTGTAAATTCCCAATAATTTGGTCTGCATTTTCACTGGAATTTAGGTATCCATGTATATTAAACAAACAGGATATTATAACCTTTTCTTATGATATGATATCAATCCCATGCATGCACAGGAGTACAATCAGATTTGGCATTGCAGAATTTCTACAGTGAACTGCCGCTGTGAGCAGCTCACTGTACAGGGGTGAACATGCAGGTGGGTCATTTTAATGCAGAAGAGATAAAGCATGTCTTTTCTGCAATAAAATTCTGCCTGTTTGTCCATTTTTGTTTTCACCATAAAGTTCCACTTTAGCTCTGGTTCACATCTGTGAGGTCGTGTGGGCTGTGATTTTCGATTTGCGCGGGCACGAGAGCCCATTCCCCGGGACACGCAGGGAAGCAGTCCCTGCACTACTTTGGAAATTGCAGCCCGCACGGGAACCGAGGTTCCCAGTACGGTTGTGATTTCCAGTGTGGGCGGGCAGCAAACGAATGGCACCCGCCTGCGGGTCCCGCATTCTTCTGTGTGGGTGGTATGGCTGCAGGTATTTGTGCAGGTCCCGCAGTAGCACCACTCACACACATGTGAACCATGTGTTAAGGAATTTTTAATTACTTTTACTACCTTCTTCTGATGTCTTTTAAGCAGTCACATTACATGCGGTATCACCTTTTTTTCCCATCTTCTCCTGAGAGTGGGTAGCTATTGATGATACAGAAATCAGTGCTATAGTCTGCAACAAACCAACTGTGAAAACCCCTGCACCCAGCCTTTCCCCTTAATATTTTTATTAAAAATGCATACTAGTCATACACATTTCCACAACAGACATACACATAAAAAACATCTTGCTGAGCAGTCTAATATCAGCAATTATTTTAGAATGTAAAAGGGCTATTAGCTCCATCTTAAAGCTGACACGGTAGGTTTAATTTACTAAAGGCAACTGGGTTATTGTCTTTGCAAGAAAAGCTGCTTTTTGCGAAGAAATTTAGTGAATATTACATTTTTAAAAAAAACAGCATTTTGGCTTGCATGTGATTGGATCATGGATGTCAGCAGAGTTTCACTTCATTCGCTAAGCCAGGGGAAAAATCCTTTTGCAAAGTGCAACTTCCTTTGCAAAGTGAACTACCTATCTGCCTTTAGTAAATTGAACCTGATACAGAGTTTTCATCATACTCTCTTCCTATTTTTCTTTCTTTTTATTCTTTACTCCTTTCTTCTTTATTATTTGATTTTTACTTTTTTTTAATATATATATTTATAGTGTTAGTCAACCTATACAGCTGTGTATGGCATTAGGAGCGATATTCATCTTCTATTTGTATTTGTATAGGGAAAGCAAATTTCATGTGCCATGGGAAATCACTGTACTTGCTCTCATGTGTTATTTTGACCTTGTAAAACCAATAAAAATATCAAAACAGAAAAGTGCAGTGGTGTTGCTATTTGTACTGGAACATAAAATCTGAAAGTGTCTATACTGTTTAAAATTCAGCAATGCACTGTCTCACCCTGCTCTGCACATGTTCAATTGCTCTCTATTTTACAGCACTGTACTGAAAATGTAGAGGCTGATTTGCTTACAGCCTAAAGATGTACTGCTGCTCAGAGGCTCTGGGCTTCAGCTAAATGGCAGCCTCCCATAAGAAGAAACAGGAACAATGCTGGAGGCAGGTTACAGCACAATAATTTGGGTAGCATAATTATTATTGTGACATGTATGTTCCTTGCTAAAAAAAACATTTTTTTTAACAGGTTAGTATGGGTAAAGTTCCTCTGTAAAAGAAAGGGTTAGTGTGAGGGAGGTCTTTTGAGTGATGAAGGGATGGCAAGTTTGAGGGCTAGTGTTAGAGTGGAGGGGTACAGTTTGATTCATTCTGTTGTAATGCATAAGAGTCTACTAAAGTATTAAAAGTGGATGTGTATTCACGCATCTTGTCTTCCACATGATTTACCCTATCACCTAGCTCCTGAACCTCAGCTTTATATTGACGGAAACATGATAGCATATCAGTTTTCACGGTGGCACGTAAGGACAGCAACAAATCCTTTAGGGTGGTGTCTGATACTGACTGACCAGTGGTTGGGAACATGGATATAGGGTCAGATTGTGGTGCTGTGGGAGATTGAGGCAGATGAGGATTGTTCACCTCCATTAGTACTGAGGTCTCCAGGTCACCGTTTGAATCACTGCAGGGTCTGTACATAACAGGACTCCTTGTAGATGGAGAAGATGAGCCCAAGTCTGTTTGAACAGTAGATGGACTTATTTTCAGGATGTCAGCTGCAGACTATGCTGAAAGAGCGGCCGCTAGAGTTCCCGTATTGGCCAGAGCTGAAGGATTTTGTTTAAGTCCTTTCTGCATGGTAGAGAAGAAGCTGGAGAGTTTTGTACAGGCATTGGTTTCTGCCAACATCTCCTCATGCTGATATGTTGTGAGGGCGATGGGGATGCCAGAGAGCTGTGCCAGGATGCAGGTGAGTGCCTAGAGGCTCTGATTGATATGCTGTTCCTCGAGTGCAGAGTGGAGCTCTGAGTCTATGTGGTCCTCTTGCCGAGCGGTCACCACACCCCCCCATCCATGGAAAGTTAGTGTGAAGAATGAGGATTAGTGTTAGGAGTTGGCGTTACGAATGGTTTAGTGTGAGGGAGACCTTTGGGAAAGATGTTGCTATCTGCTAGGAGATTAATGTTGGGATTATTTGGAATGTTAATATGAGGTTTTCAGGAATGGCTAGTTAGAGGCTTAGTGTTAGAGTTGTGGTTACAGAAAGGATTAGTGTGAAGGGATCTTAGGGTAAAGCATTGCTAACTGCATCTGGAGCTGTTTACCAATTTGCCAGCCCCAATCTCTCAGCACCAAACACTAATGTATTAGATATGTGTTTTTATATCTAATGTTCTACCATTCCGATATTTTGGTCAGAGAACATTGCATCTACATTGGCTGCTCTTCTAGTATCCTGCTTTTACTAAGCCATCCTGCTGTTTATTACTTGTTTACTACTGACTGGCAATTGAACCTTGGCTTGGCACAAAAGATCAGCTAATAGGAAAACTATCACATGTCCTACTCAGTCCACATCTTAATTCAGATGAAACATGAGAGTTACATATCCAACTCCTTATATCTCCAGAAATAGGAAATGGATATTATAACATCTTAACTAGTCTTGGCGCTCACCTTATGAACCACCAAAGTAAGTGACAGCTTGGTGTCATAATGCATAAAAATTTTAGACTCAATGAAAATATTATTTACTACCAGAGTATCAACATTTATAAAAATACCAATGCTTAAAATAATAAAAACAATGTTAAATAGTCTGTGTATTTGCAAAGAGAAATACAACTAAATTGCTTAAATGGTACAGTATAATTATTCATGGTCAAGATCTCAATGTATATAGTCTCTCAATCACTGTCATTCCTATGAAGAGCTCTTTTCTTTGCCAGCATTATATAAATAAACAAATACAGAAAACAAACATTAACGTTTCTCATTGTGCTGAGCATAAATGGAATGGATTTTAAAAAAAAAACAAGAAAACAACATATGTTAAAGAAGTTTACATTAAAAAAGACATTATATTATTGTTATAGTAATGTCACTATCGTCTTCAAACTTCATGCATTGATGGGGAGTTTCAAATCTTAGACTGGTAAGAATGCAGTTAAAAATTACAACATTATTAATAGTTTTAATATGAAATTAGCAGACTCTTGGCTGATGTCAAGAAATCAGCATGTGTCCCATTAACACAAAATGCATTTATAAGAGATCTAAAAAACACATTTGCACAAACACATTTATCTATCTTGCATGCAATATTAGCTTTATGTATTAACCAAGTAATGAAAACTACATTATACTGTTCTATCTATTTAATGAGAAAGGTAAGATTTAGCCTTTTAAAAGAAAACTAATTTAAAAGTTATATTTATATTTTCTATTTCCTACATTAGGTTCACATTTTTTAAAGTCTTAAATCAAAACATTTTAAGGTAGGTTCAAACGCAAACAGGATGGAGCTTAGTTTGCTAAAGCGCTGGGCATCATAAACAATTGGCATGTTTTAACTGCTTCTTGTCCACCCATAGCCTATAGATGACGGACGGGAAACTGTGTCGATGAGGGCTAATGTATCTGTACTTCCACCCACATCGGCAACTCATGTGAGTGTCACCTGGACACAGCTGATCACATTAATGCTGTTTCCAGGCAATCACATGATGTTTTACCTTGTGATTGCTGTACCAAATCACATAGTAAACAATGAACATGAAATTAAAGATTGGTTCTCTGTGCACTCATTGTGAGAGCACAGAGAACTGATGCTGCAGCCTCTGAGTGTACAGCAGCCTGTCAGGCTGCATGTACACTCACAGACTGCAGTGCCAGTCCTTGATCACTGCCTCAGTGTAGGAACAATAAAGTACACAGCCAGCCCCTGTCACCTGTCCCAGTGCTCAGAATAACACTGCAATACACCATACTAGTGTCTTGATCACTGCCAGCATCCTGATTACTGCCATATGCTGGACCAGCATCCTGATCACTGCCAAACGCCATACCAGCATCCTTATCACCACCATATCCCACACAAACACTCTGATCACTCCATATGCCATACTAGCATCCTGATCACTGCCATGCCCCATACCAGTATTCTGATCACCCCATATGCCATACCAGCATCCTGATCACCGTCATGCCCCATACCAGGGTTCTGATTACCCCATATGCAATGCCAACATCCTGTTCACCACCATACCCCATACCAGCTTCCTGATCACTGCCATACCCCATACCTGCATCCTGATCACCCCATATGCCATACCAGCATCCTGATCACTGCTATACCAATGTTCTGATGACCACCATACCATAGTTTGCAGACTGTATAACTTTCGTACAAACTAAATAATATACAACTTTTTGGGTTATTTTTCCCCCCGAAATGTTGCAGAATACATTTTGGCCTAAACGTATGAAGAACGATTACTTATTTGCAAAAAATAAATATAACAAAAACTAAGCAAAAATTTAGTTTTCACAATTTTTGGTATTTTTTCATTTATATTGCAAAAAAAAAAAGCAAGTGGTTATCAAATACCACCAAAAGAAAGCCCTATCTGTCTCAAAATGCTAAAAATTTCATATAGGTACAGTGTTGCATGACTGATTAATTGTCACTGAAAGTGTGATAGTGCTGAAAGCTGAAAATTGGCCTGGACTGGAAGAGTGGTGAAAGTGTGTAGACTTGAACTGGTTATTTATTTATTTTTTATTTTGTTTTTACCTTTATTATCCTTTTTTGCATCTCAGTGCTGTGATCCTCTCCAGTCTTCCTGTCTACTTGCACTAGTTCCTACATATTGCTACACATCTTCCTCTGGAACCGACTTACAGTGACAACAGGAACATGCATCTGCAATGTGTGTCAGCACGGTTGATGTAGCCTCAGTCAAGGATAAATGTAATATGGTGAAAACCCAAGTACACAACTGGGAGACAATTGACATCCCATAACAAGAAGTGCCTATAAAAGAACAATTTTAGAAGTTGCATTAACATGTGAAATTTTAGTGACTGGAGTTAAAGGATAAGTTTCCCTTTTAAAAAAATGATAAATGCAAATCTTTTTTGCAGGTAAAAAATTGTATATTGATTAATTTTTTTAACTTGGAGCCTGTAAATTATTGCACCCTTGATCAGCAGATGGCAGGTGTTATAAAGGACTCCTGCAGAGTCAGTGTATCTGCCTGCTCGTACCACATACAGGCAAGCTGACGCACACTGACAGGAAGAGAGAATGTACTACTACAGCTCTCAACAGCCAAAAACGCTGTCGGGACTTGTAGTTTTTTAATTCACAGAACAGATTGTGATTGTGAACAGATTGTGACAGCTAGCAGGGGGAGTAGATACCCCGTTAGCTGTCACAATGGGGGATCGGGGTGTGGGGGGCAGTGCAATTGTAAAATGTTACTCGTTACATCTGAATATGGGTGTAACATGTTAAACAAAGTGAACCTATCCTTTAAATTTACCATTCTGACTTCCCCCCACCCTACAAACACAAAACACATAACAAATTTCCAAAAATATAGCTTTAAAAAAGAAAAACAATTCAGTCCATTGTTCTGGAGGCATGGGTGACATTGAAATCCCGTGAGAATTCATTCAATCTTTTAAAAGCACAGTGCTGTCACTGGCATTTCCATTTTTTTTAAAGCTGTAATTATAACAGCTTTTTAAAGTGTGTTGTATTTGGGAGGCAAGGGACTGTAACTGCTTTGCAGTTGATTTATGGGTCCCTCTTAAAGTATATCTAAATCCAATATATATATATATATATATATATAATATAGAGAGAGAGAGCGAGAGAGAGAGTGTGTGTGAGAGAGAGAGAGAGAGAGAGAAGAATTTGAGAGAAACAGAACCCTGTCTATTGGATTTTAATTTACTGGTTGCTATTTTGCTCTTTATGTTGCAGGCCTTCCTGTAAGAGAATCTAGGTCTATCAGGTAAAAGATGTCTCAGATGTGCATCTTCTAATAGTATTGGCCAATGCTTACGTACTACTTGTTCCATGTGTGTGTGTGGCGGTTGTGAAATTGAGTGATGAATCTCATGGTGGAAAGCTCCTTGTTTGGGGATGTATCCGTAATGTGGTGTCCTGGTTATTATACCAGATATAGCATGATGCCCAATGTCCCATAGTTAAGTTCGTATAGGAGGGGGTAAACTTAGTGCCCATGGCGGTGCCCTGGATTTGAAGGTAATAGTTGCCATTGAACAGAAAGTAATTATGGGTTAGGCAAAACAAAGTGGCATTTATGGTGAATTGAACTTGTCTTGGGTTGGAACTGGAATCTTCAGACAAAAAAATGTTGTATTGCTCTTATACCCACGTCATGGGGTATAAAGGTGTACAGGGGTTGTACATCTAAAGAAACCCATGTATATGTTAGTTTCCAGGAATAGGAAGTGAGTTTTTCTAGCAGATGGATATTTTTAATGTGGGTTGCAGGGTGTATGGT